>NC_029773.3:64664132-64671665 GCF_000817695.3 Arachis duranensis | reverse complement strand
AGAAGCCAATCATTCTGAATTTCAAAGGATAGAGTGAGATGCCACAACTATTCAGAGGCAAAAAGCTAAAAGCCCCGCTCATCTAATTAATACTGATCTTCATAGATGTTTTTGGAATTCATTGCATATTCTCTTCTTTTTATCTTATTTGATTTTCAGTTGCTTGAGTACAAGCAAAAATTTAAGTTTGGTGTTGTGATGAGCGGATAATTTGTACGCTTTTTTGCATTGTTTTTAGTATGTTTCTAGTAGGTTTTAGTTAGTTTTTCTTATATTTTTATTAGTTTTTAGTTAAAATTCACTTTTCTGGACTTTACTATGAGTTTGTGTGTGTTTCTGTGATTTCAGGTATTTTCTGGCTGAAATTGAGGGACCTGAGCAAAAATCTGATTCAGAGACTGGAAAGGACTGCAGATGCTGTTGGATTCTGACCTTCCTGCACTCGAAGTGGATTTTCTGGAGCTACAGAAGCCCAATTGGCGCGCTCTCAACGGCGTTGGAAAGTAGACATCCTGGGCTTTCCAGCAATGTATAATAGTTCATACTTTGCCCGAGATTTGATGGCCCAAACTGGCGTTCCAAATCAGCTCAAGAATGCCCGGCGTTAAACGCCAGAACTGGCACAAGAATGGGAGTTAAACGCCCAAACTGGCACTGGGAGGCTGGCCTCACGGCTATGCCTAGACCTTGTTTTTATGTATTTTCAACGGTGGAGTTTCTACACACCATAGATTAAGGTGTGGAGTTCTGCTGTACCTCGAGTATTAATGCAATTACTATTGTTCTTCTATTCAATTCAGCTTGTTCTTATTCCAAGAGATTCATTCGCACTCAAGAATTTAATGAATGTGATGATTATGTGACGCTCATCATCATTCTCACTTATGAACGCGTTCCTGACAACCACTCCCGTTCTACAAGCAAACAAGGCTTGAATGTTTATCTCTTGGATTCTTTAATCGGAATCTTCGTGGTATAAGCTAGAATTGATGGCGGCATTCAAGAGAATCCGGAAGGTCTAAACCTTGTCTGTGGTATTCCGAGTAGGATTCAATGATTGAATGACTGTGACGAGCTTCAAACTCCTGAAGGCTGGGCATTAGTGACAGACGCAAAAGAATCAATGGATTCTATTCCAACCTGATTGAGAACCGACAGATGATTAGCCGTGCCGTGACAGGGTGCGTTGAACATTTTCACTGAGAGGACGGGATTGTAGCCACTGGTAACAGTGATGCCCAACATACAGCTTGCCATGGAAAGGAGTAAGAAGGATTGGATGAAGACAATAGGAAAGCAGAGAGACGGAAGGGACAAAGCATCTCCATTCGCTTATCTAAAGTTCTCACCAATGAATTACATAAGTATCTTTATCTTTATCTTTATGTTTTATTCATATATCATCCATAACCATTTGAATCTGCCTGACTAAGATTTACAAGGTGACCATAGCTTGCTTCATACCAACAATCTCCGTGGGATCGACCCTTACTCGCGTAAGGTTTATTACTTGGACGACCCAGTGCACTTGCTGGTTAGTTGTGCGAAGTTGTGTTTATGCCATGGTATTGAGCACCAAGTTTTTGGATTCATTACCGGGGATTATTTGAGTTGTGAAAAGTAGTGATCACAATTTCGTGCACCAATAACCATTTGAATCTGTCTGACTGAGATTTACAAGATGACCATAGCTTGCTTCAAGCCGATAATCTCCGTGGGATCGACCCTTATTCACGTAAGGTATTACTTGGATGACCCAGTGCACTTGCTAGTTAGCTGCACGGAGTTGTGAAAAGTGTGAATCACGATTTTGTGTACCAGAAAGTTGGGTGAGAAAATCTGATTTTCTTACCAAATTGTTTGGTGGATTTTGTAGAAAATTCCGAGATGAATGCGTGGCCGCTGATGACTCATCAATCGGAGCTTCAGATTAGAAGATATGGTGAAATAAAATTAAAGTGAGGGTTTAGGTCTCTCATCCTCTCCCTCACCATTCTGCACTTTTTTTCTCTCTTTCTTGTGTTTAATGAGCTATGAACTCATGGAGCATAGTATCCAAATACAAGATCTTTACATCATGTGACTCCTAACTATTCAAACCTTATCCTAACAAGCACTGAAGCCCTTGACTTTCATCATCTCTGTCTTTTCTCAAATCATCATTCAAGCTCACTGTCTGTGGCATTCAAGCATTCAACATTCAAGATTCTCAAAACTTTCAGCAAGAAACACTCTTGCCCTCATCATCAATAAGGTTTTATAAATATAATTAGACTTTTAATATTATATTTGCTTGTTCAATCCTTTAATCCTCGTGGGAATGATATCCACTCACCGTGGTATTACTTGAACAATCCGGTGCACTTGCCAGAATCCGTAAGCTTCAATTTTCGATTATCAAATTTTTGGCACCTGATAAACCCCATTTTTAGGGTTTATGCTATGCTTAATCTAGTGGATTTTATCCATTATTCTCACACTTAGTCATACAATTCGCATGTTTTACGTTTTCCTTTCTGATTTTGTGCTATGATTGAAAACATGCTTCTTTGGCCTTAAATTTGCTATGTTTAATTCTCCTTTATACCATTCAATGCCGTGATCCGTGTGTTAAGTGTTTCAGGCTTTATAGGGCAGGAATGGCTTAGAGGATGGAGAGGAAGCTTGCAAAAAATAGAAGGAACACAAGAAACTAAGGAGATAACCAGCGAGCAGCGATACGCACGCATGGCTCACGCGTGCGCGTGACATGGAGAAAATTGAAGTGACGCGTGCGCGTGCCTGACGCATACGCGTGGATTGGAGTTCTGCAATATGACGCGAGCGCGTGCTTGACGCGAACGCGTGACACGCCCAAACGACCAGCTATGCGAACGCGTGACTGACGCGTACGCGTGACATGCACGATCTGCAAAATTAACAAAAAACGTTGGGGGCAATTTTGGGCCGTGTTTTAACCCAGTTTTTGGCCCAGAAAACACATATTAGATGCTATAAAGTGGGGGAATCAAGGAGACATTCATACAACATTTATTCACATAATTTTAGTTTTAGATGTAGTTTTTTTAGAGAGAGAGACTCTCTCCTCTCTCTTAGGTTTTAGGATTTAGATTTCTCTTCTACTTTTATTTGTCTTGGTATTCTACTCTTATTGATTATTCACTGTTATTATTTTAGTTTGTGAACTTTTGATGTTAGATTCAATTTCCATATTAATGCAATTGATTGTTTGGATTTTATTATCTCTTATTGCTTTTCTATGTTTTTATGTTATGCCTTCCAAATACTTGACAAAGTTCTTAGAAGGAAGTTAGATTAGTATTTTATGTTCTTGGCTTGGTTGAGTAATTGGTAACACTTGAGTTATCAAACTCCTTTGTTGATTGATAATTGAAAGTTGCTGATTGATTTGGATTCCACTAAAGCTAGTCTTTCCTTAGGAGTTGACTAGGACTTGTGGAATTAAATTGATTAGTCTACTTGACTTTTCTTCATTTGTTGAGGGTTAACTAAGTGGTAGCAATGAATAATTCTCATCACAATTGATAAGGATAACTAGGATAGGATTTCCAGTTCTCATACCTTGCCAAGAGCTTTTCTAGTCATTAGTTTATTCCGTTTGCAATCTACTTTTTCTTGTTCTCTTATCCAAAACCCCCAGAACATACTTTTCCATAACCAATAATAAGTACACCTCCCTACAATTCCTTGAGAGACGACCCAAGGTTTAAATACTTCGGTTATTACTTTTTAGGGGTTTTGTTACTTGTGACAACCAAACTTTTGTACGAAAGGATTCTTTGCTGATTTAGAAACTATACTTACAACGTGATTATTTTTGTGAAATTTTTTACTGGCAAAAGTCCTCTCGTCAGCACGTTGCAGGGATTAATTAAGATTGACAATAGATTTTTTTATTAAATCCTAACTTAGATATTTGTTTACGTAATTTTCTTTATTTCACTATTAGTTTCTTTGTTTCCTTTTCTCTTTCTTTCAAGTTCCTTTTTTTATTTTCTTTTAAATTAATCCTAAGTTTCAACTTTATTTGGTTTAAAGTCAATTATTTAACTATTATCCTAATCACAACTAATGTGTGTGACACAGGAGGAATACACGCAGAAGTTAGAGGCTATGACCCAACAATTTCAGCTGCCAAGTGGGGCAAACGAAGCCAACTCCAAGACCTCAGTGGTGAATCCTGATAGGATTTAATGCGAGACCACCTCTGAAACACAAGAATCGCCGCTTCGGGTTGGGATCATTCTTCACAAGTGGCATCTGCTCCTCCGCATTGGCGGCTTTCTCTGCCTCTGCCACCAGCCCTACTGATCCCCTATAAGTTGTCGACTTGAGGGAGGAGGTGCAGAAGCTAACATAGGAGCTTCACTAGCAGGCGGAGTAGTCTGAGCAGAGGTATCGAGAGAGTCTTACATGCGTTGCCATCAGCTAAGACCTGACGAAGAAGCTTGAATAGCTCGATCAGTTGTGACAGCAGATGGAAGAGTACAACCAGTAGATGTGCACTGGAGGCAGCAGTGCTGCTGGTGGGGTACCGATGGCAACACCTATTCCGCCACCTCAGCAGGGTGACCACACCGCCGCCGACGACAACGACGAAGATTACCAGGATATATATGTAGCGCTTAGGTTTTTATGCATTTTTGTTTGTATACTTCTTTGTATTCTACATTTATGATATTTTATTATATTCAGGCCATTTATTTTTTAATAAAATAATTTGTTGATTTCTAAAAAATTTAAATTTCTGTTAATAATTTTATTAACAAGAGTCTACTAATTGTGGCTTAGCTGTGCCAAAAAATTTAAAAATTAAAATTAACATTACCGTTGGATTTACCGTCGGATAACTTGGCACCTAAACACGTGAAACGGTGCCAAAGTTACCATCAGATGTATCCGACGGTTACCATCATCACAGTCTTGCCAAATCCATTGAGAAGACCAATGAAAAATCTGCCAGTAATTAGCGTCGGACAAAATAAATCAGCCGGTAAGCAGTTTCTGGCAACGTTTATACCGTTAATCTAAGGATGACAGTAAATTTAATAGTAATCTTTTTAGCGGGGATATATTTCATTAATCTGACGATAACTCCGATAATACTCAATGTTTTCTTGTAGTGAGGTAAGGTGTAATTTAGAGTTTATTCTAAGGTGGAAGAATTATATATATAGACACACAATCTAGAGTAATTTAGTTGTTGGGAAATTTTATTTGAGTTTAGCGAATGAGTTTCTTTTAATTGTATTGAATTTATATCGCTTATTTTTGTTATGTCTATTGTTAATTTGGTGATATTAGAATTAGGTTTTAATTAATTGTAATGTTGAGTTTTACCTATTTCTTCCAAATTAATTTTTGAATTAGTTTCACATTATGAATTTAATAAGTTCTATTTTTTATTAGGACGGTTTTATTTTCTCTGAGATCAATTGGAGTTCGTTTCTTTAATAGTTTGTGATGTCATATTCTAAGTTAGTTTTCTATCTCTGAATATAATGAGTTATTTTAAGATGAAAGTGAGAGAAGGTTGCCTAGTGGCGTCTTCTCGGAATCCTTATTTGCTGGAAAATTACTGAGTAATAAGGGGTAGTGCACTAGAACGGATAGGAATTGATATTTGCTTGAATGTGTGCTTGTTTTAATTAATAGTTGATAAATTCTTTTTGGTTGAGGTATCTGAATTAAGGGAAAACTTTGCCAAATTTTCATTAAAACCCATTTGGTTTGTAAAAAAATAAAAATTAAATTTGGAGGAAGCTTCTAATTATAGATGAAACTATGCTAAAATTTTCAAAAAATTTAATATAATTGAATGATGAAATTGAAAACAAAAGTCTATTTGGCATTGAATGAATAATACTCATGAAATTCAAAATATTGTATTAATAGGTATAAAACAAATAATATATAATTAAGAACTACTTTGTTTTATCTATAAATTCTTAAAATCTCTCTCTTTACAGACATGGCGATAGGCAGAAGTGTCATGAATCGGCATTGTGATCGGGGTAGAAGGAGGATGTCTTCTAGTACCCTAGGGACTTCTTAATCATCGCCCTCTACCACGACCACCCCTGGGACGTCATGGGCAATAGGTGCACAGGATCAACCATTCATCATGGTCCCTAACCCCAACCATATGGGTCCTTTTGCTGTGCCATCCCCGCCACCAAGAAGTCGTTCGGATACTTCACTAGAGTGGACTCCTCCACCACCTTCATCTGCTCAGTAACTTACTACTTCGATAACGACGCCACCTCCAAGGACAGACACCGCAATGTTGGAATCCTTTCATAGATCCCAGCCAGATGCCCTCCACCAGCACTCGTCATATTGATGATGATTTGACATGATAGTTTGATGGCGTTAGTACTATTTTAATATTTTTAAATGCAATTTATTTTGATATTCTTATTCAACATATGTGTTTGATAATCTTAAATTTTTTGTTGATAGGTTTGTGCCAAACAACATTGCATGTTCGGAGGAGTGTACTAATGTCATTAAGTTGATATACGATAACCCATGGCTGAGCTGCAAGAAGATCCCTGCTGAGATTATAGAGTAATGGTTTCAGAAGTAGGCGATAAATACTCAAAATATTCAAACTTTAGCTAGTTTATATCTTTTATTTTGTTTAATTATGTATTTAATTTTGATTAATTAGTGCTAAATGTTTCCTTGTGCAGGAAAAATTGATATGGGAGAAGACTCATGATGCCATGATCAGGAAGATCTTTTACCATCGGATGGTTAGGTGGATTCAACAGATAATGCATGATATATATGAGAGGCATGACCACTCACTCAGTGGCTCCGTCCGGACGTTAAAAACACACTGAACATCCATTGGGAGACTGATGAAAGGCTTATGCATCGCCATCTCACAAATAGAACTAAGAGGGCATCGGTCAGATCGTCAAAGTATACTGGTGGTTCAATGATTTTCATGAAGACAAAGGCCAGTCTGGTATGTAACTTATTTTATTTTGTTATTAAATTTGTTTTGTCTTTGCCATATCATATCATTATTACTTGATTTAACATATTGTTTCACTTTGTGTAGTCTAAGACATTGGATCGTGATGCAACTATGAAGGAGACCTTCAAGTATACTCACACCTTGAAGGAGAACAAGGAAAGATTCGTTGATCAATGGTCTGCGAATCATTATGTGAGTAAACATCATGTGATATAAAATTTTCAATTAACTGTCATTCTAATCATAAGATGTGTTACATAGAAGACCTACATGCAGAGATTGGAGGATGAAACCTAGCAATCTTAGCATACTAAAGAGGACAGCAACAAATCCGCTAATTCATCAATCCTGATATAGTTTGGCGCGAGAGCGTATCTGAGCCGTACAAGAATCTCGTCTACGAGCTGGGATTATTCTTTGCTAACAACCTTCGTATCTCCATATTGAGGGCTTCATCCACCTCTACCACCAGCCTTGTCAATCCCGAGGATACTGTCAATTTGATAGGTGCAGAATCTCATCAT
>NC_029773.3:64662072-64664081 GCF_000817695.3 Arachis duranensis | reverse complement strand
TCAGCAGCTGCAACAGTCTGAGGAGAGGTATAATGAGATCCTTGCACACATGTCAGACACAAATTCCCACAAACTGGCACTTAGGCAAAAGCTGGAGTAGATTCAGCAGATGCAGCAACAGATGGCACTGTATCACGAGCAAAAATGCACTATTGGTGGTAACGGCGCGGCTAAAGGGGCACCGACATCACCACTTGGACCACCTCCTCAACAAGACTAGGGGATGATAATGATGACTATCAGAATCCAAAGTGATTAAGGTTTTATTCTAGACTATTTGATTGTATCTTATTTATTTGACCTTTTATTCTTATTTGATTTCTATTATTTAGAATTTGACTACTAATTGTGTTAAAAAAATTTAAAAAAATAAAAAAATTGAATTCAAATTTGATTCTAATTAGATTTCTTATCTTTAGTTTAAATCAAGTTTGAACTAATATATGAACCTCAATTATATTTAGATTTTTTAGAAAGTTCGACAGAATTTCATCTATAATTAAAGATGCCTAAAACTCTATCCTTCAACAATTCACTTAAACAAGTCACAAACAAACCAACATGGATTATATCACTATATATGCACCAAAAACTAAATCGTCACAAATATTAGCATCTCAAGCAATCCACCATCATAAATTATACTTAATGAATTATGCCAAACAAACTCAAATATTCTAAATCACATGGTAACTACAACATGAAATTTAAAATCCAAAATAGTCATAGAGGGATCTTGTTGAACACTTGGCGTGCAAAGACATAAACAACAAGAGATAGCACAAATAAGCATTCTTTTTTCATCAATACACACAAATCTGCATATACAACATAAAATTAGTAGCAATATCCATCAATAATTAGGAATTCTCAAATACCTTTAGCAATTCAAACCTACTGACCTAAATCGAAACTATCTTAACAACCTAAATCCACTAAAACCAGAAAATTAAATCTAACTAAAATAAACTAGCCAACTAAAATCAACCTAATAACTAATACTAACCAAAAAAGAATTTGAAAAAAAAATAGTTTGATCATAACCTGGAGTGCTGAACAAAGATAGATGAAATAGAGAAAAAAGGGAGGGAGTAATAGGCCGCTGTGATGTTGCTGGAGCTAGACGTGGTGAAGGGTGGATGTTGGAGTATGGAAAACTTTGGAAATAGAGAAACAAAGCAATTCTGGTCCTGTGTTTAAGAGAGAGTTGGAGAGCTAGAGAGAGTTGAGGTGAAGAATAAGAAGAAGGTCAAAAAAGAAGGGAGAAACGGGACCACCGCGACGTTGGGTGGTTGGCAAAAGGGTCAGAACATAGAGATGAAGATAGGAAGAGAAGGAGCAATGGCTTTGGTTAGAGGGACAAAAATAAGAAAAAGAGAAAAGAAGAGGAAGAAGAAAAGGCAGAGGGTGGCACTGTGGTGGTAGTTCAATTAGGTCATAAAAAGGTTGAGGGTGGTGGTTACGATGCAATGAAGCAAGGGGTATAGGAGAGAGTTTGCAAAAGTAAGGGAGAAGGGTTTCACGTTTGAATTTTACCCCAAATTTATCATCGGATTTGCCAGCGAAAAAGTCGGAATAGTAAGATGGTCGGCGTTGCCTAAATGCCACATTTCATTAAATCCTGTTACCGTCAGTTAATTCTAACAAAAAATATGATACTAAATTTGGTGCTAATAAAATTAGTTTTTGCGCCTCTATTTACCGTCAGATTTAGGTACGAAATTTTAAATCTGATGGTAACTTATTCGAGGGATGAATTTTCACTTGTAACCGTTGAAAAATCTGCCATTAAATCCGCCGATATCGTCTTTCGCTAAATCCGATGGTATTTAGCATTTTTCATGTAGTGAAACTGATAATGAGTATTGATGAGCGGATAATTTGTATACTTTTTGGCATTATTTTTAGTATGTTTTTGGTAGTTTTAATTGAGTTCTTAGTATATTTTTATTAGTTTTTAGTTAAAATTCACTTTTCTGGACTTTACTATGAGTTTGTGTGTTTTTCTG
>NC_029773.3:64657361-64660994 GCF_000817695.3 Arachis duranensis | reverse complement strand
GTAGGAAAGCAGAGAGACGGAAGGGAAGGCATCTTCATGCGCTTATCTGAAGTTCCTACCAATGAATTGCATAAGTATCTCTATCTTTACCTTTGTGTTATTTTCGTTCATCACCATATCCATTTGAGTTTGCCTGACTAAGATTTACAAGATGACTATAGCTTGCTTCATACTAACAATCTCTATGGGATCGACCCTTACTCGCGTAAGGTTTATTACTTGGACGACCCAGTGCACTTGCTGGTTAGTTGTGCGAAGTTGTGTAATGCCATGGTATTGAGCGCACCAAGTTTTTGGGGCTCATGACCGGGGATTATGAGAGTAGTGAAAAAGTATTGTTCACAATTTCGCGCACCAAGTTTTTGGCGCCGTTGCCGGGGATTGTTCAGTTTTGAGCAAGCTTTTGGTAACATCAGTGCCAAGATCCGGCAACAACACCAAGTTTTTGCCGGGGATTGTTCAGTTTGGACAACTGAAGGTTCATCTTGTTGCTTAGATTAGGTATTTATTTTTTTCGAAATTCTTGAAGATGAATTCTAGAGTTTCATAATGATTTGTTGAAATCTGGCTGGCTGTGAAGCCATGTCTAATTTCATTGGACCGAGGTTTCAACTTATCATCACAAGAGCTTGTTGATTTCTATCAATCTTGCTTTTGGAGCAGTGATCTGCTAAGGTTTGGCTGGCCTTTGGCCATGTCTAGTGTTTTGGACCGAAGCTTTCTTTGAAAGCTTGGCTGGCTGTGAAGCCATGTCTAATTCCTGGACCGGAGTCTTAGACTAGCATTGCACTGATTCCTGGAATTCTCATTAAGAATTTTGATACCTTTTTCCACTTAATTTTCGAAAAACAAAAAAAAATCAAAAAAATTCATAAAATCCAAAAATTTCTGTTTGGGTCTAGTGTCTCATTTTAAGTTAGTGTCAATTGCATGTTTATGTTCTTAGTGCATTCATGCATGTGTCTTCATTAATCTTCAAGTTGTTCTTGATGATTTCCTTGTTTTGATCCTTAATTTCTATTGACTTGAGTGTTTTTTTGTTTATCATGTGCATTCTCATTTTGTTAGTGTCAATAGTGTACAAACTGCTAAGTTTGGTGTCATGCATGCATTGTAATTTGATTTTAGTTGCATTTTGATTATTCCTTATTATTAAAAATCCAAAAATATTTTTAATTTGTGTCTTTTCAAGTCAATAATACAGAGAATTAAAGATTCAGAACATACAGCAGAGGAATTGCACAGAAAAAGCTGGGTGTTCAAAACGCCCAGTGAAGAAGGACAGACTGGCGTTTAAACGCCAGCCAGGGTACCTGGTTGGGCGTTTAACGCCTAAAAGGGTATAGTTTTGGGCGTTAAACGCCAGAATGTGCACCATTCTGGGCGTTTAACGCCAGGATGGCACAAGGGGGAAGATTTTGTTTTCAAATCAATTTTTTTCAAGTTTTCAAAGTTTTTCAAAATCAAATCTTTTTCAAATCATATCTTATCAATCAAATGTTTTCAAAATCAATTTCTTTCCTTTTTCAAAGATACTTACTAACAATTAATGATTTGATTGAACATTTCAAGTTTGTTGCCTTTTCTGTTGAGAAAGGTTTAATGTTTGAATCATATCTTTTCTTGTTAGGCAAGTCATTAATCTTTTTTTATCAAATCTTTTTCAAATTGTTTTCAAATCATATCTTCTCAATCACATTTTTTTTAATCAATCATATCTTCTTAATCACATCTTTTTCAAAAAAGTCTTCAATCAAATCTTTTTTATTTCTAATTTCAAATTCTTTTTCAAAAATCACTTTATTTCTTTCCCACTTTTCATTTTCGAAAATTAAGTAATGTTTTTCAAAAATGTTTTCAAAATATTTTAATTAATTTTCGAAAATTACTCCCCTTCTTCTCACATCCTTCTATTTATGGATTAACACTATCCCTTAATGCAAAATTCGAACTCCATCTTCTTTGATAAGTTCGAATTTTCTACTTCTATCTTCTATTTTTCTTTTCCTCTGACACCTCAAGGAATCTCTATACTGTGACATAGAGGATTCCACATTTTCTTGTTCCCTTCTCTTTCATATGAGCAGGAGCAGAGACAAAGGCATTCTTGTCGAAGCTGACTCTGAACCTGAAAGGACCTTGAAGCGAAAGCTAAGAGAAGCCAAAGCACAACTCTCTTTAGAGGACCTGACCGAATTCTTCAAGGAAGAAGAACACATGGCAGCCGAAAACAACAACAATGCCAACAATGCAAGGAAGGTGCTGGGTGACTTTACTGCACCTACTCCCGACTTCTATGGGAGAAGCATCTCTATCCCTGCCATTGGAGCAAACAACTTTGAGCTTAAGCCTCAATTAGTTTCTCTAATGCAACAGAATTGCAAGTTCCATGGACTTCCATTGGAAGATCCTCATCAGTTTTTAGCTGAGTTCTTGCAAATCTGTGACACTGTCAAGACTAATGGGGTAGACCCTGAGGTCTATAGACTTATGCTATTCCCTTTTGCTGTAAAAGACAGAGCTAGGACATTGTTGGATTCTCAACCTAAAGAAAGCCTGGACTCATGGGAAAAGCTAGTCAATGCCTTCTTGGCAAAGTTCTTTCCACCTCAAAAATTGAGTAAGCTTAGAGTGGATATCCAAACCTTTAGACAAAAGGATGGAGAATCCCTCTATGAAGCTTGGGAAAGATACAAACAATTAATCAGAAAATGTTCATCTGACATGCTTTCTGAATGGAGCATCATAGGAATTTTCTATGATGGTCTCTCTGAACTCTCCAAGATGTCCTTGGATAGCTCTGCTGGAGGGTCTCTTCATCTGAAGAAGACGCCTACAGAGGCTCAAGAGCTCATTGAAATGGTTACAAATAACCAATTCATGTATACTTCTGAAAGAAATCCTGTGAACAATGGGACAAGTCAGAAGAAAGGAGTTCTTGAGATTGATACTCTGAATGCCATTTTGGCTCAGAACAAGATATTGACTCAACAAGTCAATTTAATTTCTCAAAGTCTGTCTGGAATGCAAAATGCACCAAGCAATACTAAGGATGCTTCATCTGAGGAAGAAGCTTATGATCCTGAGAACCCTTCAATGGAAGAGGTGAATTACCTAGGAGAACCTTATGGAAACACCTATAATTCTTCATGGAGAAATCACCCAAATTTCTCATGGAAGAATCAAGAAAGACCTCAACAAGGTTTCAACAACAATAATGGTGGAAGAAACAGGTTTAGCAATAGCAAGCCTTTTCCATCATCTTCTCAGTAACAGACAGAGAATTCTAAGCAGAACCCCTCTGACTTAGCAACCATGGTCTCTGATCTAATCAAAACCACTCAAAGTTTCATAACTGAAACAAGGTCCTCCATTAGGAATTTGGAGGCACAAGTGGGACAGCTGAGCAAGAAAATTACTGAACTCCCTCCAAGTACTCTCCCAAGTAATACAGAAGAAAATCCAAAAGGAGAGTGCAAGGCCATTAACATGGCCGAATCTGGAGAGGAAGGTGAGACAGTGAACGCCACTGAGGAAGACCTCAATGGGCGGGCACTGACCTCCAATGAGTTCCTCAATAAGGAACCATGGGAATCTGAGGCTCAAAAGGAGACCATAGAGATTCCATTGGAC
>NC_029773.3:64655296-64656251 GCF_000817695.3 Arachis duranensis | reverse complement strand
CCCATTCACCAATCACCTCAACACCTCTTCCCCAAAAACCCTTCACCTATCAAATCCCATCTTTCTCTTCACCACTCACTTCCATCCTTCATAAAACCTCACCTACCCCACCATTCAAATTCAAACCACTTTCCCACCCAAACCCACCCTCAAATGGACGAAGATCCCTCTCCCCCTCTCCTATATAAACCCTCCTTCACTCCTTCATTTTCACACACCTTAAACACCTTCTCTCCCCCCTTTTGGCCGAATACACCACCATTCCCATCTCCCTCATTTTCTTTTTCTTCTACCCTCTTCTTTCTTCTTTTGCTCGAGGACGAGCAACCATTTTAAGTTTGGTGTGGTAAAAGCGTTGCTTTTTCGTTTTTCCATAACCATTTATGGCACCAAAGGCCGGAGAAACCTCTAGAAAGAGGAAAGGGAAGGCAAAAGCTTCAACCTCCGAGTCATGGGAGATGGATAGATTCATCTCAAGGGTGCATCAAGACCACTTCTATGAGGTTGTGGCCTTGAAGAAGGTGATCCCCGAGGTCCCCTTTTCACTCAAAAAGGGTGAATATCCGGAGATCCGACATGAGATCCGAAGAAGAGGTTGGGAAGTACTTACCAACCCCATTCAACAAGTCGGAATCTTGATGGTTCAAGAGTTCTATGCCAATGCATGGATAACAAAGAGCCATGATCAAAGTGTGAACCCGAATCCAAAGAATTATCTTACTATGGTTCGGGGGAAATACTTGGATTTTAGTCCGGAAAGTGTGAGGATGGCGTTCAACTTGCCTATGATGCAAGGAGATGAGCATCCTTACACAAGAAGGGTCAACTTTGATCAAAGGTTGGACCAAGTCCTCACAGTCATATGTGAAGAGGACGCACAATGGAAGAGAGATTCAAGAGGCAAACCGGTTCAATTGAGAAGGCATGACCTCAAACCCGTGGCTAGAGGATGGTT
>NC_029773.3:64643068-64650418 GCF_000817695.3 Arachis duranensis | reverse complement strand
CTTTTTTTTTCTTTTTCGAAATGTTGCAACAACTTAAATTTGTTTGCACATTTGGTTATCATAGCTGCAACACTTTTTTTCCTAAACCAAATTAGCATTTTGATTTTATCTTTGGCTTTATTATTTGACTTTTTCAAAACATAATTATTTGATAAAAGGTTTAGATGCTAACAAAAAGTGAACCACTTCTAGCTTTGATTTGCATTACCCAAATTGGTAAAGCTACTGCTGCAGCAAGAATAGATTTTATTCATGTACTAGACTAAAGTGTTGGACTTTGTTGTTGAGACTTGCTTGTATTATTTTTTTTTTTTGGGTCGAGCATTATTAGTTTATATACCAATATTATAGTCAAGTTATTTTTTTATTGGGTTGGTCAAACAAAAATTGATTTGGGCCTGCACTATAAACACACATCGAACAATTTTTGGGTTTTAAATTTTAGCAAATATATTTGTCATAATCAAATCAAAGTTTATTATTTTCTAAAATCAATAATATCTTTTTTAATGGCAAATATAATATATGAGGTATTAATCAAAAGAACTAAAATAAAACAAAAATTTAGAAACTTTCCTTTGATGATACCAATCCAAATGTTGAAGTGTTCTCCCATTCTTTCATAAGAGATGCTCCTCTTTAATATGAGTTTCTCTACAGTTTTAGGGATACACACACACAAAAAAATTCACACAAGCAAATATTACAAACTTTTAAAAATTTACATGTATAACAGTATGGTATGCAAAATTTTAGCAGCACAGATATAACCACAGCATAAATATAAGCACATAAAATTTTATAAAGTTCAAATAACTTAAAATCAAATGAGTTCAGTCCATAATTATAAAAATAATAAAAACTAATAACCAATAACTTAAGCAAGCCTCGTATATACATTTTTCTCCCTTTTATCATTAAAGTACGTAGAAAAAACAAAAATTGAACCTGCAAAATAATGTATTAGAAATTTGTAAGAATTAAATGTTACATCTTGTTGAAAAGCTTGAAAAACAAAAGAAAACTGATTAGCAAATAATTAAAATATGTTTAAAAAAATGTTTGAATAAAGTCTGAAAAGATAGTACTAATAGAATCACAAAAAACTATTTTATTTTTAAGAAAATATAAAATAAGAAAACACAAGAGACCTTTGGCCCAATAAAGTGTTTTAAGGAAACACAAGAGACCACAAGGAATAAAAAAAACAACTTGGCCACATCATATCTCATTTCGAAAAAATTAGATAACAACTTTAACAAACTTTCAAAAATTTATCATCTGTACAAAAATGTCTCCTAACGACCCAGGAGACAAAATTCTCAAAAAAGAACATTAGTAAAATTAATTCAAAGATTCACGGTTAATGATTTTCAAAGTAGTTTTTAGTTTAAAAAATCAGTCCTCAACTAATGGCTTAGAGAATATATCAGCAAGTTATTTTTTCTATTTTACAAATTGAATGTCAATATTACATTTTTGAATATGTTCTCTAATAGAGTGATATATCACTTCAACGTGTTTTGTTTTTGAGTGAGAAATAGAATTTTTAAAAATATTTATAGCACTCATATTACATAAAACTAGAGTATATTTATAGCTGCATCATCCATGCTAATGCGACTATGAGGAAGAATATTCTTGTCACTCCAGAAAATCCTGCCAAATCCTTTATCATAAATGCTCATCTCTTCGACAGTTTTTTTCCTTTTAAAAGGTAACTCTGAAGATGAAGGAAAAGAGGGGGGACAGCGACAGTCTTTGGAGGGGAGTCAGGAGAAATCACCTGAATAGAAGGAGTGGAAATAATCTTCTTCTGAGATGAAGGACCCGAATCTGACTTCTTCGGCGAAGGTCGGGTGGAAGCACCCGCGGTTTCTTTTTCCTAAATACCACGAGCTACAACAGTTTTCCTGGTTTGGCGGAGTTGTTTCATCACTATAGATTTGGGAGCCATTTGTTCTGCAAAACAAAAATAAAAAGGGCACCTTAGTTAAACAAATTACAACCAAGAATCCTAAAGCTAAAGGTTGAAAAACTGCTTATTTCGAATCGAAGCAGAATTGGGTCGCTAGAACTTTTTAGTATCCAAGTGAGGAGCCCGAGCCCAACATTCTTTCAACACGTCTACCATACATTTCTCAAGCTCGTTTAGGGTATCTACATTATACTTGGCTATCACCTGCTTTTCTTGTCAGTACAATAGAAAAGAAGGTTCATCATTCTTATCCAGATAGAAAGGTCGGATACCCTCTACAACTCAGACTTTGCTTCAGCCTTCACCACTCAATCTTCGTGTTTCTCAGTTTCTCCTTCACCCAAATTCCAGCGACGACCCAGCGACGACCCACCACGACCCACCGGCCACCACTGCGAGAGACAGAACGCCTGAACTGAAGCCCTCAACGCACTCACGTCCTTCGCCCTAATTCCAGCCTCAGCGTCCCACAGACCCACACCCACACTCCAACTCCGACAGAACAACACCGACGAGGCCACCCGGCCACGACCCACCACGACCCACCGGCCACCACTGTGAGAGACAGAACGCCCGAAGCCCTCAACGCAGTCACCTCCTTCGCGCCTTCAGCAGCGTCGCGACCTCAGCAGCTTCGCGACCTCAGCAGCTTCGCGGCCTCAGCCTCCGTCGCGCCCTCAGCCACTTCGCCGTCAGCGTCTGCCTCATTTCCAGGTAAGTTTTATTTTTTAATTTAGCTATGATTTATGAACATGATTTTCTGATGAATTTTACTCTGAACTCTGAACATTGAACAAAGAATTTTGATGAAATTCTGAGTATCTGCAACTGATATAGTGAAATCAATTCTGTGAACTGACTGAACTAGTGAACTCTGATGAAGTCATGAAACTGTGATGAAATATGATTATGAAGTATGAACTGATTCTGTGATGAAATATGAATTGATTTTGTGAATTGATTTTGTGAATTGATTCTGGTTTTGACATTTTGTATACTCTGATTTTGAGAGATGATTCTGTGAATTGAATTCTGATTTTTTTGAACCTGAGATGTTGTTTGTAATCTTTGTATACTCTGATTCTGGTTTTGACGTTTTGTATACTCTGATTTTGAGAGTTGATTTTGTGAATTGAATTCTGAATTCTGGATTGATTCAATGTTCATTTGTTGTGATTATTGGGAGTTGAAATTATTGGGTTGGTTGGATTGATTCAATGTTCATTTTGATGCTGCTATGTTATGTTTGGTTGTTTGTTTGTTGACTTTTGAACTTTGAATTTGTATTTGAATGAGATTATAACATTTGGTTTATGTAGCACTTTTAATTTGAATGATATTTTCAAGTTTAGATTAGACTATAATTATATTTTTATGTGCTTATTTTTATTTTATTTATTATTTTATTATAAAACGGTTTTTACGGTTCAACCACGGTTGAACCGGTTGAACCTATGAACCAGTGAACCAGTATCTAGAACGGTTCGATGACCGGTTCGGTTTTCAGAACCTTGGTTCATACCCTGATCCAAAACATAAAGCTAGGCCCAATAAGGAAGAAAGGCCCACCCAAAAAGGATGGCCTTCACCACATACCTAACCTCTTAAGTCGGGCATGTGAAAGAGATCGGATACGTGCTTACAAATAACTGCCTTCTTGAATCTCCCCTACTATCTCTATCTTCCTAAAAGATAGATCCTAACAAACCCCCAAGATAAAGAGAACGGATATCCACCAATAAAGGTGGAACTACTCCAATAAAGGTAGTTAACAACTCTACTATAAATACACTAACACTCCTCAAGTATATTCACGTTCTAATTTACTAAAAACCTGCCTAAAGCCCTTGCTAACTTAAGTATCAGAGTCTCTTGCAGGTACCATCCTCACCTCCTCATAAGAATCTCGGACGGCAGCACCTTGGTGAGAGGCCGAAGCGGGTTTAGGAATTTTTCTCAAAGAAGAATTGGCGTTGCAAGTATAGTCCCAAACCCACTATCAACTCGTAATCAAAGTTTGAATTCAAAAGAATGTCACAATTCAAAACTAATTCAATTTCGGGAGTGTTTAGTTCCCGGGTCATCTCCCAACGACACTTGAGATCAATGAGTGTACAATTCCGGTTGGTGATCAAGGGGTTTGCAATGAAGAGATAAACATATGAAGAAATAAAAGAACTTTCAAAATTTCAATAAATGAACTAATAAAGGAATTAAAGAACTAACTATGTAATATAGACAAGTAAGGTGTAAAAAGGACTAATGTAAATGTACGTGAAAGATTGAAAGCATAAAAGGTATTTTGGCTTGGAATGAGCTAAGGGTCATTTCCTTATTAGAACCATAACTATGACAATTAGAATGGATTAATCTCACTTGGTTAACCCTCACATCGGAGAGTAAGTTAAATGAGCATAAGTGTTCTTAACCCATAAATCCTAAATTGCTTGCTAATTGCCTTAGCAACAAATTAGCATTAGTGGGAACAAGAACAATTAACAAGCCAAGAATTGACACTAAATGTTGAACATTCCAACTCTAGGAACCCGATTGCTCACTTTCCCCAAGGCAAGAGATAGAAAACTAGCCCAAAATCATAATTGACATTTTGTCAAACACTTGGTGGGCAAAAACATTAAACATTGAAAAAATGAGAAAATGCTTGAAACTAAAAGCAACAAATGATCTCAATCAACAATAACAATTCAAGAAAACATATAACAATTATCAATCATCAAATTTATCAACAAAAGTTGCAATTGCAAGAGAGAAGTAAAATTGAACTATAACTTGAATTATAAGAAAGAGTAAGAATAATGTAGCTATAAAGACTAGTAACAAAGAGATACTTACAATGGAAGCTAGCAAAATCCAAGATCAAAATTGGAAATAGAACTTGAATGTAAAACTCTAGTATAAACCCTAATAGAGATGATGAAAAATTTAGAGAAAAACTATACTAAATCTTCCTAATACTACTCCTAAGCTACCCTAATGTTATCCTCTCTTCTCTCCTTCCTTTTCCCTTCAATTTGAGCTAAATGGCTTCAGAAATGGGCCTCCAATCCACTAAAATCGCAAGTCACGTGCAATTTTAATGAAGGCATGTGCGAGCACCTGTGCGTACACACAGACGTGTGCGCAAGCACACTCTACCAAAATCTCTTCTTGTGCGTATGCACAAGTAGCTATGCGCACACACACTAGGCGATGCTTTAAATGTACGCGTGACGTACACGATGCGGCTCACGCGCACATGTGGATCTGTTTTGATGCCTGTGCGTACGCACGCAGGTCTGTGCATATGCACACATCGCTGTGCTCTTCTCCTTTGATTCTTCATGCTTCCTCCTCTTGGCATGCTCTTCTTCCATTCTCTCCAAGCCATTCCTACCTTATACATCTGAAATCACTCACAAACAACATCAAGGCATCGAATGGAAGGCAAATGGAATAAAATTGATCAAATTAGGCACAAAAGAGAATGTTTTCATAATCAAGCATAAATTAGAAGGAAAGTTCAAAAGCATGCTATTTAAAGGAATCAGTGCAAGTTTATATGATGAAATCCATTCAATTTCAACAAAAAATCATCATCAAATATTGATTCATCACACCTTGGTACTGAAATAAGTCGGACGCTGCCCCACAAAGAGTCTGGACCTCACACTCAAACCCAAATCAATGTTTCAAGTAACATTCGAAACAGTGGATAATTTTACCAAGAAGAAAATAAGATGGCATATGCCAAACTTATTTTTTGTTAAGTTGACTATTCATAGATCAGTTTCAAACAATGAAAATGCCGCTTGTGAGGCTATTATTAGAGATAATGAGGAAAGATTCTTAGCCTATTTTAGTGTGAATTTAGCTTGTGGTATTGTGACTTTATCGAAGCTATGGGTATTCTGTTGAGTATTAACTTTGTCATGAGTCTTGGTTATGTTAATTTATTTATTGAAATACTGGACTTGATTGCAGCGGCTAAATTCAGAATGGATACCATTCTGGGCGTTTAACGCCAGGATGGCACAAGAGGGAAGATTTTGTTTTCAAATCAATTTTTTTTCAAAGTTTTCAAAGTTTTTCAAAATCAAATCTTTTTCAAATCAAATCTTTTCAATCAAATGTTTTCAAAATCAATTTCTTTCCTTTTTCTAAGATACTTGCTAACAATTAATGATTTGATTGAACAATTCAAGTATGTTGCCTTTTCTGTTGAGAAAGGTTTAATGTTTGAATCATATCTTTTCTTGTTAGGCAAGTCATTAATTTTTAAAAATCAAATCTCTTTAAAATTGTTTTCAAATCATATTTTTTCAATCATATCTCTTTAAAACCATAACTTTTCAATCATATCTTTTTTATCACATCTTTTTGTTTTCAATCATATCTTTTTAACTTCTAATTTCAAAATCTTTTTTCAAAAATCACTTGATTTCTTTCCCACCCTTGGTTTTCGAAAATCAATTAAAGTTTTTCAAAATGTTTTTAAAATCTTTTTAATTGAATTTTCGAAAATTCTTCCCCTCTTCTCACATCCTTCTATTTTTGGAGTGTCACTCCTCCTCAATGCACAATTCGAACTCTATCTAACTAAGTTCGAATTCTTCTCCTTCTTCCTTCTATTTTTCTTTTCCTCTGACACCTCAAGGAATCTCTATACTGTGACATAGAGGATTCCACATTTTCTTGTTCTCTTCTCTTTCATATGAGCAGGAACAAAAACAAAGGCATTCTTGTTGAAGCTGACCCTGAACCTGAAAGGACCCTGAAGCGAAAGCTAAGAGAAGCTAAGGCACAATTCTCTGTAGAGGACCTAACCGAATTCTTCAAAGAAGAAGAACCCATGGCAGCCGAAAACAACAACAATGCCAACAATGCAAGGAAGGTGCTGGGTGACTTTACTGCACCTACTCCCGATTTCTATGGAAGAAGCATCTCTATCCCTGCCATTGGAGCAAACAACTTTGAGCTTAAGCCTCAATTAGTTTCTCTAATGCAACAGAATTGCAAGTTCCATGGACTTCCATTGGAAGATCCTCATCAGTTCTTAGCTGAATTCTTGCAAATCTGTGACACTGTCAAGACTAATGGGGTGGACCCTGAGGTCTATAGACTTATGCTATTCCCTTTTGCTGTAAGAGACAGAGCTAGGACATGGTTGGACTCACAACCAAAAGAAAGCCTGGACTCATGGGAAAAGCTAGTCAATGCCTTCTTGGCAAAGTTCTTTCCACCTCAAAAATTGAGTAAACTTAGAGTGGAAGTCCAAACCTTCAGACAGAAGGAAGGAGAATCCCTCTATAAAGCTTGGAAAAGATACAAACAATTAATCAGAAAATGTCCCACTGATATGCTTTCTGAATGGA
>NC_029773.3:64639163-64641800 GCF_000817695.3 Arachis duranensis | reverse complement strand
TCAAACTCTAAGTTTGGTGTTGGGAGGCCACAACCAAATTCTAAGTTTGGTGTTGAACCCCCACATTCAAACTCTAAGTTTGGTGTTGGGAGGTTCCAACATTGCTCTGAGTATCTGTGAGGCTCCATGAGAGCCCCCTGTCAAGCTACTGACATTAAAGAAGCGCTTGTTGGGAGGCAACCCAATGTTTTATAATTAACTATTTTCTTTTGTTATTTTATGTCTTTTGAAGGTTGATGATCATAAGAAGTCACAAAATTAATGAAAAAAGCAAAAGCAGAATGAAAAAAACAGGAAGAAAAATAGCACACCCTGGAGGACGCACCTACTGGCGTTTAAACGCCAGTGAGGTTAGCTGTTGGGCGTTTAACGCCCAGTCTGGCACCATTCTGGGCGTTTAACGCCAGAAAGGGGCACCAGACTGGCGTTAAACACCAGAAAGAGGCAAGAAGCTGGCGTTAAACGCCAGAAATGGGCACCAGCTCGGTGTTTAACGCCAGAAATGGCTCAAAACGTTAATTTTGATGCCATTTGGTGCAGGGATGACTTTTCCTTGACACCTCAGGATCTGTGGACCCCACAGGATCCCCACCTACCCTACCACTCTCTCTCTTCTTCCCCCATTCACCAATCACCTCAACACCTCTTCCCCAAAAACCCTTCACCTATCAAATCCCATCTTTCTCTTCACCACTCACATCCATCCTCCATAAAACCCCACCTACCTCACCATTCAAATTCAAACCACTTTCCCACCCAATCCCACCCTCAAATGGCCGAACCTCTCTCTCCCCTCTTCTTTCTTCTTTTGCTCGAGGACGAGCAAACATTTTAAGTTTGGTTTGGTAAAAGCATTGCTTTTTGTTTTTTCATAACCATTTATGGCATCCAAGGCCGGAGAAACCTCTAGAAAGAGGAAAGGGAAGGCAAGAGCTTCCACCTCCGAGTCATGGGAGATGGATAGATTTCTCTCAAGGGTGCATCAAGACCACTTCTATGAAGTTGTGGCCTTGAAGAAGGTGATCCCCGAGGTCCCTTTTTCACTCAAGAAGGGTGAATATCCGGAAATCCGACATGAGATTCAAAGAAGAGGTTGGGAAGTTCTTACCAACCCCATTCAACAAGTCGGAATCTTGATGGTTCAAGAGTTCTATGCCAATGCATGGATCACCAAGAACCATGACCAAAGTGTGAACCCAAATCCAAAGAATTATCTTACTATGGTTCGGGGGAAATACTTGGATTTTAGTCCGAAAAGTGTGAGGGTAGCGTTCAACTTGCCTATGATGCAAGGAGATGAACATCCTTACACTAGAAGGGTCAACTTTGATCAAAGGTTGGACCAAGTCCTCACAGTCATATGTGAAGAGGGCGCCCAATGGAAGAGAGATTCAAGAGGCAAGCCGGTTCAATTGAGAAGGCATGACCTCAAGCCCGTGGCTAGAGGATGGTTGGAGTTTATACAACGCTCAATCATTCCCACTAGCAACCGGTCCGAAGTTACCATAGACCGAGCTATCATGATCCATAGCATCATGATTGGAGAAGAAATAGAGGTTCATGAGGTTATAGCCCGAGAACTCTATAAGGTGGCGGACAAGTCCTCTACCTTGGCAAGATTAGCCTTTCCTCATCTCATTTGTCACCTCTGTTATTCAGTTGGAGTTGACATAGAGGGAGACATCCCACCTCTAGAAAGAGGAAAGGGAAGGCAAAAGCTTTCACCTCCGAGTCATGGGAGATGGAGAGATTCATCTTAAGGGATGCACTTTCCTCCACAAAACTATTGGGAGCAAATCAACACCTCCCTAGGAGAATTGAGTTCCAACATGGGACAACTAAGGGTGGAGCACCAAGAACATTCCATTCTCCTCCATGAAATTAGAGAAGATCAAAGAATCATGAGAGAGGAGCAACAAAGACAAGGAAGAGATATTGAGGAGCTCAAACACTCCATAGGATCTTCAAAAGGAAGAAAGAGCCGCCATCACTAAGGTGGACCCGTTCTTTGATTTCCTTGTTCTTTATTCTTCTGTTTTTCGAATTTTATGCTTATGGTTATCTATATTTGTGTCTTGTGATCATTAGTGTCTTAGTGTCTATGCCTTAAAGTTATGAATGTCCTATGAATCCATCACCTTTCTTGAATGAAAAATGTTCTTAATTGAAAGGGAGAAGAATTGCATGAATTTTAAATTTTATAACAGTTTAATTATTTTGATGTGGTGGCAATACTTTTGTTCTCTGAATGTATGCTTGAATAGTGCATATGTCTTTTGAATTTGTGGATTCATGAATATTGGCTCTTGAAAGAATGATGAGAAAGGAGACATGTTACTGAGGATCTGAAAAATCATAAAAATGATTCTTGAAGCAAGAAAAAGCAAGCGAAAAAAAAAAAGAGAGAAAGAAAAAAAAATAAAAAAGAAAGAAAAAGAAAGAAATAAAGTTGTGATCCAAGGCAATAAGAGTGTGCTTAAGAACCCTGGACACCTCTAATTGGGGACTCTAGCAAAGCTGAGTCACAATCTGAAAAGGTTCACCCAATTATGTGTCTGTGGCATGTATGTATCCGGTGGTAATACTGGAAGACAGAGTGCTTTGGGCCACGGCCAAGACTCAATAAGTAGCTGTGTT
>NC_029773.3:64629776-64637727 GCF_000817695.3 Arachis duranensis | reverse complement strand
TGCTGTGACAGAGCATTTGCAATCGTTTTCACTGAGAGGATGGGAGGTAGCCACTGACAATGGTGAAACCCTTGCATAAGCTTGCCATGGAAAGGAGTAAGAAGGATTGGATGAAGACAGTAGGAAAGCAGAGAGACGGAAGGGAAGGCATCTTCATGCGCTTATTTGAAGTTCCTACCAATGAATTGCATAAGTATCTCTATCTTTACCTTTGTGTTATTTTCGTTCATCACCATATCCATTTGAGTTTGCCTGACTAAGATTTGCAAGATGACCATAGCTTGCTTCATACTAACAATCTCCGTGGGATCGACCCTTACTCGCGTAAGGTTTATTACTTGGACGACCCAGTGCACTTGCTGGTTAGTTGTGCGAAGTTGTGTAATGCCATGGTATTGAGCGCACCAAGTTTTTGGGGCTCATGACCGGAGATTATGAGAGTAGTGAAAAAGTATTGTTCACAATTTCGCGCACCAAGTATAAAGAAGAAGAGAGTGTAGAAGTGATAGAATGCCAATGGAGAATGCAATAACATCGTTAGCGTAGGATATCTGTTGATAGAGAAGGAATTTTCTCTCTCAATCTTAGAAGCTTTAGTGTCACGACCAGATCTAGAGACTTGTTGACGAATGAGGCACCTTCACTCGATCGACGAGAAGGAGATGAACTAAAGCAACAACTATGAAAGTGGTGACGACGACAACAACGACGACGGTGGTGGTGATGGCTACAACAAGGTTAGGGTTTGAGCGAGCTCTCACCCTCATCTAATCTCACTCTTCATATATTCTTTTCTTTCGTACTATTTGGTTAAGTTTCTTAGTGATAGTTTTAATTATGTGTTAAAAATGGGGCTTATTTTATTAATTATCGGTGGAAATTTTATAATTTGTTAAAATAACATATGTTACGGAAGTTTCTAAATACGTCCACTAAGAAACCTCCACAAATCAATATAAAAATTGTAATGTATTACCCGTTAAGTATCATCGGGTGCAAATGCATTTTCAAGGTCAAGTAAAACTCAAATGGATTCGTAGAGTGACACAAAGCATGTCTTATGGCAAAATGATACACACAAGTACCTGGAATGTATTATACAAACATATTTAGTCCAATTCTAAAGCTCACAAGCCTGAGTGTAATGCTTTTAGCAATAGTGAAGAACTGACATTTAAAGTACTTAGGCGTTAATAGTTAATTCTTTTATGGGGACTTAGATGAGGAAGTATAATGAAAACTCAACCAGGACTGAAGGTAGGAAAGGTACATGTTTGCAAGCTGAAAAATTATTATATGGCCTAAAACAGGATATTAGACAATGGAACAAGTTTAAATTATCAAACTTGGGTATAGGCAATATAGATCAGATTATTGTTTCTTCACAAAACACTCAACTTGTGGTTTCATTACGGTTTTGGTATATGTAGATGGCTTAGTGTTGGCAGGAGATGATCTCTCAAAAATAAACTAGATAAAGGGAGTACTAGATAAGAGATTCAGGATAAAGAATATTGGAGATTTAAAGATATTTCTTAGGCTGAAAGTTGCCAAATCAAACAAAGGGATAACCTTGTATCAAAGAAAATATGTCCTTGATATTCTAATGGAATAAGCTTTTGATATTGTAAATTGATTTTCACTTCAATGGATTACAATGTTAAATTAAGCGAAGAAAGTGGAACATTATTGAGTAATGCAACTCAGTATACAAAATTGGTTGGAAATTTACAATATCTGAGGAATACAGGATTAGACATTAGCTATGCAAGTGGTATAAAATCCCACAAAATAATAAATAAATAATTAACAACTAATAAATAAATTAAATGAGAGCGAAAAAGGATTAGAGAATTTAAATTTATAATTTAAATGAATAAAAATATTTAGGGTGCAAATTAAAATGATTATCTTGAAGGTTTTAACCCAAAATTGAGCTAATGGGCTAAAACAAGTAAACCGAGCCCAAGTGGATCCAAGCCCACACATATATAAGTCCGACAACCATAGCCACATTCATCTTCGAACCTCTATAACTTTTGCTCCAGAGCTCCGATTGATGAGCCATTTACGGCCACGTGTTTGTCTCGAATCTCTCTTAAATTATATCTAAATAGTTTGATGAGTAAATCAAAATCACAGTCCCAGTGTCTCATTCAAATCTAAAATCATGTTTTTGGTCTGGGTATTGAGGATTTTTTGTGATTTTGATGTGGTATGCATCACTAATTTCAATAGGTAAAGATAAAGAACCATTTTTCCCTCTTGGTTCATCAATTTATGAAAACCCTAGGTTTTGATATTATGTCAAATTATATAATATGATGTTAGATTGAGTAATTAGAAGCTTGGCTTAGTGAAAGTTTGAAAAGGAAAGCTTGGAAGCTTGGAATTATGACATTAAGCTACAGGCGATAATTTTAAGTAAGCATTATTTAAGGTTATATGAAAACCTAGGTTACTTGCCCTAGGATAAGTTGAATGGAATTGATTGTTGATATGCTTGAATAATGGTTAGTACGGGTATTAAGTTAGTTAATGTGTTCTTCCCATGAAATTGAGAGTGGAAATAATGAGTTTTTGATGAATTGAGAGGTGCTATGTGATATTGTTACAATTGAATATTGTGATGTATGTTGGTGCTATGTTGCATGAAAATGAGTATGTATGTTTACGTTTTAATTGAAAATTTGGTGTATGAATACTATAATTTGTGTAAATTGGGCCAGAGCTGTGTAAGAGTGAGAAATTTCTTATGTGGTAAGTTGAGATAAGTGGTGTTAAATATTATATGAGAATGAAATATTTGATCATGATTGGTTGTGGATTTTGTTTGTATGAGTGTGTATGTTGAGGTTGCCTTGAGAAATTGGTTAAACGGGTGTCAAATGATTAGAAAGGGTAGAGAATTGATAAATATATGTTGAGAGAGCTTATAAGTGGTATTGGAATGGTTGTGAACTAAATTGGAATTGGAATTGGTGAAAATTGTTAACGCAAAAAATTTGGGGTAAAAAATATTTTTGACAAAATTTGACAGGGCATAGCTTGGTCCTCAGACCTCTAAATTCTGTAGAACTTGTTGTAAATAAAAATTAGGTTTGTCTATTTTATGATGTTTGAAGAACAGACAAAAAACCATTTTTAAGAAAAACGTTACGAACATTTGAAAATCGGGTTTCAAAACTAAATTCTACAGAAGTTACAGAAAACTGAGGTCATGCGTACGCATAATGGGTGAAACGAAAGTGAAATGATTTCGTGCGAGTTTTATGTACACACTCAAAAGCGGAGTTGCGCATACGCATGAGGCATGCGTATGTACAACTTGCATTTCCAGAATTTAAAGTTTTACGTGCATGTACCATGAGGCATGCATACGCACAAATGTCATGTTTTGCTGAAAATGTGATTTTTAACTGTTTTGCCTATTCTATTCTCTGTTTCACTTTCGTAATACCTATTTGAGATTGAATAACTATTTTCTATGATTTGGAATGAATCCTATGCCTCTAAATCATTTTCTTAACATTTCAAACTTTCGTAAATCCTATAATGGGTATAGAAGATAATGAGAATGGGATGATATAATCGAATAATGAGATTGAGTTTATTCGAGAGGATAATGAGGATGAGATTTTATGATTGAATTATGACATTGAGATGATTCGAGAGGATAATGAGGATGAAATTATATATGATGAAATTGAGATGATTCGAGAGGATAATGAGAAAGAGATGACATGATTGAATGATGAGAATGAGTTGAGATAATTGAATGACAAGAATGAGTTGAGATGATTGAATGGTGAGAATGAACTGATATGACTAAATGATGAGAATGAATTGATATGGCTGCATAATGAGAATGAATTGATATGATTAAATAATGAGATTGAGTTAATATGATTGGAGGGAGAGAATGAACTTGTTTGATAATTGAGCTTTTGAGGTAGATGCAAGGATTGTGATTCTGTCCCGCTTGCTCCTAGATGTGGTATATGAGCTTCCTGCGTAGACCAAGGATTGTGGTTTTGTCTCGCTTGCTCCAGGATGAAATTGAGACAATTATTGACTTGTGGTTGTAGCCCGAACAAGGATGGTGGTGAAATTCCGCTTGTCCGTGGTTTTTTCTCTGTTGGTGTAGTATGTCGAGCGCTATATACCAAGAGTGTGGCAGGCACTATATCCTAAGAGTGTGATGGGTACTATATCCCAGGTTCCGTATTCTCTCGATATGTGAAGTGTATTGGGTACTATATTCCAAGAGTGTTTCGAGCACTATATCCCTGAAGTGTGTTGGCCATTATATCTCAAGAGTATTTCGGGCACTATATCCCAGATCACACAAGAGAGACGATATCCGGGTTAGCTACTGGATGTGTCAGGATTTGGCAACTTAACCGACACGTGAGCTCATGGCCAGTAAGATAGGCATACATCATTTACATTTGTGTGTATTGTTTAGGTGTGCATCTTGTATCTGGCTTGCCTATTTGAATAATTATATCTATATGCCATTTGGTTGTTATTTCTATTTGTATATTCATTGTATTGTCTTGTATGTGTTTGCACAACTGAAAGATCCCTTATACTAGCAGTGATGACGCTGAGGGTTGTTACTGATGAGATGTGGTGATTGAGGTTTGAGAAAAAACTGAGAATAAATTGGTAATATTGAAACTAAATCTTAATAATAAATTATTAATTGAGTTGGGGACCTATGAAAAATTAAGAGAGATGATGATTTGTATAAGGGAATATTGAGATTTAAAGATCACTAATATAGTTGAGATTTAGTTTATCTACCTTGATCGGATTAGTAAGAACTCCAAGCTTGAACTTTGTGTGATTAAAGATTAGGATTGCCTAACGGGTTCATTTAGTTTTACATAGCCTCTATTTGAAATTATTGTCCTGCTGAGAACCCCGTAAGGGATGATGTTCTCACCTATTTCGGGAATTATTTCATTTCAGATGCAGGTTCTAGTGCTTCTCAGTGAGCGGGAGGTTTATCTGGAAGGACAGCGAAGAAGACCTTTTATTCCTCTTTGATTTTATATTCTCCTCTTTTTTGGAAACACTTTATTATGCATTTGTTTTTAAGACTTGCCTTTAGAGGCTTATGATGTATTTTAGAGAGATAGGTTATGTCTATCCAATTGTTTTACTATTATAACTCTAGCCGGCCTAATCTTCACGGGCCGAGACTAGTTGATACTTATATATACTTATATATGTCTCTTTACTCTTATTCTTCCTTCGAGCTTTTAATTATCTACTTTTCTTCCGACGTGCTTATCTATATACATTATCGAGTGTGAGCGATCGACAAATTGTCTTTTCTTCGAGTTTTAAATATTTTCACAGGCTTCTAGTACAATATTCCTTTCTATATATACGCATTTATATCTTAACCTTGAGTCGTAGTACCAGACCATAATTGAATTATGGCTTAAGCATAAGACAATAAATGGTAGGGTGTTACAAGTGGATGATTTATATCTTGATAGTCTAACAAGCACTCATTTGCTAGTTGCTCATAGAATATTGATGTACTTAAAATTTGCACATATCCAAGGGCTCTTCTTTTGCACATCTATGAATTTATGTATCACAATAAATTAACTGTGTTGTCTGTCCAAATACAGGTACTCAACCTTGCATACTACTTTTATCTTGACCATGTCTTAATCTCATAGAAGAGTAAGAAGCAGAACACAATTTCTTACAGCTTCTCCATGGAAGAGACAAAATACAGGGCATTGGCAGAAGCAAACTTAGTAGTTTTGTAACGGCGTTATTAATGAAAATCTAAGAAGGAACGAGAGTGAATTTGAGAGACTAATTTGACCTACAAGTAAAATTTAGACGTTAATTTGATCATTTATTCATTAAAAAAATATTCTAATTAAAATATTATTTCTTAAAACCGAAAATGAAATAGCCCTACTAATATTTTTCTAAAATAAAAAATTCAATGACTTGAAAGTAAGACTAATTTTTTTAGATATAAAAGAAGATTGTATGTAATTTACCGTAAATAATTGGTGTATTTTCCTTTGATATGGATTTAAATTTTTTTTTAATGTTAAGCAACAAATTAAACCCTTTGATTTGGAGAAGTAGAGAAATTTAAAGGGTCAGATTTCATAGTGCACAAATCGGAGGGTCCGATTTGTATTGAAATAATTTTTTTTCTATTATAAAGCAAATCAGAGAGTTCGATTTGCACATTTAAATTTTTTTAACATTGTAATATAGATGAGGGTTAGATTGTCGCTTTTTAATTTTGATATTGGATTCATAGTAGTGTTTTTTAACAATATGTAAAACTTGGTGTGTTTTTTTTATATGGAGATCACAAATCTGACTCTCTCAGTTGTGAAGTTTAACTTTTTTTAAAACACAAAATCAACTCTCCGATTTGTGAACTTTAATTTTTTTAAATTTTAAAAGTACAAAATCGACCCTCCGATTTTAAATGGACTTATACAAAACCGACCTTTGGATTTGTGAACATACACAGATCTAACCTTCCGATTTGTGAACTTTAATTTTTTTTTAATTTTTATAACATAAATCAGACTCTCCGATTTGTGATTAACTTCATAATAAATTAAAACACCACTTTTTCATAACAAAAAATAATACAACAATAATTTCTATATAAAAAAATAGCCTAAATTTGTATATTTAAAAATATTTAAAACAAAAAATATAAATCTAATTCTCAAATTTGTGTATTTAAAAAAAAAATTAAAAATCACAAATTTAATCTTTATATTTATGCTCTCCACATAAAAAAATATGTCTTTTTTTTCTAATTCTTTACATTGTTTGAAAATATTTTTGGAAGTCCAATAACAAAAATAAAAAAAGCTTGAAAGTGAATCTTAACCGTGGAAGAAACACGCTTCAAAACCCTAACAAACTAAACTTGTACTAGATTTCTGTGATGAGAAATGAGTCAAGATATAGTGAGATACATTTTCTGACCCAAAAAAATATATATATAGTGAGATAGATTGAGTGGTTATTACGTGCACCAAACGAAATAAATAAGAGTCCTAATTTGCAGAAGTCCAATTTGGACATGATGATTTCACCCGGAAGAAAGCTATATTGTTAAGAAGACAAAGTCAGATTAATTATTTGTTAGCTAGTTAAAAGTACAAGCATGTAAGAAGATGTAATTGATTATTTCTCATCAGTTTCTGGTGGCATTTATTGATACATAGATAGATACATGTAATGCACTACGTACCATAGCACATAAATTGAAAGACTGCACCTTAATTACCGGATTCAGAGAGAGAGTGAATTTTGTGGTCAAAATTAAATTGAAAATTGGTGAAGGGTCTTCTCGATGTACAGTGTTACATGTATCTATCCGTCAGAAGGAAGAGAGGTGTATAATGTATGCACTGTAGGGGGCATCACTAGATCACTATGTGTTGCCAATCAGCCCAACCAATACCCTACTTCGGCTCCACACTCTTGCAGTTTTCAGCTATACATTACCTTTTGCCCATTCTCCCCCTCTTCATTTTTTCCTCCAAATCCTAAATAAATATGCAATGGTAAGTTCATCTGTCCGTTTAAATAAATGTTGGAAATTTGAATCACATTTTATATATACAACAATTTATTAGTTAGCGACAAATTTTTAAATATAACTCAGATCTGTAATAAATTAATACTTGATCTGTCAAATTAAAAGATATCATGATAATCAACAAAAACAATATATGCGTGCGTGTATATGTATATAGAGAGGGGGCGGTAGCCTTTGAATTGTGACATCCTTGGATAATAGCATATAAATAACAACAATGTTCTGAAAATAATAAAAAATTAATTTAAATAATTTAAAATTATTTTATTTAATATTTATTAATTATTATTAAAATAATTATATAATTATAGATATAATAAATATATAATTCAT
>NC_029773.3:64628349-64629539 GCF_000817695.3 Arachis duranensis | reverse complement strand
AAGGCGTATAAAACTAGTTCACAAAAAATAATGCATATGATATTTTATTATTATTATGAAACCGCAAGGACAATAGAGTAATGTTTAAAGTTTATACTCACCATCATCATCTCCTCCTTCGTGAGGTATAAGAAATACAACGAAAAGGTGTTTGAAACCAAAAATTTTAATAACTCTATCTTATTGTAATTGAGTTGAATTCACTTGAGTTGAATTTTGAATTAATATTAATATTGTCAGTGTCTATTGTATGAATAAGTGCACTATCGAATAAGTGCACTTTTACATTTATAGCATACCCTACTCTTATAAACCCAAACCGGGACCATTAAGATTTCACCTATCCTACCCATAAATCTTTGAATAGCCCCCTTCTCCACCCCCTTTCAATAATGTAAGTAGTGTAGTATTTCCTCTTAAAAAGCTAATCATTTGCTTTGAATTTTTTCCATGCAATGGGGTGAAAGTGAATCTCAAATGGTATATATATATGTGCTATCTATCAACAAACATATCACCCTCTTTCCACTATGCAAAGTAAAAGGCCATAGCTCCCATCATATGCTTCCCTCCAACAAAAAGCTGACTTATGTTTCCAGTTTCATAGGGTGAAAAGGCTATGCAATGACCTACATTTCGAACATAATATAACAATACACATGTAATTTAATATTTATAATTTAAAGGTGAATTCTACTCAACTCTCTTTAAAATAAAGAGTAAGTTACTTTCTTGTGATATGTCTAATAATTATTAAATAAAATAGATTAATTTGTCACCGTTAATTTTAGCCGTTAATTTAACCTAACTTATGAAAATCTAATAACTAGCTAATTAACTAAGGTATAACTTTTTTTTGCAATTTATAAAAATTATTAAAAATTCACATTTTGTAATTTTAATCACACAATAAAAAAATTTCAAAAAATAAAATTTTTTGTGCTTTTTTAGGTTAAAAGCTAGTAGAGATTTTATTAATATCATTTTATCTTAAAACTAAGAAAAGGCATTACTGCACTCTCTAAATCAGATGATTTATCGATCAATATTATTAACTAATTTTTTCTTATGTTTATATTTATCAATCACTTATCATACTCACTTATTCACCAAACACCTCCTATATATATAAAAAGAAAGTTAATCACCATTATCTGCTTTTTCTTTTTTTTAACCCCTTTAATTTTTCT
>NC_029773.3:64592096-64628158 GCF_000817695.3 Arachis duranensis | reverse complement strand
ATAATGAACAAATAACACTTTTTTTAGTAATATAATATATGAGAACAATTTCTATCAACTTATATCATATTGCAAAGTAATTTTCTACATATTTTAATCAATAAGAAAATTAAAAATGTAATAAAATATCATATTGAATAAATTTAATATAGTGAATCAAATATTATTTAAAATAGCTTAACACTTATAATTTTTTATCGATAAATAATTAAGTATTATAAGCTATATTTAACTATATTAGGTATACACCAAAATAATCTACTAAAATAAGCTACTAATATCGAATACATATTGAAATATAAAATATAAATTAAAAATGAGTGAAATTATATATGTATTTATACACAAATATATAATGATTAATTTTAATATGTAAACAACAATTTTAAACTATTTTTTACCTATTATTTAAAGATTTTAGAATAAGTAATTTTTCATATAAGAATTTCTATAAAAAAAAATGTCATACTTCTTTCATTGTTAAAAAAAATAAAGAATTTAAGCCTAAAACAAATAAAAATAAAAGAAAAAAAAGACTTATGTAAAATTCACACACATCAAAATGAAAACTCTTGTGCGAAAAAATATCTAAAATATATAATCTTTCATATATCTCTATCAATTTATTTAAATTTTTAGAATAAATAATTTCAAAACACTTACTTTAGACTTTTTTGCTTATAGAAATTAATTAAATTCATCGAATATAATATAAAAGAGCTAACTATCAAAACCATCTCTAATTTTTGCAAATGCTGCAAAGAAAAAAAATCCAACTTTTATTAACAGCAAACATATTCTCAAAATATTTTAAAATACAATAAAAATATCTAACATTAAATACATTATCAAAAAATACCTTAAATATTGGATTTTGATGCAGCTTTTTACAAGTATAATTTAAATAATGAGATAATTCTATCTTTAAAATTTATTAATTTTACACTAAGTAATTTTTTTTTTAGATTTTTTGTCAATTGACAAAAATAATTTTAAGACATTTAAAAAAATTTAGAAATTGAATTTTGGTTTGATTTTTTATGTATTTTTTAAATAATTATCTAAATATTCTTACAAAATTTTATTTAGATCAAGTATATAAGTGATTTGCTGAATACAAAAATTACATGTCACTTATAAAAAAAATATTTTTTTGGTTATATTTTTGTTAATTTTAAAATATTTTGAGAATATTTTTATTGTGTTTTAAAATATTTTGCAGATTTTTTGTTATCAAAAGTGAAAATATTTTTGTTAGCGTTTTCAAAAACTGAATTATTCGGTATAATATAAAAAATGCTAAATAATTATTTTAATTTATTATTTTTGTTCATTACTTTTAGTCATCATTTCAATTCTTTTGGTTTTAATCTAAAGACATATTTTAACCCACACTTTTAAATATTAATAATTAATTGATAGACAAAAATAATGAATTCTAATTATTTTCTAACATTTTTTTATAATAATTTAGCTCTAATTAACAATACATTTTTTAATAATAAAAAATTTAAATTTTTTATGTATTTAATACATCAAAAATATATAAAAAAATATTTTTACAACTTTTAGTAAGACATTGATACATATACATGCTTTAAAAACACAACTTAGCAACACCCGTTAAACATAATATAATATTTAAAATTATCTTATATAACATAACATCTATAATTTTATATATATATAATATCTGTAATTACATATTTATTATATTTAAAATTATACAATTATTCTAATGATAATTAATGAATGTTAAATAATATAATTTTTAGAAAAAATTCCATTCCCCTCCCTTACGAGATGCTAAAATGACACTTCCCTCCCTTCTATTTTATAAATGTACATTCTCCTCCCTCCTAACTTTTAAAAAACCTCCTCTTTAATCCATTTTAAATTTTTTGTGTTAATTAATGTTAACTTTATCCATTTTTTAAGAAAAATAAATTATTTTTTGAAAAATACCCATTAACAAAAATTTGATTTTTTATCATTAAATTTTACTTATCAAAATATCCTTTAATAAATTATTCTTTTATTGATTAAATTGTATTTTTACCAAAATATTTTCAAAAAAATTAATAATTAAATTATTTTTTTCTAAGGTACCTAGCCTTCAATAATTTTTTAATTATTAAATTGTGATTTTACTAAAATTTTTTTAATAATTATTTTTATAGTTACTATTAATTTTTGATATCAATATATATTATTTTAACATTAAATAAAAAAATCTTATCATTGTTAATATGTATAACAATTAATATATATTGATATTGAAAAATAATCTTACTAAAATTTTTTATTTAATGTTAAAATAATATATAGATATCGAAAAATTAATAGTAAAATATAAACAAATTGTTAACAAAAATTTTGGTAAAATTATAATTTAATAATAAAAAATAAAATTTTTGCTAATGAATTTTTTTAAAAAAAATAATGTTTTTCTTAAAAATAAATAAAGTTAACATTAGTTAACACAAAAAGTTTAAAATAGATTAAAGAGGAGGTTTTTGAAAGTTAGAAGGAAGGGGAATGTACATTTATAAAATAGAGGAAAGGGGAGTGTCATTTTAACATGTCATAGTGGAGGGGAGTGGAATTTTCCCTAATTTTTAACTAATTGGACTGATTTTTTTATTATCTTCCAAAGATTATTGATATAATATATTGAATCTTGGTGGCTGAGTTTTGGTCGCTTAATTGTGGTAATTAATTATATTACTTAACTTACTGGGTACGAGTTGTGGCAAATTAAAGAGGGAGTTGAAGTTATAGCCACATAAACTTTGTCGCCCACTCATGATAAGGCCTAAGACTCTCAGTGACTTTTTATAGATTCAAACATATCATTCACAACACACACCCATTTTGAGGTAAATTTGTTGATTAATTGGAGAACACACGTACCATAAGAGGATCTTGGGTAGAAGAAAGCAAAGCAATCAAGTTGTCATTGCCAAGAAACCCATCAAAAAGTGCCCCCACAGGTTTTCTTCTGTCCATGCACATTTCATCATTATTCATCAAAGTTTGAAACTTTCAAAGAAGCCTTACTATTGCCTCTGGATTTGAGAAAATCAAAAGAAAAAAGAAAAGCTTTTCATTAATTTATCTTGACCCCTCCTGTTGGTAATTCTCACAAAGCAAGCACGTATAATACACCACTCACATAATGACTTACATATATAGTGCAATTCTTACATTATTATATTTTTATTTGGCCATTGGAGAGATCAGATTTCATCATAAGGGTATAATTTTCTTAATATTGATTATTTTATATCATAGCTTTTGCTCCGGACCCGAGCCTCAGGTCCCTTGTCGGAGCAGTCTCCAAACTCGATTACACGAGTCCAGACTTTTTTCATGATCCAAATCAGTCTGATAATCTCAAATTTTTAATCAACATTCAAAATCAAATATCTCTCTTATCTTAGTCAATAAAATAATATAAGATAACTACCCTATATTATATAAAGGGGTCCAAGGGCTCCCTCAAGTAGGACACATTCTTAATCTTTATCTATATCTTTTAGATTCATTCTGACTTGATGAGCGTCAGAGAGTTTTTGTAGGTACCACCTCCCGCCGCTCCAAAAGTCCAGTCCCGTCACCACCTTGACCAGCGAATCCTCGATCCATCTCACAACCCATACCAGAGACTTCGTGTCGTCTGTGAAGATCGCCAAGTCGTGGCGGCATGACGAAAAACTTTGAGGAGCAATCTTCAAGCCATCACCATGAATCAAACCAAAAAAACCCAATGGCCGAACCATGAAGCAATGTCCCTCTGACCCTCGGGAGGATAACCAGTACCGTGCACTGCCAGCCAAACCCCGACAAGCAACAGCCAAAAGACGACCACCACCTCAATAAGGTCGGAACGCCTGACGGATTGGGAGAGAAAGCAATCCAGATAATCCAAGAGCTCTACCAAAGAGTACAAACCCTTGAGGGTCGGGTCGCGAATAAGGAGCGATACCGGCTGGAACACGCAAGTCAAGTGAAGGAGCCAATCAAAGAGAGAAACTAGGAACAAAAGATCGCCTGACCGGTGTCACAAAAAATGCCGAAAATGCACTGGCTCCTGGGAACTAGAGCGCCATCACGACGACGAAGACAGAAAACACCATCAAGATTCTAAACAAACAAGGAGCGAGCACGTGATAATGGGAGTCACCTTGTTTACCGAGAAGATCCTGAATGCTAAGTTACCTAAGGGTTTTGATAAACCAACTGATATGAAATATGACAGCACCAAAGAACCCTAAGAACACCTAACGGCCTTCGAGGCCAAGATGAACCTGGAAGAAACGACCGACGGGATCCAGTGCAGGGCTTTTTCAGGGACCCTGGCCAGCCCTGCGATCAAGTGGTTTAACGCTCTCCCGAATGGCTCGATCGCCAGCTTTGAGGACACTCCAGGAATTTCATGGCATAGTTCACCACTAGGATTGCAAAAGAAAAACACCCAATTAGCCTGCTCGGAATCACTCAGTGGCAAGACAAGCCCACGAATTCCATGGCCAACCTCTATCTAACCAATGGGATCATGAATGAAGACTTCTGTAAGCACGTCATAACCAAATCGGTCTAGACCATGCATGAAATCCAGAGCGTCACCAAGGAATACATAAATGACAAAGAGATAAGCAAAGTCGTGGCAGCCAATAAACGGCAGCACGGCACCCCATAGTAACCCTCCGCCCAAAGATACCTCAAAAGAGCACTTTAAATCCACTATACACCCCCTGTCGGCCCCAATCACAGAGATCTATCACCAAATACCAGAGCATGGTATTCTCCCAAAGGCACGACTGGTGCATGTAAATTGTGATCATCAACAATGGCGCCAATAGACTTGGAGCTCTCAAACGTGAATCACACTTTGTCACAACTTCGCACAACTAACCAGCAAGTGCACTGGGTCGTCCAAGTAATACCTTACGTGAGTAAGGGTCGATCCCACGGAGATTGTTGGTATGAAGCAAGCTATGGTCATCTTGTAAATCTCAGTTAGGCGGATTCAAATGGTTATAATGGTTTTCGAATATAAAGATAAATAAATCATAGAATAAAGATAGGGATACTTATGTAAATCATTGGTGAAAATTTCAGATAAGTGTATGGAGATACTGTGTTCCTTCTGAATCTCTGCTTTTATACTGCTTTCGTCCAATCCTTCATATTCCTTTCAATGACAAGCTGTATGTAGGGCATCACTGTTGTCAATGGCTACTTCCCATCCTCTCAGTGAAAATGGTCCAAAGCTCTGTCACAGCACGGCTAATCATCTGTCGGTTCTCGATCATGTCATAATAGAATCCAGCGATTCTTTTGCGTCGGTCACTACGCCCAACAATCGCGAGTTTAAAGCTCGTCACAGTTATTCAATCCCTGAATCCTACTCGGAATACCACAGACAAGGTTTAGACTTTCCAGATTCTCAAGAATGGCCGCCAATGGATTCTAGCTTATACCACGAAGATTCTGATTAAGGAATCCAAGAGATACGCACTCGAACTAAGGTAGAACGGAAGTGGTTGTCAGGCACGTGTTCGTAGGTGAGAATGATGATGAGTGTCACGGATCATCACATTCATCATGTTGAATTGGAATGAATATCTTAGAATAAGAATAAGCTGAATTGAATAGAAAATAGTAGTGATTGCATTAATTCTCGAGGTATAGCAGAGCTCCACACCTTAATCTATGGTGTGTAAAAACTCCACCGCTGAAAATACATAAGTGATGGTCCAGGCATGGCCGAATGACCAGCCCCCAAAGTCTAAGAACTAAACGTCCAAAGATAGATACCAAGATAAGACCCCCTGATCTAAATACAATAGTAAAAAGTTCTATTTATACTAGACTAGCTGCTAGGGTTTACAGAAATAAGTCTAAGTGCAGAAATCCACTTCCGGAGCCCACTTTGGTGTGTGCTTGGGCTGAGCTTGAGCTTTACACGTGCAGAGGCTTCTCTTGGAGTTAAACACCAAGTTGTAACGTCTGTTTGGCGTTTAACTCTGGTTTGTGACGTGTTTCTGGCGTTTTACTCCAGAATGCAGCATGGAACTAGCATTGAACACCAGTTTGCATCGTCTAAACTCGAATAAAGTATGGACCATTATATATTGCTGGAAAGCCCTGGATGTCTAATTTCCAACGCAGTTGGGAGCGCATCATTTAGAGTTCTGTAGCTCCAGAAAATTCATTTCGAGTGCAGGAAGGTCAGAATCCAACAACATCAGCAGTCCTTTGTCAGCCTCCTATCAGATTTTTGCTCAGGTTCCCCAATTTCAGCCAGAAAATACTTGAAATCACAGAAAAACACACAAACTCATAGTAAAGTCCATAAATGTGAATTTTGCATAAAAACTAATAAAAACATCCCTAAAAGTAGCTAGATCCTACTAAAAACTACCTAAAATAATGCCAAAAAGCGTCTAAATTATCTGCTCATCACAACACCAAACTTAAATTATTGCTTGTCCCCAAGCAACTGAAAATCAAATAGGATAAAAAGAAGAGAATATACTATAAATCCCAAATTATCAATGAATATTAGTTCTAATTAGATGAGCGGGACTTGTAGCTTTTTGCTTCTGAACAGTTTTGGCATCTCACTTTATCCTTTGAAGTTTAGAATGATTGGCTTCTATAGGAACTCAGAGTTCAGATAGTGTTATTGATTCTCCTAGTTAAGTATGTTGATTCTTGAACACAACTACTTTTATGAGTCTTGGTCGTGGCCCTAAGCACTTTTTTTTCCAGTATTACCATCGGATACATAAATGCCACAGACACATGACTGGGTGAACCTTTTCAGATTGTGACTCAGCTTTGCTAAATTCTCCAGTTAGAGGTGTCCAGAGCTCTTAAGCACACTCTTTTTGCTTTGGATCACGACTTTAACCACTCAGTCTCAAGCTTTTTACTTGGACCTGCATGCGACAAGCACATTGTTAGGGACAGCTTGATTTAGCCGCTTAGGCCTGGATTTTATTTCGTTGGGCCCTCCTATCCATTGATGCTCAAAGCCTTGGATCCTTTTTACCCTTGCATTTTGGTTTTAAAGGCTATTTGCTTTTTCTGCTTGCTTTTCCTTTTTCTTTCTCTATTTTTTTTGCCATTTTTTTTCGCAAGCTTTGTTCTTCACTATTTTTTTTACTTCAAGAATCAATTTTATGATTTTTCAGATCCTCAATAACATTTCTCTTTTTCATCATTCTTTCAAGAGCCAACAATTTTAACATTCATAAACAACAAGATCAAAAATATGCACTGTTCAAGCATTCATTTAGAAAACAAAAAGTATTGTCACCACATTAATATAATTAAACTAATTTCAAGGATAAATTCAAAACTCATGTACTTCTTGTTCTTTTGTATTAAAAATATTTTTCATTTAAGAAAGGTGAAGGATTCATGGAATTATTCATAGCCTTAAGACATAGTTACTAAACACTGATGATCATGTAGTAAAGACTCAAAACATAGACAAACATAAAGCATAAAATCGAAAAACAGAGAGATAAGAACAATGAAGTTAAGGAATGAGTCCACCTTAGTGATGGTGGCACCTTCTTCTTGAAGGACCAATAATGTCTTTGAGCTCCTCTATGTCTCTTCCTTACCTTTGTTGCTTGATCCCTAGTGATTTTGGTGCTCCTATCCTTAGTTGCTCCCAATAATTGTGTGGAGAAAAATGTATCCCCTGAGGTATCTCAGGAATTTCTTGATAAGGGAATTCCTCATGTTCTTGTTGAGGTCCATGAGTGGGCTCTCTTGATGTGCAGTCAAATGCTCTACTACTGAGCTATGGACCCTTGAGATGAAACTCTCCATCTCTCATGACTCGGAGATGGAAGCATTTGTCTTTCCTTTCTTCTTTCTAGAGGTTTCTCCGACCTTAGGTGCCATCAATGGTTATGGAAAAACAAAAAAAAACTATGCTTTTACCACACCAAACTTAGAATGTTGCTCGTTCTTGAGCAAAGGAAGAAAGAATAGATGAAGAACAAGAAGATATGGAGGAGAGGGAGAGAGATGTGTATTCGGCCATTTAGGGTGGGTTTGGATGGGCAAGAGATTTTGAATTTGAAGGTAGGTGGGGTTTATGGGGAAGAGTGGATGGATGTGAGTGGTGAGGAGGTAATGAGGAAGAGAGATTGAGTTGAGGTAGGTGGGGATCCTGTGGGGTCCACAGATCCTGAGGTGTCAAGAATTTATCATCCCTGCACCATTTAGGCATGTAAAATGCCCTTTATGCTTGTTTCTGGCGTTAAACGCCAGCTCTATGCTTGTTTCTGGCATTAAACGCCAGCTTGGTTTTTTGTTTTTGGCGTTTAACGCCAGCTTCCCTCAGGGTGCAATCCTGGCATTTGAACGCCAGACTGCTGCTTGTTTCTGGCGTTCAACGCCAACTTCATGCTCTGTTCTGGCGTTAAACGCCAGCCAGATGCTCCTTACTGGCATTTAAACGCTAGTAAGCTCTTCCTCCAGGGTGTGCTTTTTCTTCTGATGTTTTTGATTCTGTTTTTAATTTTTGCAATTGTTTTGTGACTTCACATGATCATAAACCTAATAAAACATAAAAGAACAATAGAAATATAGATAAATAAAAATTGGATTTCCTCCCAATAAGCGCTTATTTAATGTCAATATCTTGACAGTGAGCTCTCATGGAGCTTCACAGATGTTCAGAGCATTGTTGGGACCTCCCAACACCAAACTTAGAGTTTGATTGTGTGGCCTTTGTTTGACTCTGTATTGAGAGAAGATTTTCATGCTTCCTCTCTGTGGCTGTAGAGGAAGATCCTTGAGCTTTAAACACAAGGTAGTCCCCATTCAATTGAAGGACTAGCTCTCCTCTGTCAACATCAATCACAGCTCCTGCTGTGGCTAGAAAGGGTCTTTCAAGAATAATGGATTCATTCTCATCCTTTTCAGTGTCTAGGATTATGAAATCAGTAGGGATGTAAAGGCCTTTAACCTTCACTAACATGTTCTCTACCAATCCATAAGCTTGTTTTATTGACTTGTCTGCCATCTCTAATGAGATTCTTGCAGCTTGCACCTCAAAGATCCCCAGTTTTTCCATTCCAGAAAGTGGCATAAGATTTATACCTGACCCCAAGTCACACAGAGCCTTCTCAAAAGTCATGGTGCCTATGGTACAATGTATTAAGAATTTACCAGGATCTTGTTTCTTTTGAGGTAGAGTTTGCTGAACCCATGTATCTAGTACACTAATGAGCAAGAGAGATTCACCTTCCCAAGTCTCATTACCAAACAAATTGGCATTCAGCTTCATGATGGCTCCTAGATATTGAGCAACTTGCTCTTCAGTTACATCTTCATCCTCTTCAGAGGAAGAATAGTTCTCAAAGCTCATGAATGGTAAAAGGAGGTTCAATAGAATCTCTATGGTCTCTAGGTGAGCCTCAGATTCCTTAGGTTCCTCAGTTTGGAACTCCTTTTTGTTCAGAGGACGTCCCAGGAAGTCTTCCTTACTGGGATTTACGTCCTTCTCCTCCTTTATGCATTTGGCCATATTAATTATATCAATGGCCTTGCACCCTCTTTTCGGATTCTCTTCTGTATTGCTTGGGAGAGTACTAGGAGGAGTTTCAGTGATTTTCTTACTCAGCTGACCCACTTGTGCCTCCAAGTTTCTAATGGAGGACCTTGTGTCATTCATGAAACTTAAAGTGGCCTTAGATAGATCAGAGACTATGTTTGCTAAGCTATAGGGGCTCTGCTCAGAATTCTCTGTCTGTTGCTGAGAAGATGATGGAAAAGGCTTGCTATTGCTAAGCCTGTTTCTTCCACCATTATTAAAAGCCTTGTTGAGGCTTTTGTTGATCCTTCCATAAGAAATTTAAATGATTTCTCCATGAGGAATTATAGGTGTTCCCATAGGGTTCACCCATATAATTCACCTCTGCCATTGCAGGGTTCTCAGGATCATAAGCGTCTTCTTCAGAAGATGCCTCTTTAGTACTATTGGATGCATTTTGCCATCCATTTAGACTCTGAGAAATCATGTTGACTTGCTAAGTCAACATTTTGTTCTGAGCCAATATGGCATTTAGAGCATCAATTTTAAGAACTCCCCTTTTCTAAGGCGTCCCATTACTCACAGGATTTCTCTCAGAGGTGTACATGAATTGGTTATTTACAACCATGTCAATGAGTTCTTGAGCTTCTGCAGGCATTTTCTTTAGGTGAATGGATCCACCTGCAGAATGGTCCAGTGACATCTTAGAAAGCTCAGATAGACCATCATAGAATATATCTAAAATGGTCCACTCTGAAAGCATGCCAAAAGGACACTTTTTGGTCAACTGCTTGTATCTTTCTCAAGCTTCATAGAGGGATTCACCATCTTTTTGCTTGAAGGTCTGAACATCCACTCTAAGCTTGCTCAGCTTTTGAGGAGGAAAGAACTTGGCCAAGAAGGCCGTGACCAGCTTATCCCAAGAGTCCAGGCTATCTTTAGGTTGTGAGTCCAACCATGTTCTAGCCCTGTCTTTTACAGTAAATGGGAAAAGCATGAGCCTGTAGACTTCAGGATCTACTCCATTAGTCTTAACAGTATCACATATCTACAAGAATTTAGTTAAAAACTGATAGGGAGTCCATGAAACTTACAGTTCTGTTATATTAGAGCAACTAGTTGAGGCTTCAGCTCAAAATTGTTTGCTCCAATGGCAGGGATTGAGATGCTTCTTCCATAAAAATTGGAAATAGGTGTAATATAATCACCAAGCATCCTCCTTGCATTATTGTTGTTGTCATTAATTTCGGCTGCCATCTCCTCTTCTTTTTCGAAAATTTCTGTAAGGTTGTCTCTGGATTGTTGTATTTTAGCTTATCTTAGTTTCTTCTTTAGAGTCCTTTCAAGTTCAGGGTCTGCTTCAACAAGAATGTTCTTGTCCTTGCTCCTGTTCATATGAAAAAGAAGGGAATAGAAAATAATAATAGGGATCCTCTTTACCACAGTAGAGAGATTCCTTTATGTAAGTAGAAGAAGAAAATAATAGAAGAAGAAGGGAAAATTCGAACACAGAAGGGAAGAGAGGGTTCAAATTTTAAGATGAAGAGAAGTGTTAGTAAATAAATAAATAAATAGAAAAAAATGAGAGGGAGAGAATTTCGAAAATTGTTTTTTGAAAAAAATAGTTAGTGATTTTCGAAAATTAAGAAAAGAAATACAATTAAAATTAAAATTTGAAACAATTAGTTAGTTGAAAAAGATTTTGAAAATCAATTTTGAAAAGATAAGAAGTTAGAAAAGATTTTGAAATTGATTTTGAAAAAGATATGATTTGAGAAAGATATTTTGAAAAGATATGATTGAGAAAGATATTTTGGAAAAGATTTGATTTTTAAAATTAAAATTGATTACTTGACTAACAAGAAACTAAAAGATATGATTCTAGAATTTAAAGATTGAACCTTTCTTAATAAGAAAGTAACAAACTTCAAATTTTTGAATCAATCACATTAATTGTTAGTAAAGTTTTCGAAATTTTGAAATGAAATTAAGAAAAAGATTTTGAAACTCAACTGAGAAAAATTTCGAAAAATAATAAAAAGATTTGATTTTTGAAAAAGATTTTGGAAAGATAGGATTTTTAAAAATGAAATCTTGACTTGACTAACAAGAAATAACTAATTTTAAAAATTTTTGACTAAGTCAACCCAAAGATTTCGAAATTTATGAGTAAAATAAGGAAAAGATATTTTTTATTTTTGAATTTTTTTAAGAGAGAGAAAAACACAAAAATGACCCACAACATGAAAATTATGAATCAAAATACATGATGCATGCAAGAACACTATGAATGTCAAGATGAACACCAAGAACACTTTGAAGATCAAGATGAACATCAAGACTTATTTTTGAAAATTTTCAAGAAAAGAAAAATATGCAAGACACCAAACTTAGAAATTTTCAATGCTTAGACACTATGAATGCAAAAATACATATGAAAAACAACAAAAGACACAAAACAAGAAAATATGGAGATCAAACAAGAAGACTTATCAAGAACAACTTGAAGATCATGAAGAACACATGCATGAATTTTCGAAAAATGCATAAATTTTAAAAACATGCAATTGACACCAAACTTAAAAATTGACACTAGACTCAAACAAGAAACACAAAATTATTTTTGGTTTTTATGATTTTATTAATGTTTTTGGATTTTTCGAAAATTTCTTTTTGGAAAAACGAAAACAAATAAAAATTTTTTGAAAGATTTTTGAAAACTTTTTGAAAAGAAAATTACATAATCTGAGCAACAAGATGAACCGTCAGTTGTCCAAACTCAAACAATCCCCGGCAACGGCGCCAAAAACTTGGTGCACGTAAATTGTGATCATCAACAATGGCGCCAATAGACTTGGAGCTCTCAAACGTGAATCACACTTTGTCACAACTTCGCACAACTAACCAGCAAGTGCACTAGGTCGTCCAAGTAATACCTTACGTGAGTAAGGGTCGGTCCCACGGAGATTGTTTGTATGAAGCAAGCTATGGTCATCTTATAAATCTCAGTTAGGCGGATTCAAATGGTTATAATGGTTTTCGAATATAAAGATACATAAAGCATAGAATAAAGATAGGGATACTTATGTAAATCATTGGTGGGAATTTCAGATAAGTGTATGGAGATACTATATTCCTTCTGAATCTCTGCTTTCCTACTGCTTTCGTCCAATCCTTCATACTCCTTTCCATGGCAAGCTGTATGTAGGGCATCACCGTTGTCAATGGCTACTTCCCATCCTCTCAGTGAAAATGGTCCAAATGCTCTGTCACAGCATGGCTAATCATCTGTCGGTTCTCGATCATGTCAGAATAGAATACAGTGATTCTTTTGCATCTGTCACTACACCCAACAATCGCGAGTTTGAAGCTCGTCACAGTCATTCAATCCCAGAATCCTACTCGGAATACCACAGACAAGGTTTAGACTTTCCGGATTCTCAAGAATGGCTGCCAATGGATTCTAGCTTATACCACGAAGATTCTGATTAAGGAATCCAAGAGATACGCGCTCGAACTAAGGTAGAATGGAAGTGGTTGTCAGGCACGCGTTCATAGGTGAGAATCCAACAGCATCAGCAGTCCTTTGTCAGTCTCCTATCAGATTTTTGCTCAGGTCCCTCAATTTCAGCCAGAAAATACCTGAAATCACAGAAAAACACACAAAATCATAGTAAAGTCCAGAAATGTGAATTTTGCATAAAAACTAATAAAAACATCCCTAAAAGTAGCTAGATCCTACTAAAAACTACCTAAAAACAATGCTAAAAAGCGTATAAATTATCTGCTCATCACAACACCAAACTTAAATTGTTGGTTGTCCCCAAGCAACTGAAAATCAAATAGGATAAAAAGAAGAGAATATACTATAAATCCCAAATTATCAGTGAATATTAGTTCTAATTAGATGAGCGGGACTTATAGCTTTTTGCTTCTGAACAGTTTTGGCATCTCACTTTATCCTTTGAAACTTTGCTAAAGTCCCCAGTTAGAGGTGTCCAGAGCTCTTAAGCACACTCTTTTTGCTTTGGATCACGACTTTAACCACTCAGTTTCAGGCTTTTCACTTGGAACTGCATGCCACAAGCATATGGTTAGGGACAGCTTGATTTAGCCGCTTAGGCCTGGATTTTATTTCCTTGGGCCCTCCTATCCATTGATGCTCAAAGCCTTGGATCCTTTTTACCCTTGCCTTTTGGTTTTAAGGGCTATTGGCTTTTTCTGCTTGCTTTTTCTTTTTCTTTCTCTATTTTTTTCGCCATTTTTTTCGCAAGCTTTGTTCTTCACTGCTTTTTCTTGCTTCAAGAATCAATTTTATGATTATTCAGATCCTCAATAACATTTTTCTTTTTCATCATTCTTTCAAGAGCCAACAATTTTAACATTCATAAACAACAAGATCAAAAATATGCACTGAGAGAGATCCTGAGATCCGGCAAGAATCTTCCTCACCGATCTAGACACTCAGCAAGATGATCAACCCAGATCGGAGGCCGAGGGAGATTTGGAAAAACTACAGATAGGTAGACCATAGACAAATTCACCTTCATCAACAATAATCTACCCTTCGGCTTAAAAAGCGAACTCATGGAACGCTTAAAGAAGAACAAAAACCTCTTCGTGTTTACCTTAGCTGACATGCTAGGTATAAACCCAAAATTGATGTCTCACCGGCTATATGTGGACCCAAAAGTCAAGCCAATAGCCTAAAAAAGGAGGAAAATGTCCACAGAACTGGCGACAGGAGTCAAGAAGTTGGTCAGAGGCTTGTTCGAAGCAGGCTTCATCTAGGAATTACCCTATGTGACCTAGTTAGCCAATGCTGTGCTAGTCAAAAAGGCAATCGGTAAATAGTGAATGTGCATCAATTACACAGACCTGAACAAAGCTTGTCCAAAGGATGCCTTTTCCCTTGCAAACATCGATGGACTAGTGGATGCCACGTCGGGACATCAGTACCTCACCTTCATGGATGCTTACTTAGGATACAACCAAATACCCATGCACAAACCAGATGAGGAGAAAATGGCTTTGTAACTCCCGAGGACACGTATTGCTACATAGTCATGCCCTTCGGACCAAAAAATACCGAGGCCACATATCAAAGACTTGCCATGAAGATCTTCAAAGACCTCTCGAGGACCAAGCTAGAGGTCTATATCAACAACATGCTCACCAAAATGGAGAAAGGCGATGAGCTCATCGACAATCTCAAACTCATACTAGACATTCTAAGGAAGCACCAAATGCACCTCAACCTGACAAAGTGCACTTTCGGGATGGGAGCCGGGAAATTCCTTGGCTTCATGATCATACAACGGGGAGTAGAGGCAAACCCGAAAAAATGTAGGGTCATCCTTGAGATGAATCGCTCGACAAAGATCAAGGACATCCAAAGATTGACCAGGCGGCTCCCCTCCTTTTCATAGTTTCTCGTTGCCTCGGCTCAAAAGGCCATTCCTTTATTCAAACCCATGAAGAAGGGCATTAGTTTCAAGTGGGAACCCGAGTGTGAAGAAGCCTTCCAACACTTCAAGAAAAGTGTTAGCGGAGCCTCCCATACTCTCAAAATCTAGAACGGGAGAGACGCTATACCTCTACCTATCAATAATGGAAAAAGCACTAGCAGCAGTGCTCGTCCGATTGAGAAAACGGACAAAAGACACAAAGCCCAGTATACTTCATAAGTAAGGTCCTCCAAAACGCTGAGGCGCGCTACTCGAGACTCAAAAAACTCGCCTATACACTACTCATGGCATCTTGACGCCTTGGGCAATACTTCCAAAGCACCCCATCACGATTCAAACGGACAGGCTATTAGGAAAGTGCTACAGAAACTGGACTTGACAGGACGGATGCTTGCTTGGTCAGTCGAGTTATCTCAATATGAGATCGGATTCGAACCCAAGAACGCAAATCAAGGCTCAGGCCGTGATAGATTTCATTGCCTAATGATCCCGGGAAGTGAAACCCCAGAACCATGGAATCTCCACGTCAATGGATCGTCAAACACCAGGCCGGGAAAAGCAGGAAAAATACTGGAAAGTGAGAATGGGTTCACTATCGAATAGTCCATTTGGTACAAGTTTTCAATCTCTAACAACCAAACCAAATACGAAGTGCTCTTGGCTAGATTGTCCCTAGCCAAAAAAGTCGAGGCAAAAACACTAGAAGTCTGCAGCGACACCAAGGTAGTTAGCTCCCAAATAAATGGCGACTACAAAACACGAGACCTCATGCTGTAGTAATACTTTTCCAAAGTCAAGGAACTAACCTTCAAGTTTGACGAGATGACCATCCGACACATTCCTAGCGAGCGGAGCGCGAGGGCCAACCTGCTCTCTAAGCTGGCAAGTACCAAGACGGTTTCAGCAAACCGATGACTAATCCAAGAGGTCATCAAGACACCATCCGTCATAGCCACAACTATGGCAAACCTCACCATATCAAATCAGCTTTCCTGGACTTTTCCAATCCTACGATACCTCACCGATGGTAGCCTACTCGAGGATCCGAAGGAGGCTAAGCGCCTAAAGCGGGGAGCCACGAAGTATATCACAATCGCAGGGCAACTGTAAAAACGGGGATTATCCCAATCCCTCCTTAAGTGCATAGAGCCCGACATAGACTACATACTTCGTGAGATTCATGAGGGATGCTATGGCCACCACGTCGAGGGCCAAACCCTAGCCCAAAAAATGATTCGTGTTGGGTATTTTTGGTCCACCATCGTTAGCAACTCTCTCCAATTGATCAAAAGCTGCCAGAAATGCCAAGTCCATGCCGACTTTCACTAGGTCACCCCTCATCGGCTTACCACATTAACGGTAGGTTGGCCCTTCGTAACCTGGGGAATCGACCTAGTGGGACCCTTCCCCATGGCCCAAAGGCAACTCAGATAACTTATAGTTGCCATCAATTATTATACAAAGTGGATCGATGCTGAGGCACTAGCAACCATCACGGCTACTCAATGCAGAAAATTCTTCTTCAGAAAAGTTATAACCTATTTCGGGATCCCCGAGATTATAATCTCAAACAATGGAACCCAGTTTACAGAAAAATAGTTTAAGGAGTTTCTAGAAAGAATTAGCATCTCACAACAGTTCAGGTCGGTGGAACATCAGCAAACCAATGGCCAAGTAGAAGCGGCCAACAAAATCATTGCAAAAGGCCTTAAGAAATGACTAGACAAAGCCAAGGGCCTCTGGGCTGACGAGCTCAGATCTATTGTCTTGTCGTACCGAAAATCCCCTAAAATCTCAACCGGGGAGACCCCCTTTCGACTCACATACAGCCTAGAGGCCGTTATTCCGATAAAGGTCGGGGATCCTAGCCCATGGAAAAATGTAGGAAGACATGATGAGGGTGCAGAGCGCGACTCCGCGGATGAAGTCCTGATCATAGCACACATATGAAAACTAGCCCTGAAACAAAGGATAAGCCTAAGCTACAACCGCGGCATGGTAAAACAGGACTTCAAACCAAGAGATCTCATCTTACGACGCAATGATATCGGTCCCCCACTCTGGGAGAAGGAAAGCTCACACCTAACTAGGAGGGTCCCTACCGGATTAAGATCGAAATTGGGAAAGGAGCCTATAAGCTCGAACACTCAACGGGACCGAGTTACTAAAGTCATGGAATACAGCGAATATACAATGCTACTACACATAAGAATGCACGATCGAGCTGATACCTTTAGCAAGATTAAAGTTATTTTTCAATTTTTATGATCTTCCTTTATTTTTTCATTTTCCATTTATCATTATTTCTGTTCTCTTTGTCGGGCACACTTTCCTACCCACAACAGAAGGTTTTAACGATGCCCAACCCTTAATAAAAATCATTCATACATTTTCTTTTCAAAAACATTTCTCCTACATTCTCACCAAACCAACAACACAAACAGAATAAATAAACGGCTACCCCAAGGCCTAATCATCCCTGAGACCAATACAAATGGATATCCTAAAATAAACACAAGTATGCTCATAACAGCCACCAAGAGGCCCACTATTCATAACTACGCAAATAGCGCACCAAAAGGCCACCTAAGAGCAATTCAAACTTCGCCAAGAAAATGGCATGACAACTTAAGAAAATTGTTCGCAAAAGTAAAAACACGCACACTAATCAAACGAATTACAAAGGAAATTGTTATGCCAAAGCGGCTTACAAACTTAGAAAATTTTTTCATAAAAATATCAAAAGTCATTCCAAGTCCACGATCTCCTCATCTCTCACGGCTTTGAATGCCCCCAGGATGGGCACATCAGCATCAGGGGCTAGCACCCGAACCTGAGCCATCAGCGGCTCTTCCATGGCTAAGATCGCATCCTTGGAATTTGTAAGTAGTCTCTTGTTCTCCTTCTTCAACTTGGCCATCTCAGCCTTCAATAACTCTGCCTCAGCAAGCATGGTAGCAACCCTCGATTCAGCATCGACTGCCCGCTTCTGGTCTCGAGCCAACTGAAAACGAAGTGAGGTCTCTAACTCAGAAAGACGAAGAAATTCCGAGCCAGCATCCTCGGCATCCTTCACGACCTTCAGACGAGCATGAAAAATTTCTCGGTACCCGGCAGGAGATGCTGATCAATAAAACTCAGAGCATCGAACTCCGGTCCATCACGGAAGGCACAGATCTATCCTCCTCCAAGTTCTCCCCCGAACTATCCTCAATGTTCCCTTTCTGCTTCCTGCTAGCCTCAGAAATTGGACCTTCTACAACCTCTACTTCTGCCTCAACCCCGGCTCTGGCAGCCCCAATAGCAATCACCTCCTGAGAAATCGTGCGAGAATCTGACTGAGTCACGGACTGAGGGGTCGATGGTGAAGCCTCACCCCCCTCGCTCCCAACATCTCAGGCCATAGCAGCCTTCAACCGAGCAAGCGTGGTCAAGCCTCGAGCCATCTCAATTGAAAAAGGATAGAAAAACTTTTTCAGTAAAGTTACAAACTTGGCGATAAAGGGAAAAGAAACAAAAACATAAACAAAACCCACTAACATAAGTTCAGCTCGCCACTGGGTCTCCCATTATGTTTCGAGGGTTTAACGACCTATCCTCAAAAATCGACAACAAAACATCGGCGATATCTTTGTTCCCAAAAGACAAACCCTTATTTGTAATCCGAGTTGAATACGACGCACTGGCGCCGAAATTCTAATACGTAACAAAACGATGTTACCCCTCGAGGGTCAGCCAGAAATGATGGTGCCCCCGAGCAGGTCGGATCTTGAAGTATTCCTCCTTAAAAACGTGGAAGAAATCCTCAATCAACCCGAAGATCTATCGATTCGGCTGAGTTAAAAAAGATACATAACCTTTCTTATGCTTTTCCTCTTTGGTTGGAAGGGTGCATAGGAAGAAATATAAATATTCGAGACCTTCAAGTAATCACAAACTAAATCAAAACATCGGATGACCGCCCAATTATTAGGATGCAGCTGAGACAGTGTCACCGAACACTGATTCAGCAAGGCCCCCTTTTTGCTTGATTACACTTGCTGGTCTTTGAGGAGACTCTTTTGATTTTTGTCTCATCCCTAGCCACGAGACTTTTCTTTTTGTCTCGTCACTTGGCACGAGATATTTTTAGTTTTATCTCCTGTGAAGTAGAAACAGAAATGGAGTAGAAGAGAGAGAAAATTACACCCAGATATATCCTGGTTCAGCTGCTCAGTGCAGTGCAGCCTACATCTAGTCTCCATCACAACAATGATGGAATTTCACTATAATCTTCTTGATTACAGACTGTAAAGTGCTAACTCAACTTACAAGGGGATTCCCACAGAATCATGAAACACAACATAGATGAACAAAGGAACTCTAAGGACATCTATGGCTTTTTCTTTTAATTTTGCACTCTCTGCCTTTTTTCGCTCTATGGCTTTTTCATACAAACCTCACTGTTTGCCTTTTTCCATGAGACTCAAGACATGACAAAATTAAACAGAAAAATTACAAAACAGAATACATTGAAGGAAAAGAAAATCTGTAAGCTTAGGTAGCTATGAGAATTTTGTGCCTTTCACTCTCACTACTTACTTCTAACTCCTTGAATCAAACCGTGGCTGTTCACCCTTTTTATAGAAGGGGGAAGCCTCCACAGTTGAAATAAAAACCAAGCTTAACTTCTTTTCCTTCACACAAAACCAGTTCGGCCAGAGAGAGAGAAAAGGTAACCCAAGCAAAACCCAACATGCAAATGCCTCTAGTTCTTCCTTGGTCATCAGTCTTCATCAATCTGAGTGCTCCATCCTTGGCTTGCTCTCCAAGATGAATTTCTGGCCCTTGATGCTTCATGATGATGATGGCTTCATTTGCTCCAGTCTCTGCCTCTTCCATCACGTAGCCACCCTAGCTACTTCATGTGGTGGATGAGCAGAATCAGAGACAAGCCATCCCTCCAAGGATCTTCTCCTTGTTGGCCAAAATCTTCTTCAACTATTTTTGGTTTGAAGAAGCCAAGATCTTATCACCATATCTTACTATAAGTGAAAAAATCTTAGCCACAGCATACTTTATATTTTCTTGCCATCATTGTGATGGTCTTTAGCTTGCTCCTAACTTCATCTTGATAGCTTGCAAAAGTTTCCATGGTTGCTGTGATGGAAGTGACCGAAAATGAGAGAAGAAATGAGAGAGAAGATAAAGTAGAAATAAAAGCATGTAATGGATTTGAATAAAGTAAAACAAGCTGAATTAATTCCTACTCCTCTTTCTTTCTTGGTGGTGTGTAGCATTAATGAGCCATCAAATCAATTGTATAATCTCTCTCATGTTTCCAATACAAGTATTAACTCTTCTTGATAAATTTTGAATTCCATCACTTGATTAAAAGAATCCGTTGGAAGCATGAAGCAAAACTTTTGCTTTCTTCTCAAGATTGGTTTCGGACCAACTTTAATGGTCTTGGAGCATGAGTTTTAATTGGGCTTGTATCACAAATTCTGGCCCAATAACAAGAATAATAATTCTGCCACAACAAACAAAACATTTTTGCATCAATGCTGAATGTATTTATAAAACACTTGGGCTTGCAATTTTTTCTTTTATTTTCGGCCCATATTAAAAACCTGCATCACAAAATTATTAATTAACATATGTTAAATGAAAATCAAATTAATAATTTTTTAATTAATTATTTCAATAATGTTTGTTCATCATCAAAATTAAATTAGAGTTTTCCAAACTCGTCAATCTCCCCCTTGATGACAAACATTATTAAAATTGAAATGGAAAGAAATTTTAAAGATTAGAGTAAAGAGTACTCCCTTTGAATATTTGAATTTCTCTTTCAAATTGTCACATGGCTCCCCCTTGATATATGCTGTTTTTACCAAGGGAAGCACTAACCAGTAACAATTTTTAATCAAGCTTAAAATAACAATGTTATTCAACATATTAATTTTGAAATGTTGAATGCTTGATTTATGAGTAAAGTTGGATTGATAATCAAAACTCATTTGTTATCATAAATTGATTTTATGCTCAAACTATGATCAACCAAAAAATTCTTTTGAAAATAAATTGATGTTTAAAATATTTTCCATTTAAATCAAAGCAACATACTTATGGTAAGAAAATAATTTTAATCACAGCATGATCATAGTAATTTTTAACATTTATTTTCATACCCAATGCTTTAAAGGAACTGCCAAAAATAGAGTATTAAGCAAACATGTTTACCAAGATGAATAAGAGTATTCCTATTCCACTAGTAGCAAGCATATTCATCAGGATAAAACTATCACAAGAATACATGTTAATAACCAATTAACAACCAAGCAGCCATATAATCAGCCATATAATCAGAACAAATGCATTATCAAACATCATAAACCAAATGCATTATTAATATGCATTATCCAGCATCAACAGGGGTGATCATGAACTTCTCAAGGAGAGTTTCATCCCCTGTTTTCCAGTTTCTATTTTCAGCACACTTTCTCCCCCTTTTGTCATCAAAGGGGCACCTGCAAAAAAAATTTTGATATAACAAATAGAGTATGCAAAATATAACACAAAAGTATCCACAGAGTACCATAGAGTTATAGTACCAACAGTATCCAACCTAACAAAACAAAGTATCAAATTGAGCCTAAGTATGCCAATATCAAAATAAAGAAAAGAGTAATTAATCATCAGAGGGATTAAAATCAGATTCTTCAACGCCTTCTTCACTACCAACTCCTAGCTTGTCCTCAAGATTTTTCAGCATCATCCTCTTTGTAACTCATCCTCCCCTAATGACTGAAACCTTATTCTCAACAGCTTCATTTGTTAAATCAACTCCAAAATACTCAAAAATGTTAGTGAGAAACATACCATATGGGAGACTAGCCTTTTTGGTATTCTTTACAGATTTCCACATATGCCTTATCATAAGGTATACAAAGGAGATTTGAGAAGAAGTAACAAGAGCAAAAAGAACAAGAAAGTCAGAAACTGTTACCCGGTGGCGTGAACCACTTTTTGGTATGAGAACATGAGATATGAGTTTGTAAAGAAGAATTGTCTTATCTGGACCAAGTTCCTTTAGAGTTGGATTCGTGCCATCCATTCTAGAGAGACTTTCACGGGTTTGATCTAAAGCCATCTGGTAAGTGATCCCAACCTGTAAATTCCATTTCTTGGACATGTATGCCCTTGGTCCCTTTTCTTTGTAGCCTAGAACCCTTCCGAGGGTTGCAGTATCAAGGATTATGTGAGCTCCCTTCACATAGGAATGAATGATGCCATCTATTAGTCGCATATTGGCATAAAACTCACGGACTAAACCGAGGTAAACCGGTTTTTGGATGTGGAGCAGTGGTGTCCATTGAAGGTTATCAAACAGAGAAGAGATATGGATTCCTTTGTTGGTGAGTGAATTAAGATCGACGAGGTAAGTAGCACAGAGATGATGTTTTTCCAGAACTGTATTGTGGAATTCATAGGATGCACAAGAGTCGAACCTAGACGGATCATAGTGAGAATGTGATTTTTGGAGCTTTTTCTTGAAATCCCATGTCTCCAAGTTTGTTGGCTCCTTGGTGTTATCCAAGACAAACCCTTAAGACTTCTGAGCACTACTTTCAGGTGTGGTTCTTTTTGGTGATGAGTGCGACGGCAATGGAATGGTGGAAGTGAGTGATTCTTCCTCTACTTCAATGCTTGGCTCTTTGTTCTTCCCAATTTTTCTTGAACTTTTGTGAGCAATCACCTTAGTGTGCATGGTTTCGGTCTGTTTGGTTGGAAATGAAAGAGAAGATGAAGAAGTGGAGTGGATATGTAAGTTAAAGAGAATGTCGAAGGTTGAGGTGAGTGAAGGAAGGTTAGAGAAGCATTAAATGCTGATGGGAAAGAGATAGTGGAGGAAGTTAATGACCAACAATGGCGCGGTTATTAATCAGGGTAGTTTCCAAGAGTTTGAAAAAGTGGTTTCCTTAAATCAAGGGATTAGTTGAAAGGAAAGATTTGATTTGACACTATGCTTCTTTCAACAAGATTTGATAAGACCACAAGGAGATTGTGATTTTCAAAAAATGAGGAACTAACAAAACGGTCATGGTGGGGTCAAAGAAGTTTGGTATGGCCCACGAAAATTAAATTCTGCGCAGCCTCCCCCTTGATCACAGTCCTTCCATCACTCTTATTTTTATCTCGTCCATTCCTACGAGACAAAACTGAACAGAATCAAAATTTCACAAATTATCAACAGAAACAAGATCAATCATTCCCAAGCTTTTTCTTAATGAACAGAATCTGTCTTCACAGATGAGTTTTGTAAAAATGTCAGCAAGTTGGTCTTTAGATTTTACAAATTGAATATCAATAGTACCCTTTTGCACATGTTCTCTAATAAAATGATATTTGATCTCAATGTGCTTTGTTCTTGAGTGCAAAACAGGATTTTTTGAAATATTTATAGCACTCATGTTATCACAAAATAATGGTATACTATTGATCTTTAATTTGTAATCTTCCAACTGCGTTTTTAACCAAATTAATTGTGAGCAACATGCAGATCCAGAGATATATTCAACTTCAGCTGTGGATAGGGCTACGGTTGCTTGTTTTTTGCTTGACCACATGTTAAGTGAGCTTCCAAGAAAGTAACATATGCCGGATGTACTTCGTCTATCCACTCTATCTCCCGCATAATCTGCATCACAAAACCCTACTGCACAAAAATCATCAGATTTTGGATACCATGATTCATAATCACTAGTTCCCTTAATGTATCTAATGATGCGCTTAACAGCCGAAAGGTGGGATTCCTTTGGGTGAGATTGAAACCTTGAACATACACCCACACTTTGAACAATATCTGGTCTAGAGGAGGTAAGATACATTAGTGAACCAATCATTCCTCTATACCGTGTTTCATCCACATCTTTGCCATCATCATCCTTTTCAAGTTTAGTGTTTGGATGCATTGGTGTTTCCATTGGTTTAGAGTTTTCTAGGCCAAACTTTTGGATAAGTTCTTTTGCATACTTTCCTTGGTGAATAAAGGTACCACTAGGAGTTTATTTAATTTGGAGGCCAAGAAAGAAAATAAGCTCTCCCATTAAACTCATCTCAAACTCACTAGTCATGAGTTTTCCAAACTCTTCTCACAAGGACTCATTGGCCGATCCAAACACAATGTCATCCACATAAACTTGAACTAGGAGAATATCATCATTAGATGCTTTAATGAATAAAGTTGTGTCCATGGTATCCCTTTGAAATTGATTTTCTAATAGGAAGGCACTAAGCCTTAAATACCAAGCCCTTGGAGCTTGCTTAAGGCCATAAAGAGCCTTAGAGAGTTTAAAAACATGATTTGGAAAATTATTATGTTCAAAACCGGGGGGTTGAGGCACATACACTTCTCTATCAATAAAGCCATTAAGGAAGGTACATTTAACATCCATTTGAAACATTTTAAAACCCTTATGGGCAGCATAGGCAAGAAGCAACCTAATTGCTTCCATTCTAGCTACCGGAGCAAAAGATTCATCAAAATTTATACCCTCTTGTTGATCGTAACCTTGGGCCACTAATATAGCCTTGTTACGAACAACTTGTCCATCCTCACCAAGTTTATTTTTAAACACCCACTTAGTACCCGTAACTTTCTTACCATCCGGATGAGGTACTAGTGTCTGATGAGCGGATAATTTATACACTTTTTGGCACTGTTTTTAGTATGGTTTTAGTACATTTTAGTTAGTTTTTAGTATGTTTTTATGAGTTTTATTTAAAATTCACTTTTCTGGGTTTTACTATGAGTTTGTGTGTTTTTTATGATTTCAGGTAATTTTTGGCTGAAATTGAGGGACCTGAGCAAAAATCTGATTCAGAGGCTGAAAAAGGACTGCAGATGCTATTGGATTCTGACTTCCCTGCACTCAAAGTAGATTTTCTGGAGCTACAGAAGTCCAATTGGTGCGCTCTTAATTGCATCGGGAAGTAGACATCTTGGGCTTTCTAGCAATGTATAATAGTCTATACTTTACCCGAGATTTGATGGCCCAAACCGGCGTTGCAAATCAGCTTCGGAATTCCCGGCGTTTAACGCCGGAACTGGCACAAAAGTTGGAGTTAAATGCCCAAACTGGCACAAAAGCTGGCATTTAACTCCAGGAAAAGTCTCTACACATGAAAGCTTCAATGCTCAGCCCAAGCACACACCAAGTGGACCCCGGAAGTGGATTTTTACGTCATTTACTCATTTCTGTATATCCTAGGTTACTAGTTCACTATAAATAGGATCTTTTGACATTGTATCTTTACCTCATGACACTTTACACGTTTCATATTGTACCTTCTACGGCATGAGTCTCTAAACCCCATGGTTGGGGGTAAGGAGCTCTGCTGTGTCTTGATGGATTAATGCAATTAATACTGTTTTTCATTCAAACACGCTTGTTTCCATTCTAAGATATCACTTGCTCCTCAACTTGATGAATGTGATGATCCGTGACACTCATCATCATTCTCACCTATGAACGTGTGCCTGACAACCACCTCCGTTCTACTTTAGATTGAGTGAATATCTCTTGGATTCCTTAATCAAAATCCTCGTGGTATAAGCTAGAATTGATGGCGGCATTCAAGAGAATCCGGAAGGTCTAAACCTTGTCTGTGGTATTCTGAGTAGGATTCAGGGATTGAATGACTGTGACAAGCTTCAAACTCGCGATTGTGGGGCGTTAGTGACAGACGCAAAAGAATCACTGGATTCTATTCCGACATGATCGAGAACCGACAGATGAATAGCCGTGCTGTGACAGAGCGCGTTGAACATTTTCACTGAGAGGATAGGAGGTAGCCATTGACAACGGTGAAACCCTACATAAAGCTTGCCATGGAAGGAGCCTTGCGTGTATGAAGAAGAAGACAGTAAGAAAGCAGAGATTCAGAAGATAGAGCATCTCCAAAACCTCAACCTGTTCTCCATTACTGCAAAACAAGTATTTATTTCATGTTCTTTTACTCTTCACAATTAAACCTGAGAATTATTGATATCCTGACTAAGAGTTACAAGATAACCATAGCTTGCTTCAAGCCGACAATCTCCGTGGGATCGACCCTTACTCACGTAAGGTATTACTTGGACGACCTAGTGCACTTAATGGTTAGTTGTGCGGAATTGCAAAAGTGTGATTGCAATTTCGTGCACCAGTGTCCAAACCTCATTCTTGTCAAATTGAGCAAGCTCCTCTTGCATGGCTTTCACCCATGATGGATCTTCAAGAGCTTGTTTGACATTGTTGGGCTCCAACTTTGACAAGAGTGCAAAATTGCTTGGTTCGGATTGCCTTTTGGTTGAGGATCTTGTGGTCACACCTTGAGAAGGATCTCCAATGATAAAGTCATGAGGGTAGCCCTCATAGACTTCCATTCTCTAGGCTTCCTTTGTGGTGTTGGGCTTTGATGAACTCATATGGGTCTCACTGTTTCAGTTTCTCTTGCTGGCTCAGGAGACAAAATGGAAATGTCTCCTCCATTCTGACGAGACAAAACTATACTGGCAGATTCTTCATTTTGGACAGACTTGGGATTTTCTTTGCTTGTTCCAGCTTCTTCACAATCTGAATTATTATCTATAACAGTATTGGGAATTAAATTAGAATCACAAAAAGTAACATGTATGGATTCATCTATAGTTCTATGATCTTTGAGGTAAATTCTATAGGCTTTGCTAGTAGTGTAGTATCCAACAAACATGCCCTCATATGATTTTGGCTCAAATTTGCCAAGATTTTCTTTGTTATTAAGCACAAAACACTTGCATCCAAAAAAATGAAAATACTTAAGATTTAGAGGGGTTCCTTTCCATAGCTCATAAGGAGTTTTCTTTAACCCTTTTCTAATAATGGTCCTATTCAAAATATAACATGCTGTATTTACAACTTCAGCCCATAGAAACTTTGGAACCTCATTCTCACATAACATAGCCCTAGTCATCTCTTGAAGGCTTCTATTCTTTCTTTCAACAACCCCATTTTGTTGAGGTGTTCTAGGGCATGAAAAATTATGAGTAATTCCAAAGTCATCACAGAATTTTTCGAAGTGTTGGTTTTCAAATTCTTTTCCGTGTTCACTTCTCAAATGGGCCACTTTTAAATCTTTTTCATTTTGAATTTTCTTGCAATGGGTTGAGAAAGCATGAAAGGCATCATTTTTATGAGCAAGAAAAAGTACCCAACCGAATCTAGAGTAATCATCCACCACTACCAAACTATAGTGTTTACCTCCTAAACTTTGAGTTCTTGTTGGACCAAAAAGATCAATGTGTAACATCTCCAATGGCCTTTTGATTGAAATTCCATCTTTTGGTTTAAAAGAGGATTTAACTTGTTTGCCTAATTGACAAGCATCACAAGTAAGATCCTTATCAAAATTGATTTTGGGAATTCCTCTAACCAGATTTTTCTTTACTAGCTTAGAAATTTGGTACATGCTAGCATGACCCAACTTTCTATGCCATAGCCATTTTTCAGATTCAAAAGAGGTAAAGCATGTTACATTTTGTTCTTTCAAGTCCTCAAGAGTTAATCCATAAACATTGTTGCATCTTTTAGCTTCAAAAAGAATATCCCCAGTTTTCTCACAAATAACCAAACACACAAACTTTCTAAAAATAACTTCAAATCCTAAATCACACAATTGGCTTACACTAAGTAATTTATGTTTCAAACCATTTACAAGAAGAACATCATTTATACAAGATGAAAAGCTTTTACCAACTTTTCCAACGGCCACTATCTTTCCTTTACCATCATCACCGAAAGTGACAAGTCCTCCATCATATTCATCAAGTTTTATGAAGAAGGTTGTCTTTCCGGTCATATGCCTTGAGCATCCGCTGTCCATGTACCACATATTTTTCTTCCTCTTGGACGCTAGGCATACCTACAAAATGAGCTCAAGTGACCCTAGGTATCCAAATCTTCTTGGATCCTTTCACGTTAAACCATCTCCTATGTCCCAAACCATTGTAATAAAAAACAACTTTGTAAACTTTATCACCAATCATTCTTTCACCAAAAAAACATTGAATGAGAAAATGACCGTTTCGGTTGCATAGCCTACAAAACCTTGGAGTTGCTATTTTGTTAAAGTATGTGGGATCTTGAAACCTTGTGTCATTAGAAGAAGAGGCTCTATTTTTAAAAGAGGGTTTCTCATCAGATTTATAAAATCCAAACCAGCTTTATCAAAGAGTGGTTTTTGACTAGCCAATATTTGATTTAAATTTTCAGAACTTTGAGTAAACTTGGCTAAGTCATTTTCTAGGTTTTTAATCTTTTTCAGCAACTCTTCATTCTCCTTAAAACAATTTACATATGCAACAATAGAATGGTTACTTTCACAACTTCTAAGTTGGGCTTTTAACTGCTTATTTTCTTCAACAAGATCACAAGCAGTTTCGGCCTCCCTTAGCTTTTCTTTGAGAAAACTATTTTCAACTTTAAGAATGATAATTTGTTGTTCAAGATCTTGATTATCAAGCAGAAAACATCTTATTTTTTCAGAAAGGTGATCTATCATAAGATGAAGGTCTTCAGTGTTAGGGTTATGAAAGACTACCTGATCTATATGATCTGCCATGAGACAGGGCTGTGACTTGGTCTCGGATTCTTCATCACTGTCTGAGTCATTTTCCAAGTCTTCCCATGATGCCATCAGATCCATCTTCTTTCCCCTTTTTTGCTTCTCTTCCTTCTTTAACTTGGGACAATCAGATTTGAAGTGCCTCATTTCCTTGCAGTTGTAACAAGTTACTTTGCTAAGGTCTTTCTTCATTTTCCTTGAACTGCTGCCTTTGCCTTTGAACTTCACCATTTTCCTGAATTTTTTGGCAAACAACACAAATTCATTTTTAGAGGAGTTATCAATGGATTCATCATCCAGGAGGTTAGTTACAGAAGAAAAAGCAATTCTTTTCTTTTTTGAATCTTTTTTCAAATAAGTGTTTTCAAAAGTAAAGGTTTCCTCTCAAATCATCACATGTCATGGAATCAAGGCTACTACTCTCAGAAATAATTAAGACTTTTGTTTCCCACTCTTTAGTGAGACATCTCAACACTCTTCTCACAAGCACAGAATCAGAATGTGTTATTCCCATAGCATCCAAGCCAACAACAATGGTGTTGAACTGTTCGAACAGTTCATCAATAGATTCTCCTTCCTTTATTGTAAACATTTCATACTCTCTGTTTAACATGTCTATCCGAGTCTTCTTCACAATGGTGGTTCCTTCATGAGTGATTTGCAATTTGTCCCAGATTTCCTTTGCTATTGTGCATCGTGATACCCGTCGGTATTCCTCGAAGCTGATAGCACAGTTGAGTAGATTTATAGCCTTGGCATTTAGCTCCACCTTCTTTCTATCTTCCTCGGTCCAGCTTGCTTCTGGTTTAAGAGTGACTACTCCTTCAGTACTTGTGTTAGTTGCAAACTGAGGACCCTCTAGGATGATCTTCCAAAGCCTGTAGTCTACTGCTTGCACAAAGATTTTCATTCTCTCCTTCCAATATGTATAATTTTTCCCATTGAAAAGAGGCGGTCTATTGCTTGACTATCCTTCTGTAAGGTTGTAGGACACCAGATTTGAGCCACTGCTTTCTGCCATATGAATCTTTTCTCCAAGCTGCAAAGCTTGATCTCTTTGAGACCAAGCTTTGATACCAATTGATGGTTTTCAGTGGCTAAGAGAAGGGGGGTTAAATCTTAGCCCCCTTTTTGCTTGATTACACTTGCTGGTCTTTAAGGAGACTCTTTTGATTTTTGTCTCGTCCCTAGCCACGAGACTTTTCTTTTTGTCTCGTCACTTGGCACGAGATATTTTTAGTTTTATCTCCTGTGTAGTAGAAACAGATATATCCTGGTTCAACTGCTAAGTGCAGTGCAGCCTACATCCAGTCTCCATCACAACAATGATGGAATTTCACTATAATCTTCTTGATTACAGACTGTAAAGTGCTAACCCAACTTACAAGGGGATTTCCACAGAATCATGAAACACAACATAGATGAACAAAGGAACTCTAAGGACATCTATGGCTTTTTCTTTTAATTTTGCACTCTCTGCCTTTTCCGCTTTATGGCTTTTTCATACAAACCTCACTGTTTGTCTTTTTCCATGAGACTCAACACATGACAAAATTAAACAGAAAAATTACAAAACAGAATACATTGAAGGAGAAGAAAATCTGTAAGCTTAGGTAGCTATGAGAATTCTGTGCCTTGCACTCTCACTGCTTACTTCTAACTCCTTGAATCAAACCGTGGCTGTTCACCCTTTTTATAGAAGGGGGAAGCCTCCACAGTTGAAATAAAAACCAATCTTAACTTCTTTTTCTTCACACAAAACTGGTTCGGCCAGAGAGAGAGAAGAGGTAACCCATGCAAAACCCAACATGCAAATACCTCTAGTTCATCCTTGGTCATCAGTCTTCATCAATCCGAGCGCTCCATCCTTGGCTTGCTCTCTAAAATGAATTTCTGGCCCTTGATGCTTCATGATGATGATATTTTCTTTTGCTCCAATCTCTGCCTCTTCCATCACGTAGCCACCCTAGCTACTTCATGTGGTGGTTGAGTAGAATCAGAGACAAGCCATCCCTCCAAGGATCTTCTCCTTGCTGGCCGAAATATTCTTCAACCATTTTTGGTATGAAGAAGCCAAGATCTCATCACCATATCTTACTATAAGTGAAGAAAATCTTAGCCACAGCATACTTTATATTTTCTTGCCATCATTGTGATGGTCTTTAACTTGCTCCTAGCTTCATCTTGATAGCTTGCAAAAACTTCCATGGTTGCTGTGATGGAAGTGACCGAAAATGAGAGAAGAGATGAGAGAGAAGATAAAGTAAAAATAAAAGCATGTAATGGATTTGAATAAAGTAAAACAAGCTGAATTAATTCCTACTCCCCTTTCTTTCTTGGTGGCGTGTAGCATTAATGAGCCATCAAATCAATTGTATAATCTCTCTCATGTTTCCAATACAAGTATTAACTCTTCTTGGTAAATTTTGAATTCCATCACTTGATTAAAAGAATCCGTTGGAAGCATGAAGCAAAACTTTTGCTTTCTTCTCAAGATTGGTTTCGGACCAACTTTAATGGTCTTGGAGCATGAGTTTTAATTGGGCTTGTATCACAAATTCTGGCCCAATAACAAGAATAATAATTTAGCCACAACAATAAAAATATTTTTGCATCAATGCTGAATGTATTTATAAAACACTTGGGCTTGCAATTTTTTCTTTTATTTTCGGCCCATATTAAAAACCTACATCACAAAATTATTAATTAACATATGTTAAATGAAAATCAAATTAATAATTTTGTAATTAATTATTTCAATAATGTTTGTTCATCATCAAAATTAAATTAGAGTTTTCCAAACTCATCAAGGGTTTATATAGCAGACCCTCTTATCTACCCCGGAAAGCAAAAGCTCGTATTGTCGCTCAACGTCACCACCTCCACAAATTGCGCCATCATCATGCAACTTCTGGAGATCCTTCTCTATAACTTGGGAAGGCGTCCTCCACACATCAGAGGTCACCCAATAGTAAACGTTGGAGACATCCTCAGTCGGGACAACGAGAACCCTAACGCCCTCAGTTCTTCGACGAATCATACCTAAAAATGAAAAAGGCACCACCGTCAGCCCACTTTCCGAAATAAGAAAACCAGACAAATTCTAACGCGTCTAAATGACAGGAGTCTGCTATAGAAGAATAAACTATATAGATCGAATTTTTGATCCATCTCGCAACCGTGCCAGTAACTTCGTGTACAGCTTTGAACCAATGACCATTCAATCTATAAAAAAATAAACTATATGTCTATCCATTAACGGTCATCAACCATATTTTATAAGTGATATTTGTTTAGGTTGTGTTTAATTAGAATAAGATAAAAATACTTAGAATAAGATAAAAAAATAAAAAATAAAAAATATAATTATAAGAAATTACTTAAAAAGGTCAAATTATAAAAGTTCAACTTTTTTACACGAAATATTTAAAAAAATATAATAATAAAAAAATACAATTATAAAAAATTTATAAAATTAATATAATTTTGTAGGTCGTATTCTTGTTTTAATATCTCACGCTTGTAAATAAATGTAGTTTATGCTTTAACAACTAGCCTACTACTGCCAATGGCTTACATTATACGTTATAGTACATTATATATATACACAGTGCAATTCATACATTTCACATGATTTAGTAATGTGCATTTTGTATATGTATGTAGACGACTAGAGAAGTACACTTGCATCAATGTAACGTAGGAGATACGAAGATATATGTATAAGTTAAAATTTGGTTACAAGACAAATAAAATAAAATAATGCAAAAAAAGTAATAATTAAAGAATGTAGCTGTTGATAGCTCAGCAAAATGAGAACCGACAGTAGTTGATGGTGAAAAAATCAGCTACATACTTGTGTGTGCACTAAACTCCATAAAATTGAACTCTCATCGAATTAAGCAATGCAAGTGCAATTCAAACCATTTCTATAGGTCCATCTTCTGGTTTGATTTAATTTAGTCATCAGCTCTGAATATATTATCGAAAGAGTTTCAAATATTTTAAATATATCAGTGTTCGGAATTTTTAGTGACTGGTTTTAATTATATATAAATTTTATAATTAATACTAGAAAAAATTTCACTTTTTTTTAAGAGATGTTAAACTAATATTTTTTTATCTGTAAAATATACACTTTTTTTACAAATTAAAAAAAATCCTCTTTAATCTATTATAAAATTCTTTTGTATTAAATAATATCAATTTTATTTATTTTTTTAAAAAATAAATTATTTTTTACAAAAATATATTTTAACAAAAATTTTATTTTTTGTGATTAAGTTTTATTTATCAAAATATCTTTTATCAAATTATTTTGTAGTGATTAAATTATATTTTACCAAAATATCTTTCAAAAACTTTTTTAATATAAATTATTTTTCTTACTAAAATACCTTTCAATAATATTTTATATTAATGCATATTATTTTAATATTAAATTAAATTTTTTTTTGTGAGATTAATAGTAAAATATAACAAAAATGTTAAATCTTTGATAGATATTTTGGTAAAAATATAATTTAATCACTAGAAAAATAACTTGTTAAAGAATATTTTGTTAAATAAAATTTAATCACAAAATAAATTTTTTGCTAAAGAATATTTTTGAAAAAAAGTAAATTATTTTTTTAAAAATTTAATAAAATTGATGTTAGTTACCACAAATTTTAAAATCGATTAATGTCATTTTAGCATCTTTTAAAAAAGGAGTGAAATTTTTTAAAAAAATTAATGACTATAATTATTAGAATAACTAAACATTTTCCTATATAGTATATTAACGTATTAGCTTTAGTTGATAAGTTGATTAAATTCATTAAAAAGGAAATAAAGTACTAAATTTTAGGCAATAATGCCTTAAGAAGCTTAATGAGGAAAAAGACCAGGTTTTATACATAAGAAAAAATTAGAAGAAAAAGTTGGATATACATTCATTTTGGCTTTAGTTTACCATGAATAAAGTTTGGCCTCCATTAAAATTATATATATTGTTGCATTTAAAAATACGTTGTTCTCAAATATTGGGAAGCCATGGCCTTAGATTCAACTCAAAATTAAGTTCTGAAACTAATTAAGAAAATTATATCACGTATACTTATTCCGATTTATTTTAACTATCACTTTAAAAATTTTGGTATATTTACAAAAATAATATATCTAAACTGAATATTTTTGTTTAGATATATTTATTGTTTTGTATACCAAAAGATTTTGAAGTGATAGTTATTATGATCGGAATAAAGTATAATAAATTTATTGTATTTACTGGTTGAGTTCATCATTATCTTGTTCGACTTCAGATGCCGGCTCCTCCTCCTCTTCAAATAATCCGCCGTGGATCCCAAGCGCGGCGTGTCCACTCCCAAAAGCCTTTATATGATCCTTAAGCGACCTCTTGTGTTTAAAATCGGATCCACAGATGCAATACCAAAGTTTGCCACAATTCTTCTCATGCGTCCGCCAATCGCCTCGGACGGCGAAGGCCTTGCCGCATTTCCGGCACATGAAGGGCTTGATCCCATGCTTCCTCTTGTAATGAGTTTGGAGGGTTCTGAAATCCTTCAATGGCTTTGATCTTGGGTGGTCAATGTTGTTCCTACAACCTGGTGCACAGCAATAACATGGAAGCCTAAGCATACCTGTTGGTTGAGTTCCTCTTAGAGATTCAGGACCTTTTCTGTATTGTGATCCATGCCCCCACATATGCATCTAATTAAATGAGAAAAAAAAAAAGAAAAGAAAAGAATACATGGATTAATGGTTATTTATTAAAACTTGCAAGATTTTAATGTGTGTTATGTTGTTGATTGTTATGTGTTCTTTTGATTCTTTATGAAGGCTAAATTAATAAAGTTACTAGAATTTAAGAGTAATGTTAGGAAATGTATGATAATCCCAAGTTATTTTATTTAATTTAAAATTTATAATTATATATTTAATATATTTAAATTTATTTATTTATTTTAGTAGTAATTATGGAATGTAAAATAAAAAAAATTAAACTATTTTAGATTAAATGTTATTGTTTATTAAATATTTTTAAAATTTAATTTGCTTTTAGTTTTAGTATTGAATTTAGTGTCAGGTTTGTTTTGAAATTGAGAGATGAAAAAATTTGATGTACTACTCTTCTTAAAGATAAGCATTTAAAATTTGGCTAGTTTAGAAGGCCATCCAATAATTACTTTCTACCAGCAGTGGAATGTGTTTTGAGTTTTAGATTTATTATGTCTTTTAAAATTTTGGATGAGGAGGTTTGGTTTTCGGATATTGAGATAACGAAATTTAATGTAGCCCTTTACTTTTCTTTAGGAGAGTTAATAAGTAATTATTATCTATTGAAGAAAAAAGAAAGAAACACAAAAGCATAAAAAACAAAATAAACAAAAGTTGTATATTGGTGAAAAACAAATCAAGATAGGCCAACTACAGTAACTTTTTAGAGCGTTGGTATCACGTTAATGATCATGAAGTTGCCAATATTTAGAAACTAAATGCACCATTTTATTTATTTTTTATTTATTGTTCATAATTCATTTATATCCAGCAATCATCTGCAGTAGTTGACAAATGACATAGACAACAATTATTGTCACACATTAGCCACTTATAAGGAACATCTGTATACTATTATTACTACTTCCTTTTCCGCTCCAAATTATTATTAGCATCCTTACTTATATATTAATAATTATTAGTTACAATCCAAAAAAAAAATTTATTAGTTGCTTATTAGAATAAGGACATATATATAGTTCAAATGATTATTAAGAAACAATGTAAAATCTTTGTTACAACACACGAGTATATAAAATGATGAGTAAGATAGCAGTTCTGTTAAATAAATAATAAGAGATGCAAATAACGTGAATAATAAATTGTATTTTAGGTTCACTAACTTTTAAAAATAAAGATTATATTTAATTAATTCAAAATTTAATTTTTAAAATTAAAATTATTTTCTTAACATATTATTTAAGTTGTTTAAAAAAATATTGATCTCCTATACTTTCATTAATATACATGAATGATATATCATTTTTTTCTGAGCGATCTGGAAGAAGAAACTGCACAATTTTCAGTTGTATACTATTTATTATTATTTGGCTGCATGCTAATAAGATAGTTAGATAGATCATAGATATGTGAAGAAGCACAGACTTCAATGTAGAAGATAGAGGCATAAAGAACATTGGCCTGAGTAGTTTAATCAACAAAAAGGAAAGGATCTGAATTCTGATCTCACTCACAGTTTCATTCAGGAAAAAAAAAGATCACTTTAATTTCATTTTATATATATTAAATAAATTAATTAAGTCCTGCTTTACCATGCAAAAAAGCATAAAATAATTTTAGTAGTTAGGACTGACGGACAAGAAAACGACCTTGTTAAA
>NC_029773.3:64580840-64592075 GCF_000817695.3 Arachis duranensis | reverse complement strand
AAAATACCTTGTTAAAAAAATTAAAAATAAAAAAATAAAAAATAAAAGGTGAAGGTGAAGATCTAGGAAGAAAAAAAAAAAAAACATCATGATCAGAAGAAGATGACCCCTACATATATACTTCCCTTATTGGATTCAATCAATTCTTTTCCTCTTTCCATGGAAGCACAGAGAACCGTTAAGAAGCTTAAATCAGGCAACAGAAACTTATGCAGACCAAACCATATTCTTCTTTATTTATTTATATAAATTTTTATATTTTTAATAACCTTGGATTTTAGGTTTGATGGTTAGTTTGCAAACTCCTTTAGAAGTTTTCAGCTATAATTTTGGAAGAGATTTCTGAAAACTGTGATCTACCTTTTTCAAATACTTTAAAAACAATTAAAACGAAAAAAATCATATGGTAGAAATAGATAAGAAAAGAAGAACAAGCTAGAACCTTGTATGTTGGTTATTATTATGGAAACTTGGAAAAATCATAGTGTTTATTTATTTCTTTTATAATTTTCCTTCTTCATGTATACATAGTAATATTGTCTATGTACTCTTTCTAATAGTCAGAAATTTTTTATTTTTATTTTTAATAAACTGCAAATAATATACTCTCAAAATTCAATTAAACGGAGATTATATTGCGAATTATTAAATAATTTAATTAAATATTTTTAATCAAATATATTAAATTATTTAATTTATAATATCATTTTATATCAAGATAATTTTATAAGAGTAACTTAAAAAAAATGGTAGATAGAGAACAAAAGAAAGAGGGGAAGAAGATTTTTGTTTTTTTTTTTTTAGTAAAATTATGATGTAAAATTACTTACTTGCATATTGTTGTATCTGTTGAAAGTTTTGTAGCAAACAGGGCAAGAAAATTGAGTTGGACCAATGAGAATCTGGGTTGGGGTTGGGATCCAGTACTGTCCCTTGTTGAGTCTTGTACCCAAGAACCCTTTATGACACTGCGACTCTTCACTCCCTTCTCCTTCTTCCTCATGATGATGTTGTTCTTTCTCCGTTGATGATGAATTGCTATTGTTATTATTGTTAGAAGAAGATTCCATGGAGGTAATTGTTGCCAGTTCAGCAGCACTAGGGTTTGGTAACCCTATGTGAAGTGCAACCGTCACACTATTGTTGTTGTCTTCTTCTTCGTCGTTGTTGTCGTCCTCCCCTTTCGCCTCGCCTTTGGGCTTGTTGCGACCGCCATAGATTCTGATGTCCTCTTCCATTTTGTCGTGGACGAGGACAAAACTAGTATCCATGGCAGTGCAGGTGGTGGTGGAAAGACTATGATCTTGTGTTTCTTGATGTTGATCTTGTTGATGAGTATAATCATCATGGTGATGATGATAGTGATGTTCGTCGCGTTCTTGGTTTGCTGGACTAAGACTGAGAAGTGGGAGAGCTTCTCTGAGAGGAGGGGAAGGGGGTGAAGAATAATAAGAATAAGAAGAAGAAGAAGAAGAAGTGGCAGTTGTAATTTGATGGTGACGGTGGTGGTGATGGTGGAAAAAGGTGCTATTATTATTGTTGTTGTAATTGGTGGTTTTGATGAAGTTGTGAAGATAAGGATGGTGGTGGTGGTGGTGAGAGGAAGACGGAGGAGGAGTGGGATTATAATTGAAATGGTCATGGTTATTGTTATGGTGGAAGAAGCCTCTGAAAAAATTAGAGTAAGGATCTGCCATGGGTGAAAGATGAAACACAACAAAAAGGAAAATAAATAAATAAATAATAAATAAAGAAAACTGAAAAGAAAGAAAGTGTTTGAAGAGATTATTTAAGAGTGCGAACAGTTTTTTGGCTATTTGGGTTCTCTTTGTGATTAAACCTTTGATAATTAGTGGGATTTTATTATCTACTAGAAGTGTGAAGGAATCTAATGCCGTTTATAGTTATGAGCACTATTAATTTAGTATTTTATTATTTAGAATATATAACTGTATATTTACGAAACGTAAATAAATATAAGAAGTGTTAATATTGCAAGTATGAAGAATAGTGTATTATTATTTTTAAGATTGGAAATATAAGACGGTGTGAGAAATTGATAAAATAAAAAATTAATTAACTTACTATCTTAAGATTTTGAATTGAATGTAGTATTTTTTTATTTTATATTTTTTTACTTGAAATTTTTTATTAATTTCTCCATTGATCTACGGCAGCCCAACATAAAGTATGAAAAAGTGTGATATAAATTAAAAAAAATTAATAAGAATAAAAGATAAAAAAGTAAAATAACTAATAAAAAAAGAGTTATTAAAAAAAGAGGTTTATTGAAGTGGAGTCACAAGAAAAAAGATACAAAAGGTGGAAAAAAAAAGTAAAACAAAAATTCAGTAAAAAAAAAACTTGTAAGGAGAGAAGCGAGATATTACGAGGGAGAGGCTCTAAGTGCAAGACAATAGGTAAGATCTGGCTGCATGGGAGAAATAAGATGATGCAAGGTTAAAAATTTAGGAAATATCTGCTTTTATGTTGTTTGTGGTATTCTGTTAACGTATATGTTTTGTGAGTTTTTGTTCTGATTATTCTTTCTTTATAAGTTGTTGTGATGAGTTTCTATTTTATTGTCTTATAAACAGTGAGGATTAACCAAATCACCCTTTAAAGTCGAGAATTTTACAAACGATCGAAATAACTATATATAACTATATTAATTATATTAAGAAAAAAATTGCAACATATATATGTACACAACTCTATTCTTATACTTATGTAGTACTAATGAATAACATTGTTCTAATAAGAAAATAGTATTAATTAATGTAATAAATGTTTAGTTTGTGTCACAATGCAATCTTAAATTCTTTACTATTGAATGTATTTGACGATTTGATCAAACGCACACACATGCACTAGTATTATAGCTAGATTTTTTCCTCCCCCTAACCATTTTAGCGAAGCAATGCAATGAGTTTTAATCACAAACGTCCTCTCTTTCCAAGGTAATAATAACCCAAGCACTACCTAGCATGTCATAATTTACAAAGTGATAGCACACAAACATTTTAGTGTAAAATTTTCTTTGCATTAAATTATTACTATAAAATTTGACATCAAATTAAAGGGTTGGGCTAGCATTCAATATATATTATATTAAAATAGGGTCTTCTTCTCTATCTTACTACTGAGGTAGGTTTACTTTTTATCATTTGAATTTTTCTAATCATCCCTTTAGGGTTATGAGTTATGACTTTTACTTCCTTCTCCTGCTTTTTATATCATTGCAATTCTATAGGTACTGTTGCCATTGCTCCCTTTATCAGTAACCCCAACCCCATATATATATATAATTATTTTTTTTAATTTTAAGTTTTCACCTCATTTCAACTATGAATTCAAAAGAAAGATAATAAAGATGTTCTCAAAAGTGGAGGAAAATAATTAAGAAAAATTCCTTTAGCAAAAAAGTAAGAAGAAAGAAAAGCTGAAAGAGGTTTGAGTAGAGTATATATATAATAGTAATAGCCTTCACTCTACAATAATATTTTCACTAACTATAATATTTTCCGATTTTAATTTCGTTTTGTGTTACCCTATTTTTCATCTTTCATCCGATAAAAAGTGGCATTAAAATTATTTACTATGCAATCAACAATTATTGTTTATATTTTATATTAAAAAAATATGTAGTTACCAAAATAAAGAGTCGTTTTTAGAATGAAAATAAATTAATTATTGTAAAATAAATAAATAAAGATTTATGAAACAAATTCGAAGTAATTGTTTAAAAATAGTTAGAAAAGATAATTTTTTTTTATTTTTGAATTTTATTATGAAAAAGAAAAACACTAAAAGACACAAAACTTAAAATTTTTAATCCAATGCTCCTTGTTTTCGAAAATTTTGGAGGGAAAACACCAAGGCTCACAAACTTAAAAATTTTAAGATCAAAACACAGAAGATTCAAGAACACCTTGAAGACTCACAAGAACACCAAGAACAAAAGAAAGAACACCAAACATAAAATTTTTAGAAAACCAAATTAAAATTTTCGAAAATTAAAGAAAATTAACAAGAGAACACCAAACTTAAAGTTTGGCACAAGATTTAATCAAAGAAAAATTATTTTTGAAAAAGTTTTTTAAAAAGAAGATACTCAATTACCAAGAACACAAACACAATGCTCTAGCCAATTGAGCTATAGATGTAACATGTTTTAAAGAGGTATTTTTAATAAATAAAGATTTTTTTGAAAACTGATAGTTTGAAAAAGCACAAGAAAAATAAGAAAAGACACAAAACAAGACAAACTAAAGATCAAACAAGGAAAATAGACAAGAACAACTTGAAGGTCAAAGATGAACAAAGAACATGCAATTCAAAAATTGAAAGACAAAGAAAAGCATGCAATTGACACCAAACTTAAAACATGACACTAAACTCACATAAAAACTAAAGATTAATAAAGAAAAATAATATTTTTGAAAAATTTTTGAAAAGAAAATAAAAGACTCTGACCCAAAAGACAAAATTTTTCTAATCTAAGCAACAAGATTCACCGTCAGTTGTTCAAACTCAAACAATCTCCGGCAACGGCGCCAAAAACTTGGTGCACAAAAATTACACTCACACTATGTAATTCCGCACAACTAACCAGCAAGTACACTGGGTCGTCCAAGTAATACCTTACGTGAGTAAGGGTCGATCCCACAGAGATTGCCAGCTTGAAGCAAGCTATGGTTATCTTATTATTCTTAGTCAGGATACCAATAGGGTTCTTTAGTTTCAGTTGTAAAAAGTGAAAGAGTATGAAATGAGTATTTGTTACGCAGTAATGAAGAATGTGTTGGAGTTTTGGAGATGCTTTGTCTTCTGAATCTCTGCTTTCTCCCTGTCTTCTTTTTCACACACGCAAGGTTCCTCCTATGGCAAGCTGTGTGTTGGTGGATCACCGTTGTCAATGGCTACCATCTGTCCTCTCAGTGAAAATGGTCCAGGTGCGCTGTCACCGTACGACTAATCATCTGTCGGTTCTCACTCATGCTAGAATAGGATTCATTGATCCTTTTGCGTCTGTCACTACGCCCAACCCTTGTGAGTTTGAAGCTCGTCACAGTCATTCAATCCCTGAATCCTACTCGGAATACCACAAACAAGGTTTAGACTTTCCGAGTTCTCAAGAATGCTGCCAATGGATTCTAGCTTATACCACGAAGATTCTGATTAATGAGTCCAAGAGATACTCATTCAATCGAGGGTAGAACGGAGGTGGTTGTCAGGCACACGTTCATAGATTGAGAATAGTGATGAGTGTCACGGATCATCACATTCATCATTTTGAAGTGCGAATGAACATCTTAGAGAGAAACAAGCATGTTTGAATAGAAAATAGAAATAATTACATTAATTCATCGAGACGCTGCAGAGCTCCTCACCCCCAACAATGGAGTTTAGAGACTCATACCATCAAAAAGTACAATCTAAAATGTCACGAGGTACAAAATAAGTCTCTAAAAGTTGTTTAAATACTAAACTAGTAACATAGGTTTACAGAAAATGAGTAAACTAAGATAGATAGTGCAGAAATCTACTTCTGGGGTCCACTTGGTGTGTGCTGGGGCTGAGACTTTAGCTTTTCACGTGCCTGGGCTGTTTCTGGAGTAAAACAACAGGTTGTAACCTGTTTTGGGCGTTTAACTCCAACTGGTAACCTGTTTCGGGCGTTTAATGCCAGAATGGAACACAGAACTGGCGTTAAACGCCAGTTTACGTCATTTATCTTCGAGCAAAGTATAGACTATTATATATTGCTGGAAAGCCCTAGATGTCTACTTTCTAACCCAATTGATAGCGCATCAATTGGACTCCTGTAGCTCCAAAAAGTTTATTCCGAGTGCAGGGAGGTCAGAATCCAACAGCATCAACAGTCCTTTTTCAACCTGAATTAGATTTTTGCTCAGCTCCCTCAATTTCAGCCAGAAAATACCTAAAATCACAGAAAAACACACAAACTCATAGTAAAGTCTGGAAATATGAATTTTGCCTAAAAACTAATAAAAATATACTAAAAACTAACTAAAACATACTAAAAACTACATGAAATTATCCCCAAAAATCGTATAAAATATCCGCTCATCACAACACCAAACTAAAACTGTTGCTTGTCCCCAAGCAACTAGATAAATAAAATAGGATAAAAAGAAATCAAGAAGTAATAATATCTCAAAGTTTTAAGTGAAGCTCAGATTCTAATTAGATGAGTGGGACTAGTAGCTTTTTGCCTCTGAACAGTTTTGGCATCTCACTTTATCCTTTGAAATTCAGAATGATTGGCATTCATAGGAACTCAGAATTCAGATAGTGTTATTGGTTCTCTGGTGCACGAAATTATGATCATCAACAATGGCGCCAAAAACTTGGTAGCGCTCTCAAACATGAATCACACTTTGTCACAACTTTGCACAACTAACCAGCAAGTGCACTGGGTCGTCCAAGTAATACCTTATGTGAGTAAGGGTCGATCCCACGGAGATTGTTGGTATGAAGCAAGCTATGGTCATCTTGTAAATCTCAGTTAGGCGGATAATAAATGGTTATGGAGTTTTTGAATAATAATAAATAAACATAAAATAAAGATAGAAATACTTATGTAAATCATTGGTGAGAATTTCAGATAAGTGTATGGAGATGCTGTGTTCCTTTTGAATCTCTGCTTTCCTACTGCTTTCATCCAATCCTTCTTACTCCTTTTCATGGCAAGCTGTATGTAGGGCATCACCGTTGTCAATGGCTACATCCCATCCTCTCAGTGAAAAAGGTCCAAATGCTCTTGTCACAGCACGGCTAATCATCTGTCGGTTCTCGATCATGTTGGAATAGAATCCCTTGATTCTTTTGCGTTTGTCATCACGCCCAACAATCGCGAGTTTGAAGCTCGTCACAGTCATTCAATCCTTGAATCCTACTCGGAATACCACAGACAATGTTTAGATTTTCCGGATTCTCATGAATGCCGCCATCAATCTAGCTTATACCACGAAGACTCTGATCTCACGGAATGGAAGGCTCGGTTGTCAGGCGAGGGCAACCATGCGTCATGCATCAGGAATCCAAGAGATATATACTCTAGCTCTCGCTTGTAGAACAGAAGTGGTTGTCAGGTACGTGTTCATAGGGATGGATGATGATGAGTGTCACGGATCATCACATCCATCTGGTTACAGTACGAGTAATATCTTAGAATAGAAATAAGAGTGAATTGAATAAAAGATAGTAGTAATTGCATTAAAACTCGAGGTACAGCAGAGCTCCACACCCTTAATCTATGGTGTGTAGAAACTCCACCGTTGAAAATACATAAGTGATCAAGGTTCAGGCATGGCCGAATGGCCAGCCCCAAAGTGAAATCAAAAGACGAAAAATCAAGATGAAAATACAATAGTTAAAAGTCCTATTTATACTAGACTAGCTATTAGGGTTTATAGAAATAAGTAATTGATGCATAAATCCACTTCTGGGGTCCACTTGGTGTGTGCTTGGGCTGAGCTTGAGTTTTACACGTGCAGAGGCTTCTTTTGGAGTTGAATGCCAAGTTGTAACATGTTTTTGGCGTTCAACTCTGGTTCGTGACGTGTTTCTGGCGTTTGACTCCAGAATGCAGCGTAGAACTGGCGTTGAGCGCCAGTTTGCGTCGTCTAATCCCAAATAAAGTATGAACTATTATATATTGCTGGAAAGCTGTGGATGTCTACTTTCCAATGCCATTGAGAGCGCACCATTTGGAGTTCTGTAGCTCCAGAAAATTCATTTCAAGTGCAGGGAGGTCAGAATCCAATAGCATCAGCAGTCCTTTGTCAGCCTTCTTATCAGAGTTTTGCTCAGGTCCCTCAATTTCAGCCAGAAAATACCTGAAATCAAAGAAAAACACACAAACTCATAGTAAAGTCTAGAAATATGAATTTAGCATAAAAACTAATGAAAACATCCCTAAAAGTAGCTAGATTATACTAAAAACTATCTAAAAATAATGCCAAAAAGCGTATAAATTATCCGCTCATCACAACACCAAACTTAAATTGTTGCTTGTCCCCAAGCAACTGAAAATCAAATAGGATAAAAAGAAGAGAATATACTATAAATCCCAAAATATCAATGAATATTAGTTCTAATTAGATGAGCGGGACTTGTAGCTTTTTGCTTCTGAATAGTTTTGGCATCTCGCTTTATCCTTTGAAGTTTAGAATGATTGACATCTATAGGAACTTAGAATTTCAGATAGTGTTATTGATTCTCCTAGTTATGTATGTTGATTCTTGAACACAGCTACTTTTATGAGTCTTGGATTCTTAAACACAGCTACTTTATGAGTCGAGGCCGTGACCCTAAGCACTTTGTTTTCCAGTATTACCACCAGATACATAAATGCCACAGACACATAACTAGGTGAACCTTTTCAGAATGTGACTCAGCTTTGCTAAAGTCCCTAGTTAGAGGTGTCCAGAGTTCTTAAGGCCACTCTTTTTGCTTTGGATCACGACTTTAACCACTCAGTCTCAAGCTTTTCACTTGGACCTTCATGCCACAAGCACATGGTTAGGGACAGCTTGATTTAGCCACTTAGACTTGGATTTTATTTCCTTGGGCCCTCCTATCCATTGATGCTCAAAGCCTTGGATCCTTTTTTTTTTCGCCATTTTTTTCGCAAGCTTTTGCTTTTTAACTGCTTTTTCTTGCTTTAAGAATCAATTTCATGATTTTTCAGATTGTCAATAACTTTTCTCTTTGTTCATCATTCTTTCAAGAGCCAACAATTTTAACATTCATAAACAACAAGATCAAAATTATGCACTGTTCAAGCATTCATTCAGAAAACAAAAAGTATTGTCACAACATCAATTTAATTAAACTAAATTCAGGGATAATTTCAAATTTCATGTACTTCTTGTTCTTTTGAATTAGAAACATTTTTCATTTAAGAGAGGTGAAGGATTTATGGAATTATTTATAGCCTTAAGACATAGTTACTCAATACTAATGATCATGAGGTAGAGACACAAAACATAAATACACATATAGCATAAAAATAAAAAAACAGAGATAAGAACAAGGATGTTAAGGAATGAGTCCACCTTAGTGAGGGTGGCACCTTTTTGAAGGACTAATGGTGCTTTTTGAGCTCCTTTATGTTTCTTCCTTATCTCTGTTGCTTGATCCCTAGTGATTTTGGTGCTCCTATCCTTAGTTGTGTGGAGGAAAATATATCCCCTGAGGTATCTCAGGGATTTCTTGATGAGGGAATTTCTCACGCTCTTCTACTGAGCTATGGACCCTTGAGATGAATCTCTCTATCTCCCATGACTTGGAGGTGGAAAAATTTTTTATCTTCCCTTTTCTCTTCTTTTTTTTGAGGTTTCTCTGGCCTTAGGTGCCATCAATGGTTATGGAAAAACAAAAAAGCTATGCTTTTACCATACCAAACTTAGAATGTTGCTCGCCCTCGAGCAAAGAAGAAAGAATGGAAGGAGAAGAAGATATGGAGGAGAGGGAGAGATGTGTGTATTTCGGCCATGTAGGGTGGGTTCGGGTGGGAAGGATTGATGGATGTGAGTGGTGAAGAGGTGATGGGGAAGAGGGATTAAGGTGATTGGTGAAGAAGAGAGAAGGTGAGTTGAGGTAGGTGGGGATCCTGTGGGGTCTACAGATCCTGAGGTGTCAAGAATTTACATCCCTGCACCAATTAGGCGTGTAAAATGCCCTCTGCATGCAATCTTGGCATTTAACGCCAGATTGGTGCTTGTTTCTGGCGTTAAACGCCAGCTCTAAGCTTGTTCTGGGCGTTCAACGCCCATCTGCAGCATGTTTCTGGCGTTGAACGCCAGCTTTCCTCAGTGTGCAATCCTGGCATTTAAACACCAGATTGCTGCATGTTTTTGGCGTTCAATGCCAGATCCATGCTCTGTTCTGGTGTTGAACGCCAGCCATATGCTCCTTACTGGCGTTTAAACGCCAGTAAGTCCTTCCTCCAGGGTGTGATTTTTCTTCTACTGTTTTTGATTCTGTTTTTAATTTCAATATTTTTTTCGTGACTCCTCTTGATCATGAACCTAATAAAACATAAAAGAACAATAAAAATAAAATAAAATTAGATAAATAAAAATTGGGTTGCCTCCCAATAAGCGCTTCTTTAATGTCAATAGCTTGACAGTGGGCTCTCATGGAGCCACACAGGTGATCAGGTCAATGTTGTAGACTCCCAACACCAAACTTAGAGTTTGGATGTGGGGATTCAATACCAAACTTAGAGTTTGATTGTGGGGGCTTTGTTTGACTATGTACTGAGAGAAGTTTTTCATGCTTCCTCTCCATGGTTGCAAAGGAAGATCCTTGAGCTTTAAATACAAGGTAGTCCCCATTTAATTGAAGGACTAGTTCTCCTCTGTCAACATCAATCACAGCTCCTGCTGTGGCTAGGAAGGGTCTTCTGATGAGCGGATAATTTGTACGCTTTTTGGCATTGTTTTTAGTATATTTTTAGTATGATCTAGTTAGTTTTTAGTATATTTTTATTAGTTTTTAGTTAAAATTCACTTTTCTGGACTTTACTATGAGTTTGTGTATTTTTCTGTGATTTCAGGTTTTTTCTGGCTGAAATTGAGGAACCTGAGCAAAAATCTGATTCAGAGACTTAAAAGGACTGCAGATGCTGTTGGATTCTGACCTCCCTGCACTCGAAGTGGATTTTCTGGAGCTACAGAAGCCCAATTGGCGCGCTCTCAATGGCGTTGGAAAGTAGACATCCTGGGCTTTCCAGCATGATAGTCCATACTTTGCCCAAGATTTGATGGCCCAAACCGGCGTTCAAAGTCACCTTCAGAATTCCCAGCGTTAAACGCCAAAAGTGGCACCAAAATGGGAGTTAAACGCCCAAACTGGCACAAAAGCTGGCGTTTAACTCCAAGAAGAGTCTCTACACGAAAAATGCTTCATTGCTCAGCCCAAGCACACACCAAGTGGGCCCGGAAGTGGATTTTTATGTCATTTACTCATCTTTGTAATTCTTAAGCTACTAGTTCCCTATAAATATGACCTTTTACTATTGTATTTTTCATCTTTGGACATCTAGTTTTTAGATCAGATCTTGGTTCTTCTGGTTCCCTCTCTGGGGCCGAAACCAATGATCACTATTGTTCTTATGTATTTTCAACGGTGGAGTTTCTACACACCATAGATTAAGGTGTGGAGCTCTGCTGTACCTCGAGTATTAATGCAATTACTATT
>NC_029773.3:64579095-64580687 GCF_000817695.3 Arachis duranensis | reverse complement strand
TGGATTCTATTCCGGCCTGACCGAGAACCGACAGATGATTAGCCATGCTGTGACAGAGCATAGGAACATTTTCACTGAGAGGATGGGTGGTAGCCACTGACAACGGTGAAACCCTTGCATAAGCTTGCCATGGAAAGGAGTAAGAAGGATTGGATGAAGACAGTAGGAAAGCAGAGAGACGGAAGGGACAAGCATCTTCATACGCTTATCTGAAGCTCTCACCAATGATATACATAAGTATCTCTATCTTTATCTTTATGTTTTATTCATATATCACCCATACCCATTTGAGTCTGCCTGACTAAGATTTACAAGGTGACCATAGCTTGCTTCATACCAACAATCTCCGTGGGATCGACCCTTACTCGCGTAAGGTTTATTACTTGGACGACCCAGTGCACTTGCTGATTAGTTGTGCGGAGTTGTGATAGAGAGTTGAGATTGCAATGAGCGTACCATGTTGATGGCGCCATTGATGATCACAATTTCGTGCATCAAGTTTTTGGCGCCATTGCCGGGGATTGTTTCGAGTATGGACAACTGACGGTTCATCTTGTTGCTTAGATTAGGTATTTTTTTCGGAGTTTTTAAGAATGAATTCTAGAGTTTCATGATGATCTGTTGAAATCTGGCTGGCTTTGAGGCCATGTCTAATCTTATTAGACCGAGTTTTCAACTTATCATCACAAGAGCTTGTTGATTTCCATCAAACTTGCTATTGGAGCAATGATCTGCTGAGGCTTGGCTGGCCATTGGCCATGTCTAGTGTTTTGGACCGGAGCTTTCTTTGAAAGCTTGGCTGGCTGTGAAGCCATGTCTAATTCCTGGACCGGAGTCTTAGACTAGCATTGCAATGATTCCTGGAATTCTAATTAAGAATTCTGAAACCTTTGTGTTCTTTTTTTTTCATATAATTTTCGAAAAAGCAAAAAAAAAATTACAAAATCATAAAAACCAAAAATATTTTATGTTTCTTGTTTGAGTCTAGAGTCTCATCTTAAGTTTAGTGTCAATTGCATGTTTCTGTTCTTATTGCATTCATGCATGTGTCTTCATTGATCTTCAAGTTGTTCTTGATGATTTCATTGCTCTGATCTTTGAATTCTATTGACTTGAGTGTTTCGTATTTCTCATATGCATTCTCATGTTGTTAGTGTCAGTAGTATACAAACTGCTAAGTTTGGTGTCTTGCATGCATTATTATTTGATTTTAGTTGCATTTTGATTATTCCTCATTATTAAAAATCCAAAAATATTTTCAATTTGTGTCTTTTCAAGTCAATAACACAGAGAATTGAAGATTCAGAACATACAGCAGAGGAATTACACAGAAAAAGCTGGGCGTTCAAAATGCCCAGTGAAGAAGGACAGACTGGCGTTTAAACGCCAGCCAGGGTGCCTGGTTGGGCGTTTAATGCCCAAAAAGGTAGTGCATTGGGCGTTAAACGCCAGAATGTGCACCATTCTGGGCGTTTAACGCCAGGATGGCACAAGAGGGAAGATTCTGTTTTCAATTCAAATTTTTTTCAAGTTTTCAAAATTTTTCAAAATCAAATCTTTTTCAAATCATATCTTTTCAATCAAATCTTTTT
>NC_029773.3:64576837-64577982 GCF_000817695.3 Arachis duranensis | reverse complement strand
TGAAGAAGACGCCTACAGAAGCTCAAGAGCTCATTGAAATGGTTGCAAATAACCAATTCATGTACACCTCTGAAAGAAATCCTGTGAACAATGGGACTAGTCAGAAGAAAGGAATTCTTGAGATTGACACTCTGAATGCCATATTGGCTCAGAACAAAATATTGACTCAACAAGTCAATATAATTTCTCAAAGTCTGTCTGGAATGCAAAATGCACCAAGCAGTACTAAGGATGCTTCATCTGAAGAAGAAGCTTATGATCCTGAGAACCCTTCAATGGAAGAGGTGAATTACCTAGGAGAACCCTATGGAAACACCTATAATTCTTCATGGAGAAATCATCCAAATTTCTCATGGAAGAATCAAGAGAGACCCCAACAAGGTTTCAACAACAATAATGGTGGAAGAAACAGGTTTAGCAATGGCAAGCCTTTTCCATCATCTTCTCAGCAACAGACAGAGAATTCTAAGCAGAACCCTCTGACTTAGCAACCATGGTCTCTGATCTAATCAAAACCACTCAAAGTTTCATGACTGAAACAAGGTCCTCCATTAGGAATTTGGAAGCACAAGTGGGTCAGCTGAGCAAGAGAATTACTGAACTCCATCCTAGTACTCTTCCAAGCAATACAGAAGAAAATCCAAAAGGAGAGTGCAAGGCCATCAACATGGCCAAATTTGGAGAGGAAGGAGAGGAAGTGAACGCCACTGAGGAAGACCTCAATGGGCGTGCATTGACCTCCAATGAGTTCCCTGATGAGGAACCATGGGCATCTGAGGCTCAAAATGAGACCATAGAGATTCCATTGGACTTACTTCTGCCATTCATGAGCTCTGATGAGTATTCTTCCTCTGAAGAGGATGAGTATGTCACTGAAGAGCAAGTTGCTAAATACCTTGGAGCAATCATGAAGCTAAATGACAAGTCATTTGGTAATGAGACTTGGGAGCATGAACCTCCTTTGCTCACCAAAGAACTGGATGACTTGTCTAGGCAGGAATTACCTCAAAAGAAACAAGATCCTGGGAAGTTTTCAATACCTTGTACCATAGGCACCATGACCTTCAAGAAGGCTCTGTGTGACTTAGGGTCAAGTGTAAACCTCATGCCTCTCTCTGTAATGGAGAAGCTAGGGATCTTTGAGG
>NC_029773.3:64575581-64576007 GCF_000817695.3 Arachis duranensis | reverse complement strand
TTTGTTATTTTATATTTTTTGTAGGTTGATGATCATAAGAAGTCACAAAATCAATTGAAAAAGCAAAAACAAAATGAAAAACAGGAAGAAAAACAGCAAACCCTGGAGGAAGAACCTACTGGCGTTTAAACGCCAGTAAGGCTAGCAGGTGGGCGTTTAACGCCCAGTCTGGCACCATTCTGGGCGTTTAACGCCAGAAAGGGGCACCAGACTGGCGTTAAACGCCAGGAAAGGGCAAGAACCTGGCGTTAAACGCCAGAAATGGGCACCAGCCTGGCGTTTAACACCAGAATTGGCTCAAAACGCATTTTTGCATGCCATTTGGTGCAGGGATGACTTTTCCTTGACACCTCAGGATCTGTGGACCCCACAAGATCCCCACCTACCCCACCACCCTCTCTCTTCTTCTTCACCCATTCACCAATC
>NC_029773.3:64575091-64575531 GCF_000817695.3 Arachis duranensis | reverse complement strand
CACCTCTTCCCCAAAAAAACCCTTCACCTATCAAATCCCATCTTTCTCTTCACCACTCACATCCGTCCTTCATAAAACCCCACCTACCTCACCCTTCAAATTCAAACCACTTTCCCTCCCAAACCCACCCATACATGACCGAACCATGAGCCCCCCTCTCCTATATAAACCCTTCTTCACTCCTTCACTTTCACACAACCTAAAACACCACTTCTCCCCCTCTTTGGCCGAACACAAAGCCATTCCCTTCTTCCTCATTTCTTCTTCTTCTACTCTCTTATTTCTTCTTTTGCTCGAGGACGAGCAAACCTTTTAAGTTTGGTGTGGTAAAAGCATTGTTTTTTGTCTTTCCATAACCATTTATGGCATCCAAGGCCGGAGAAACCTCTAGAAAGAGGAAAGGGAAGGCAAAAGCTTCCACCTCCGAGTCATGGGAGATG
>NC_029773.3:64573261-64573831 GCF_000817695.3 Arachis duranensis | reverse complement strand
GTTCATGAATGTTAAAATTGTTGGCTCTTGAAAGAATGATGAAAAAGGAGACATGTTACTGATGATCTGAAAAATCATAAAAATGATTCTTGAAGCAAGAAGAAGCGAAAAAGAAGCGAAAAAAAAAACAAAAAAAGGGGAGAAAGAGAAAAAGAAAGAAAAAGAAAGAAATAAAGTTGTGATCCAAGGCAAAAAGAGTGTGCTTAAGGACCCTGGACACCTCTAGTTGGGGACTCTAGCAAAGCTGAGTCACAATCTGAAAAGGTTCACCCAATTATGTGTCTGTGGCATGTATGTATCCGGTGGTAATACTGGAAGACAGAGTGCTTTGGGCCACGGCCAAGACTCATAAAGTAGCTGTGTTCAAGAATCATCATACTTAGCTAGGAGAATCAATAACACTATCTGGATTCTGAGTTCCTAAAGAAGCCAATCATTCTGAATTTCAAAGGATAGAGTGAGATGCCGAAACTATTCAGAGGCAAAAAGCTAAAAGCCCCGCTCATCTAATTAATACTGATCTTCATAGATGTTTTTGTAATTCATTGCATATTCTCTTCTTTTTATCTT
>NC_029773.3:64570901-64572139 GCF_000817695.3 Arachis duranensis | reverse complement strand
GCCGTGACAGGGTGCGTTGAACATTTCCACTGAGAGGATGGGAGGTAGCCACTGACAACGGTGAAACCCTTGCATAAGCGTGCCATGGAAAGGAGTAAGAAGGATTGGATGAAGACAGTAGGAAAGCAGAGAGACGGAAGGGACAAGCATCTTCATACGCTTATCTGAAGCTCTCACCAATGATATACATAAGTATCTCTATCTTTATCTTTATGTTTTATTCATATATCACCCATACCCATTTGAGTCTGCCTGACTAAGATTTACAAGGTGACCATAGCTTGCTTCATACCAACAATCTCCGTGGGATCGACCCTTACTCGCGTAAGGTTTATTACTTGGACAACCCAGTGCACTTGCAATGAGCGTACCATGTTGATGGCGCCATTGATGATCACAATTTCGTGCACCATCTTCCAAGGATGATGCATTCATCCTCCTCCTTCCTAGTGTCTAAGATTATGAAATCAGTAGGGATGTTGATGAGCGGATAATTTGTACCTTTTTTGGCATTGTTTTTAGTATGTTTTTAGTATCTTTTAGTTAGTTTTTAGTATATTTTTAGTAGTTTTTAGTTAAAATTCACTTTTCTGGACTTTACTATGAGTTTGTGTGTTTTTCTTTGATTTCAGGTATTTTCTGGCTGAAATTGAGGGTACTGAGCAAAAATCTGATTCAGAGACTGAAAAGGACTGCAGATGCTGTTGGATTCTGACCTCCCTGCACTCGAAGTGGATTTTCTGGAGCTACAGAAGCCCAATTGGCGCGCTCTCAACGGCGTTGGAAAGTAGACAACCTGGGCTTTCCAGCAATATATGATAGTCCTACTTTGCCCAAGATTTAATGGCCCAAACCGGCGTAGCAAATCAGCCTCAGAATTTCCAGCGTTTAACGCTGGAACTGGCATAAAACTTGGAGTTAAACGCCCAAACTGGCATGAAAGCTGGCGTTTAACTCCAGAAAAGGTCTCTACACGAAAATTCTTCATTGCTCAGCCCAAGCACACACTAAGTGGACCCAGAAGTGGATTCTTATGTCATTTACTCATTTCTGTATAACCTAGGTTACTAGTTCACTATTAATAGGATCTTTTGACATTGTATCAAAGACCTTATGACCTCATGACACTTTACACGTTTTCTTTGTGTACTTTCCACGGCATGAGTCTCTAAACCCCATGGTTGGGGGTGAGGAGCTCTGCTGTGTCCTGATGGATTAATGCAATTACTACTGTTTCT
>NC_029773.3:64567339-64570242 GCF_000817695.3 Arachis duranensis | reverse complement strand
AAGGTATTACTTGGACGACCCAGTGCACTTGCTGGTTAGTTGTGCGGAGTTGCAAAAGTGTGATTGCAATTTCGTGCACCAAGTTTTTGGCGCCGTTGCCGGGGATTGTTCGAGTTTAGACAACTGACGGCTTATCTTGTTGCTTAGATTAGGACTGTTTTATTTTTGTTGGTTTAGAGTCTTTTAGTTGAGTCTAGTTTCATATTTTAAGTTTGGTGTCAATTGCATGCTTTTGTTTTTCTTTTAATTTTCGATTTTGCATGTCCTTAGTTCCTCTTTGATCCGTAAAAATTCTAAGTTTGGTGTCCTCTTTGTGTTTTTCCTTTAAAATTTTCGAAAAAATTAGTGTTTGATTTTCTAAAAATTCTAAGTTTGGTGTCATTTTGTTGTTTTTCTCTTTCCTCTTTTCAAAAATCAAATCTTTTTCATAAAAACTTTTCAATCTTATCTCTCTAATTGTTTTTTTCAAAATCTTTTTGATTAACTAATTGATTCAGTTCTCAATTTGCTTTGATCTTATTTTCTTTTTGATTTTCGAATTTCTATTTTAATTTCCTTTTGTTTTTATTTTGATTTTCGGTTAATTCAAAAAAAAAGAAAAAAACAAAATTTATCTATTTGCAATCATTATCATTTCCCTTTTGTCCATTATGGACTTAAGTGGGATTAATCAGTCCAAAAGGACTATGGGGTCATATGCTAACCCCATTACAACTGCATATGGGAGTAGCATCTGTACACCTCCCATCAAAGCAAGCAGCTTTGAGCTAAACCCTCAACTCATTATCATAGTGCAGCAAAATTGCCAATATTCCGGTCTTCCACAGGAAGAACCTACTGAGTTTCTGGCATAGTTCTTACAAATTGCTGACACAGTACATGATAAAGAGGTGGATCAGGATGTCTACAGACTATTACTATTTCCATTTGCTGTAAAAGATCAAGCTAAAAGGTGGTTGAATAACCAACCTACAGCAAGCATAAAGACATGGAAACAGTTATCAGACAAATTCCTGAATCATTTTTACCCTCCAAAGAGGATGACACAGCTAAGGCTGGACATCCAAGGCTTTAAACAAGAGGATAATGAATCCCTTTATAATGCCTGGGAGAGGTATAGAGGTATGCTTAGAAAATGCCCCTCTGAAATGTTTTCAGAGCGGGTACAGTTAGACATCTTCTACTATGGGCTTACAGAAAAAGCTCAGATGTCTTTAGACCACTCAGCTGGTGGATCTATACACATGAGGAAGACGATTGAAGAAGCTCAAGAGCTTATAGACACTGTTGCTAGAAACCAATACTTATATTCTAGCAATGAGTTCTCTCCAAAAGAGGAAGTCATGGCAGTAGTCACTGATCCTAATCCTCAAGAACAGATGAATGAGCTTAATCAACAATTGCTCCTGATGACAGAATAGTTAGCAGAATTCAAAGAAATGCTCCATGATACTAAAGTTGCTAACAAGAACATAGAACTACAGTTGAATCAAGCAAAACAGCAAATATCTAAACAGATAACAGAGGAATGTCAAGCAGTACAACTGAGGAGTGGGAAGACACTGAATAACACTGCTCAAAAGAGCAAAAAGCCAAATAAGGAACAATTGACAGAGGATGACTATGCCACTGTTCAAAATCCCTCTGAGGACAGTAAGAGCCTAGAGAGGAACGTTATTGGCGTTCAAACGCCAGAAAGGGAAGGAAAGCTGGCGTTAAACGCCCATTCCTTGCCCAGTTCTGGCGTTCAAACGCCAGAAAAGGGAGAAAAGTTGGCGTTAAACGCCCATTTTCCACCCAATCCTGGCGTTCAGACGCCAAGGGGAGATCAGACACCTGAGAGTACTGACAGTAATCCCTCTAACAAAGCTTCTTCAACCACTTCTGTAAGGAATAAACCTGCAGCATCTAAGGTTGAAGACTATAAAGCCAAAATGCCTTATCCTCAGAAACTCCGCCAAGCGGAGCAGGATAAGCAATTTGCCCGCTTTGCAGACTATCTAAGGACTCTTGAAATAAAGATTCCGTTTGCAGAGGCACTTGAGCAAATACCTTCTTATGCTAAATTCATGAAAGAGATCTTAAGTCATAAGAAGGATTGGAGAGAAACTGAAAAAATGTTTCTCACTGAAGAATGCAGTGCAGTCATTCTGAAAAGCTTACCAGAAAAGCTTCAAGATCCTGGAAGCTTTATGATACCATGCACATTAGAAGGCGCTTGCACCAAGACAGCCCTATGTGACCTTGGAGCAAGCATCAATCTAATACCTGCATCCACTATCAGAAAGCTTGGGTTGACTGAAGAAGTCAAACCAACCCGGATATGCCTCCAACTTACTGATGGCTCCATTAAATATCCATCAGGCATAATAGAGGACATGATTGTCAAGGTTGGGCCATTCGCCTTTCCAACTGACTTTGTGGTGCTGGAAATGGAGGAGCACAAGAGTGCAACTCTCATTCTAGGAAGACCTTTCCTAGCAACTGGACGAACTCTCATTGATGTACAAAAAGGGGAAGTAACCTTGAGAGTCAATGAGGATGAGTTCAAGTTGAATGCTGTGAAAGCTATGCAGCATCCAGACACACCAAATGAGTGCATGGGCGCTGACATTATTGACTCTCTGGTAGAAGAGATCAATATGACTGAAAGCCTAGAATCAGAGCTTGAGGACATCTTCAAAGATGCCCAACCTGATCAAGAAGAACCAGAGGAAACAAAGGAATTTTCGAAAATTCCTCAGGAGGAGGATAAACCTCCCAAACCTGAACTCAAACCTCTACCACCATCCCTGAAATATGCATTTTTGGGAGAGGGTAAAACTTTTCCAGTGATTATAAGCTCTGCTTTGAATCCACAGGAAGAGGAAGCACTGATTCAAGTGCTAAGGACACACAAGACA
>NC_029773.3:64562085-64566521 GCF_000817695.3 Arachis duranensis | reverse complement strand
AAAATTGCAAAACCTTTGAGTAACCTGCTAGCTGCTGACACACCATTTGTATTTGACACACAGTGTCTGCAGGCCTTTGAGACCCTGAAAGCTAAGCTGGTCACAGCACCAGTCATCTCTGCACCAGATTGGGCATTGCCATTTGAATTAATGTGTGATGCCAGTGACCATGCCATTGGTGCAATGTTGGGACAGAGGCATAACAAGCTTCTGCACGTCATTTATTATGCCAGCCGTGTTCTAAATGACGCACAGAAGAATTACACAACCACAGAAAAAGAATTACTTGCAGTGGTTTATGCCATTGACAAGTTTAGATCCTATCTAGTAGGATCCAAAGTGATTGTGTACACTGACCATGCTGCTCTTAAATACTTACTCACAAAGCAGGATTCAAAACCCAGGCTGATAAGATAGGTGTTGCTTCTGCAAGAGTTTGATATAGAAATAAGAGACAGAAAAAGGGACAGAGAACCAAGTAGCTGATCATCTGTCCCGAATAGAACCAGTAGCTGGGGCGTCCCTCCCTTCTACTGAGATCTCTGAGACTTTCCCAGATGAGCAACTCTTTGCCATTCAGGAAGCTCCTTGGTTTGCAGATATTGCAAATTATAAAGCTGTAAGGTTCATACCCCAGGAGTACAGCAAAGTGCAAAGAAAGAAGTTAATTTCAGATGCCAAGTACTACCTCTGGGATGAACCATATCTCTTTAAGAGATGTGCAGATGGAGTAATCCGCAGATGTGTACCCAGAGAAGAAGCACAAAAGATCCTATGGCACTGCCATGGATCACAGTATGGAGGACATTTTGGAAGTGAGCGAACAGCCACTAAAGTCCTCCAATGTGGCTTCTACTGGCCTACTCTCTATAAAGATTCCCGAGAGTTTGTGCGTAACTGTGACAGTTGCCAAAGGGCTGGTAACTTGCCTCACGGATATGCCATGCCTCAACAAGGGATATTAGAGATAGAATTGTTTGATGTATGGGGAATTGACTTCATGGGTCCATTCCCACCATCATACTCAAACACTTACATTCTGGTGGCAGTGGACTATGTATCTAAGTGGGTAGAAGCAATTGCTACACCCACTAATGATACCAAGACCGTACTGAAATTCCTCCAGAAAAACATTTTCAGCAGATTTGGCGTTCCCAGAGTACTAATCAGTGACGGGGGAACTCATTTCTGCAATAAACAGCTACACCTTGCCATGGTTAGATATGGAATTAGCCACAAAGTGGCAACTCCATATCATCCACAGACAAATGGGCAAGCTGAAGTCTCTAACAGAGAGCTAAAAAGAATCCTAGAACGGACTGTGATAGCCCGAAGAAAGGATTGGGCAAAGAGCTTGGATGATGCTCTGTGGGCATACAGAACAGCATTCAAGACTCCTATAGGAACCTCTCCATACCAATTGGTGTATGGGAAGGCCTGCCATCTGCCCGTGGAACTGGAACATAAAGCCTACTGGGCAACCAGATTCCTAAACATGGATGCTCAGTTAGCTGGTGAAAAAAGATTACTCCAGCTAAATGAGCTAGAGGAGTTCAGACTCAATGCAAAAAATTATAAGGAAAAGGCAAAGAAGTGGCATGACAAGAAGTTGTCAGCCAGAGTCTTTGAGCCTGGACAAAAAGTTCTGCTCTTCAACTCTAGGCTCAAATTGTTTCCAGGAAAACTCAAATCCTGGTGGAGGGGTCCGTATGTGATCACAGGAGTGTCACCATATGGATATGTTGAGCTTCAGGATATTGATTCTGACAAAAAGTTCATTGTTAATGGACAGAGAATCAAGCATTATCTTGAAGGCAATTTTGAGCAGGAATACTCAAAACTGAGACTTGAGTGATTCTCAGTGAAGGAATGCTCAAAACTGAGACTTGAGTGACTCTCACTAAAGGTCCAGCTAAAGACAGTAAAGAAGCGCTTGCTGGGAGGCAACCCAGTCATTAGGAGGTTATATGATTTGTTCTTACAGAGGCAAGTACCAAAAATGAAGGAATTCACAGAGTTACAGAAGGATTTAGCTCAAAAAGCAGAGAAAAAGAGCTTACCAGCGAAAAAACGCCAGTAAGGGGCATTTTGGGCGTTAAACGCCAGAATGGGTATCATTCTGGGCGTTTAACGCCAGGAATGGTGCCATTTTGGGCGTTAAACGCCAGAATGGGCACCATTCTGGGCGTTTAACGCCAGGTGTGCAGCATCCTGGGCGTTTAGAAAAACGCCCAGTGACAAAGGAATTCTGGCGTTTAATGCCAGCCAGGGCACCTGGCTGGGCGTTAAACGCCCAAAAGGGGCATCCAATGGGCGTTAAACGCCAGAATGGGTGCCATTCTGGGCGTTTAACGCCAGAAAGGTGGGGGGACCACGATTTTGTTTTCAAATCAAATTTTTTCAAACTTTCCTTTTCTTACCCATACTTTTCTACATAATTACACTTCAACCTTTCATCATTCACTTTCAAATCTTCAAAAAATCAAAACCATTCTTCAAATCTATCTCAAATCAACTCCAAATCTCATTCAAAAACTCACCCTCTTTTTTCAAATTCTCTCCATATCTTCTCAAATCTCTTCTTTTTTTCGAAATCTCCTCCCCCCTTATAAGAACATGTTCGGCCTCACCATTCCCCCACACCATTCGACTTTGCTCTCTCCTCTCTCTTCTCCTTCCTTTCTTTTGCTTGAGGACAAGCAAACCTCTAAGTTTGGTGTGCTTTTCCGTGATCACTAAGCCAAGATTCATCAAGATCATGGCTCCTAAGGGAAAACAAACCAATTTAAGAGGAAAGAAAGAGAATAATCCAAAGAATCTTTGGAATCAAGAGAAGTTCTTAACCAAAGAACATGAAGACCATTATCACAAAATAATGGGTTTGAGGTTAGTGATCCCGGAAGTAAAATTTGATCTGAAAGAAGATGAATATCCGGGGATCCAAGAGCAAATTCGAAACAGAGGATGGGAAGTTCTAACCAATCCTGAGGTAAAGGTTGGAAGGAACATGGTTCAGGAATTCTACTCAAATCTGTGGCTAACAGATAAGCAGAGAATGACTGGAACTGCTTACCATACCTACAGAACCATGGTCAGAATTCCATCTGGACAAAATAAGAGAAACCTTCAAATTACCTCAACTGCAAGATGATCCTGAATCCTTTAATAGAAGAATGGTGAGAGCAGATAAAGGGTTGGATCAAGTTCTAGAGGACATATGCCTCCCTGGAACTAAGTGGATAACCAATTCAAAGGGTGTCCCAAACCAACTCAAGAGGGGAGACCTCAAACCAATTGCAAGAGGTTGGCTAGACTTTATTGGGCGTTCCATATTGCCCTCTAGCAACCGTTCTGAGGTCACTATCAAGAGAGCAGTGATGATTCATTGCATTATGCTTGGAAAAGAAGTGGAGGTGCATCATGTGATTGCTTGTGAGATCTACACAATTACAAATAAGAATTCCACTGAAGCCAAATTGGCTTACCCAAGCTTGATCTCCTTGCTCTGTAAAGAGGCTGGGGTAAAGATGGGAGTAGATGAATTCATATCCAGTGAACATCCAATCACCAAGAAGTCAATGGAAGGGCAAATGCAAGACAACTCTATCAAAAGGAGGGCGCAGGAGTTCCTCCCTGAATTCCCTGAAATTGGCTACTGGGCCAGCCTAGAAGCATCTATCAACAAGTTGCAAGAGACTATGGAGCAACTTAAGGAAGAACAGCAGAATCAGAACTGCATGCTCTGCAAATTGCTGAAGGAACAAGAGAAGCAGGGGCGTGAAATCCAAGAGTTGAAACGCCAAAAGCTCTCCTCTCAAGCTGAGGGAGCATCCACTTCTCAAAATCAAGGTTGTTGAGTCCTAACTCTGTGAAAACCTCTATCATTAGGAGCCTAGTTTAAATTTTTTGTTTTCTAATTTTTTCTTTTTAGTTTCATTTTATATCTATTTTTGAGTCTTGTTCTTAATTCATAATTAATAAAATTTAAAGATTATGCCTTAAAGTTATGAATGTCCTATGAATCCATCACCTCTCTTAAATGAAAAATGCTTTAATCACAAAAGAACAAGAAGTACAGGATTTCGAATTTATCTCTGAAACTAGTGAATTAGTTTGATGTGGTGACAATACTTTTTGTTTTCTGAATGCATGCTTGAACAGTGCATATGTCTTTTGATTTTGTTGTTTTAAGAATGTTAAAATTGTTGGCTCTTGAAAGAATGGTGGAAAAGGAGAACTGTTATTGAGGATCTGAAAAATCATAAAAATGATTCTTGAAGCAAGAAAAAGCAAAAAAAAAAAAATTTCGAAAAAAAAGAGAAAAAGAAAGAAATAAAGTTGTGATCCAAGGCAAAAAAGAGTGTGCTTAAGAACCCTGGACACCTCTAATTGGGGACTCTAGCAAAGCTGAGTCACAATCTAAAAAGGTTCACCCA
>NC_029773.3:64549948-64561854 GCF_000817695.3 Arachis duranensis | reverse complement strand
TTGTTTTTAGTATGTTTTTAGTATCTTTTAGTTAGTTTTTAGTATATTTTTAGTAGTTTTTAGTTAAAATTCACTTTTCTGGACTTTACTATGAGTTTGTGTGTTTTTCTGTGATTTCAGGTATTTTCTGGCTGAAATTGAGGGTACTGAGCAAAAATCTGATTCAGAGACTGAAAAGGACTGCAGATGCTGTTGGATTCTGACCTCCCTGCACTCGAAGTGGATTTTCTGGAGCTACAGAAACCCAATTGGCGCGCTCTCAACGGCGTTGGAAAGTAGACATCCTGGGCTTTCCAGCAATGTATAATAGTCCATACTTTGCTCGAGATTTAATGGCCCAAACCGGCGTAGCAAATCAGCCTCAGAATTTCCAGCGTTTAACGCTGGAACTGGCATAAAACTTGGAGTTAAACGCCCAAACTGGCATGAAAGCTGGCGTTTAACTCCAGAAAAGGTCTCTAGACGAAAATTCTTCATTGCTCAGCCCAAGCACACACTAAGTGGACCCAGAAGTGGATTTTTACGTCATTTACTCATTTCTGTTACACCTTAGGTTACTAGTTTACTATTAATAGGATCTTTTGACATTGTATCTGTACCTCATGACACTTTACACGTTTCTTTGTGTACCTTCCACGGCATGAGTCACTAAACCCCATGGTTGGGGGTGAGGAGCTCTGCTGTGTCTTGATGGATTAATGCAATTACTACTGTTTCTTATTCAATCATGCTTGCTTCCATTCTAAGATATCACTTGCTCTTAACCCGGATGAATGTGATGATCTATGACACTCATCATCATTCTCAACTATGAACGTGTGCCTGACAACCACCTCTGTTCTATTTTAGATTAAGTAGATATCTCTTGGACTCTTTAATCGGAATCTTCGTGGTATAAGCTAGAACTGATGGCGGCATTCAAGAGAATCCGGAAGGTCTAAACCTTGTCTGTGGTATTCTGAGTAGGATTCAATGATATTTCATGTTCTTTTGCTTTTCACAATCAATCCTGATAATTTCTGATATCCTGACTAAGATTTACAAGATAACCATAGCTTGCTTCAAGCCGACAATCTCCGTGGGATCGACCCTTACTCACGTAAGGTATTACTTGGACGACCCAGTGCACTTGCTGGTTAGTTGTGCGGGGTTGCAAAAGTGTGATTGCAATTTCGTGCACCAGATGTAAAGGCTTTTAACCTTCACTAATACGTCATCTACTAATTCATAAGCTTGTCTTACTGACTTGTCTGCCATTTGTAATGAGAATATGGCAGATTGTACCTCAATGATTCCCAACTTCTCCATTACAGAGAGTGGCATAAGATTTATACCTGACCCTAGGTCACACAGAGCTTTTTCAAAGATCATGGTGCCTATGGTGCAGGGTATTACGAATTTGCCAAGATCTTGTCTCTTTTGAGGTAAAGTTTGCTGAACCCATGTATCTAGTTCACTAATGAGCAAGGGAGGTTCACCTTTCCAAGTCTCATTACCAAATAACTTGGCATTCAGCTTTATGATAGCTCCTAAATATTAAGCAACTTGCTCTCCAGTTACATCTTCATCCTCTTCAGAGGAAGAATAGTCTTCAGAGCTCATGAATGGCAGAAGGAGGTTTAATGGAATCTCTATGGTCTCTATATGAGCCTCAGATTCCTTTGGGTCCTCAATAGGGAACTCCTTCTTGCTTGAGAGACGTCCCATGAGGTATTCCTCATTGGGATTCACGTCCTCTCCTTCCTCCCATATTCGGCCATATTGATTATATCAATGGCCTTGCACTCTCTTTTTGGATTTTCTTCAATTTTGCTTGGGAGAGTACTAGGAGGAGTTTCAGTGACTTTCTTACTCAGCTGGCCCACTTGTGCTTCCAAATTTCTGATGGAGGACCTTGTTTCACTCATGAAGCTTAGAGTGGCCTTAGACTGATCAGAGACTATATTTGCTAAGTTAGAGGTGCTTTGCTCAGAATTCTCTGTCTGTTGCTGAGAAGATGATGGAAAAGGCTTGCCATTGCTAAACCTGTTTCTTCCACCATTATTAAAGCCTTGTTGAGGCTTTTGTTGATCCTTCCATGAGAAATTTGGATGATTTCTCCATGATGAGTTATAGGTGTTTCCATAAGGTTTACCCATATAATTTACCTCTGCTATTGCAGGGTTCTCAGGATCATAAGCTTCTCCTTCAGAAGATGCCTCTTTAGTACTATTGGATGCATTTTGCCATCCATTCAGACTTTGAGAAATTATGTTGACTTGCTGAGTCAACATTTTGTTCTGAGCCAATATGGCATTCAGAGCATCAATTTCAAGAACTCCCTTCTTTTGAGGCGTCCCATTATTCACGGAATTCCTCTCAGAAGTGTACATGAACTGGTTATTTGCAACCACGTCAATAAGTTCTTGAGCTTTTGCAGGCATTTTCTTTAGGTGAATGGATCCACCTGCAGAATGGTCCAGTGACATTTTAGAGAACTCAGATAAACCATAATAGAATATATCTATCATGGTCCATTCTGAAAACATGTCAGAAGGACATCTTTTGGTCATCTGCTTGTATCTTTCCCAAGCTTCATAGAGGAATTCACCATCTTTTTGTTTGAAGGTCTAAACATCCACTCTAAGCTTGCTCAGATTTTGAGGAGGAAAGAACTTAGCCAAGAAGGCCGTGACCAGCTTATCCCATGAGTCCAGGCTATCCTTAGGTTATGAATCCAACCATGTTCTAGCTTTGTCTCTTACAGCAAAAGGGAAAAGCATGAGCCTGTAGACTTCAGGATCTACTCCATTCGTCTTTACAGTCTCACAGATCTGCAAGAACTCCTGTTGCATTAGAGCAACTAGTTGAGGTTTTAGCTCAAAATTATTTGCTCCAATGGTAGGGATTGAGATGCTTCTTCCATCAAACTTGGAAGTAGGTGTAGTATAATCACTAAGCATCCTCCTTGCATTATTGTTGTTAGGTTCGGCTGCCATGTCCTTTTCTTGTTCAAAAATTTCAGTAAGGTTATCTCTGGATTCTTGTAATTTAGCTTCTCTTAGTTTCCTCTTCAGAGTCCTTTCAGGTTCCGGATCAGCTTAAACAAGAATGCCTTTTTCCTTATTCCTGCTCATATGAAAGAGAAGAGAACAGAAAAAGAAGAGGAATCCTCTATGTCACAGTAAAGAGGTTCCTTATTGTTAGTGGAAGAAGAAAGGGAATAAGAATGAAAAAGAATGAATAGTCTGAACACAAGCGTGAAGATGGGTTCAGATTCTTGAGGTGAAGAGAAGTATTAGTAAATAAATAAATAAATAGAATAAGATGAGAGAGAGAAGTTTTTGAAAATAATTTTTTAAGAAGGAGTTAATGATTTTCGAAAATTAAGATAAGAAATAAAATTAAAATTAAAAGTTGAAACAATTAATTAATTTGAGAAAAATTTTGAAAAAGGGGGAAATATTTTCAAAAATTAGAGAGGGAGAAGTAGTTAAGTTGTTTTGAAAAAGATAAGAAACAAACAAAAAGTTAGTTAGTTAATTGAAAATTAATTTTGAAAAGATAAGAAGATAAGAAGTTGGAAAAGATATTTTAAATTCAAAATTTTGAAAAAGATAAAATTTTTGAAAAAGATATGATATAAAAGATATGATTAAAAAGATTTAATTTTTAAAATTAAAATTGATTACTTGACTAACAAGAAACTAAAAGATATGCTTCTAGAATTTAAAGATTGAACCTTTCTTAACAAAAAAGTAACAAACTTCAAATTTTTGAATCAATCATATTACTTGTTAGTAAATTTTCGAAAATTTTGAAATAAAATTAAGAAAAATATTTTTGAAAAATTAAAATAAAAAATTCGAAAATAAATAAAAAATGAAAAAGAATTGATTTTTGAAAAAGATTTTGAAAAGATAAGATTTTTAAATTTTGAAATTTTGACTTGACTTATAAGAAACAAATAATTTTAAAATTTTTTGACTAAGTCAACCCAAATTTTTGAAATTTTGAGAGAAAAAAAAGAAAAGATATTTTTTTATTTTTAAATTTTTAATGATGAGAGAGAAAAACACAATTATGACCCAAAACATGAAAATTTTAGATCAAAACCAATGATGCATGCAAGAACACTATGAATGTCAAGATGAACACCAAGAACACTTTGAAGATCATAATGAACATCAAGAACCTATTTTTGAAAAATTTTTGATGCAAAGAAAACATGCAAGATACCAAACTTAGAAATCTTTAATGTTTAGACACTATGAATGCAAGAATGCATATGAAAAATAACCAAAGATGCAAAACAAGAAAATATGAAGATCAAACAAGAAAGTTCATTAAGAACAACTTGAAGATCATGATGAATGCAATGCATGAATGCAATTTTCGAAAAATGCAAGATGAATATGCAATTGACACCAAACTTAAAACTTGACACAAGACTCTAACAAGAAACACAAAATATTTTTTATTTTTATGATTTTTTAATTTTTTTTTATATTTTCTTTTATTAATTTTTCGTAAATATGAAAAAGAAAATAAGAAATTCAAAAATTTTTAATATGAATTCCAGGAATCATGCAATGTTAGTCTAAAGCTTCAGTCCAGGAATTAGACATGGCTTACTAGCCAGCCAAGCTTTTGTGAAAGCTCCGGTCCAAAACACTAGACATGACCAATGGCCAGCCAAGCTTTAGCATACAAATCAGACATGCAACAGTTGATATTTCATCAAATTAACTTGCCTCTATGCTGATGGTTTGGAAGCCTCAGTCCAAAAGAATTTAGACATGGCTTTACAGCCAGCCAGGCTTCAACATGCTTTATGAAACTCTAGAATTATTTCTTAAAAATTCTGAAGAACAGGATAAGTAATATATTTTTTTTCAAAAATTAAGAACAATAAAACAAAATAAAATAAAATAAAATTACCCAATTTGAGCAACAAGATGAGCCGTCAGTTGTCCATACTCAAACAATCCCTGGCAACGGCACCAAAAACTTGGTGCACGAAATTGTGATCATCAACAATGGCGCCAAAAACTTGGTAGCGCTCTCAAATATGAATCACACTTTGTCACAACTTCGCACAACTAACCAGCAAGTGCACTGGGTCGTCCAGGTAATACCTTACGTGAGTAAGGGTCGATCCCACGGAGATTGTTGGTATGAAGCAAGTTATGGTCATCTTGTAAATCTCAGTTAGGCGGATAATAAATGGTTATGGAGTTTTCGAATAATAATAATAAATAAACATAAAATAAAGATAGAAATACTTATGTAAATCATTGGTGAGAATTTCAGATAAGTGTATGGAGATGCTGTGTTCCTTTTGAATTTCTGCTTTCCTACAGCTTTCATCCAATCCTTCTTACTCCTTTCCATGGTAAGCTGTATGTAAGGCATCACCGTTGTCAATGGCTACATCCCATCCTCTCAGTGAAAAAGGCCCAAATGCTCTTGTCACAGCACGGCTAACCATCTGTCGGTTCTCGATCATGTTGGAATAGAATCCCTTGATTCTTTTGCGTTTGTCAACACGCCCAACAATCGTGAGTTTGAAGCTCGTCACAGTCATTCAATCCTTGAATCCTACTCGGAATACCACAGACAAGGTTTAGACTTTTCGGATTCTCATGAATGCCGCCATCAATCTAGCCTATACCACGAAGACTCTGATCTCATGGAATGGAAGGCTCAGTTGTCAGGTGAGGGCAACCATGCGTCGTGCATCAGAAATCCAAGAGATATATACTCTAGCTCTCGCTTGTAGAACGGAAGTGGCTGTCAAGCACGCGTTCATAGGGATAGATGATGATGAGTGTCAGGGATCATCACATCTATCTGGTTGAAGTACGAGTAATATCTTAGAATAGAAATAAGAGTGAATTGAATAAAAGATAGTAGTAATTGCATTAAAACTCGAGGTACAGCAGAGCTCCACACCCTTAATCTATGGTGTGTAGAAACTTCACCGTTGAAAATACATAAGTGATCAACGTTCAGGCATGGCCGAATGGCCAGCCCCAAAGTGAAATCAAAAGACGAAAAACCAAGATGAAAATACAATAGTAAAAAGTCCTATTTATACTAGACTATCTATTAGGGTTTACAGAAATAAGTAATTGATGCATAAATCCACTTCCGGGGCCCACTTGGTGTGTGCTTGGGCTGAGCTTGAGTTTTACACGTGCAGAGGCTTCTTTTGGAGTTGAACGCCAAGTTGTAACATGTTTTTGGCGTTCAACTCTGGTTCGTGACATGTTTCTGGCGTTTGTCTCCAGAATGCAGCATAGAACTGGCATTGAGCGCCAGTTTGCATCGTCTAATCCCGAATAAAGTATGGACTATTATATATTGCTGGAAAGCTGTGGATGTCTACTTTCCAATGCCGTTGAGATCGCGCCATTTAAAGTTCTGTAGCTCCAGAAAATCCATTTCGAGTGTAGGGAGGTCAGAATCCAACAACATCAGCAGTCCTTTGTGAGCCTTCGTATCAGAGTTTTGCTCATGTCCCTCAATTTCAGCCAGAAAATACCTGAAATCACAGAAAAACACACAAACTCATAGTAAAGTCCAGAAATATGAATTTAGCATAAAAATTAATGAAAACATCCCTAAAAGTAGCTAGATTATATTAAAAACTACCTAAAAATAATGCCAAAAAGCGTATAAATTATCCGCTCATCATTCTCCTATTTCAGTATGTTGATTCTTGAACACAGTTACTTATGAGTCTTGGCTGTGACCCTAAGCATTTTGTTTTCCAGTATTACCACCAGATACATAAATGCCACAGACACATAACTGGGTGAACCTTTTCAGATTGTGACTCAGCTTTACTAAAGTCCCCAGTTAGAGGTGTCCAGAGTTCTTAGGCACACTCTTTTGCTTTGGATCACGACTTTAACCACTCAGTATCAAGCTCTTCACCTGGACTTTCATGACACAAGCACATGGTTAGGGACAGCTTGATTTAGCCGCTTAGGCCAGGATTTTATTCCTTTAGGCCCTCCTTTCCATTGATGCTCAAAGCCTTGGATCCTTTTTACCCTTGCCTTTTGGTTTAAAGGGCTATTGGCTTTTTCTGCTGCTCCTTCTCTCTCTTTTTTTTCACTGCTTTTTCTTGCTTCAAGAATCAATTTCATGATTTTTCAGATCATCAATAACATTTCTCTTGTTCATCATTCTTTCAAGAGCCAATAATTTTAACATTCCTAAAATTCAATATAAAAAATATGTACTGTTCAGGCATTCATTCAGAAGACAAAAAGTATTGCCACCACATATAAATAATTAGAATTTTCCTTATTAAAAACTCGAAAAAAAATTATTGCCTCCTTATTCTAAAAATCTACTATTTTATTCATGTTTGATGATGATGAGAAAAATAAATTATAGCTTAATTGGAGATAAAATCAAAATAGAGATACTAATTACTACTACTCATATAATTTTTAAGGTGAATTCCTAATAAGAACAATTATCACAGAGTTAAGGCTAAGATAAGGACTCAACAACCTTTATTTTGGGAGGTGGATGCTCCTTTAATCTGTGGGGTGCTTGGCCCTTCAAGAGACAGCTTCTGACGCTTCAGTTGCTTCAGTTCACGCCCTTGCTCTTTTTGTTCCCTAAGCAGTTTGCAAAGCATGCTACTTTGATTTTGCTGTTCTTCCTTTAGTTGGTCCATAGCTTCTTGCAACTTGGTGACAGATGCTTCAAGACGCTCCCAGTATTCAATTTCAGGGATTTCTGGGAGGAACTCCGTGCTTTCCTCTTGATGGGGTCGTCCTGCACTTGTTGTCCTTCCATTGACTTTTTGGTGATTGGTTGCTCAACTGAGATATACTCATTTACTCCCATCTTCACCCCAGCATCTTTACATAGCATAGAGATTAAGCTTGGATAAGCCAATTTGGCATCTTTGGAGTTCTTGTTTGCAATTGTATAAAGTTCACAAGAGATCAGCTGATGAACTTCCACTTCTTTTCCCAACATAATGCAATGGATCATCACTGCTCTTTTGATGCTGACGTCAGAGCGGTTGCTAGTGGACAGTATAGAACGCCCAATGAAGTCCAGCCAGCCTCTGACAACTGGTTTGAGATCTCCTCTCTTGAGTTGGTTTGGGACACCCTTTGTGTTGGTTGTCCACTTGGTTCCAGGGAGGCATATGTCCTCTAGAATTTCGTCCAAGCCCTTATCTGTTCTCATCATTCTTCTATTAAAGGAGTCTAGGTCATCTTTCAGCTGAGGTAGCTTGAAGATCTCTCTGATTTTGTCAGGGTGGAGGTGAACAATCTTTCCTCTGACCAAAGTCCGATAGTCATAGAAGGCGGTTCCAGCTATTCTTTGCCTGTCTGTTTGCCACATATTAGAGTAGAATTCCTAAACTATGTTTCTTCCCACCTTTGTTTCAGGATTAGCTAGGATTTCCCAGCTCCTATTTCGAATTTGCTCTTGGATCTCCGGATATTCGTCTTCTTTCAGATCGAATTTAACTTCCAGGATCACTGACCTTAGACCCATTATTTTGTAGTAATGGTCTGAATGTTCTTTGGTTAAGAACTTCTCTTGATTCCAAAATGGTTTTGGAATGTTCTCTTTCTTGCCTCTTGGAGTGGTTTATTTTTCCTTAGGAGCCATGATCTTAGTGGGTATTGGTTTGGTGATAATAGATAAACACACCAAACTTAGAGGTTTGCTTGTCCTCAAGCAAAAGAAAGGAAAGGAGAGGGATAGATGGAGAGCCAAGTTCAAACTGTGGAGGAGAGGGGGGAGGCCGAACTAGGATTTAAAGGGAAGAAGGGTGGGTTTTCGAAAATTTTGAAGAAGATATGATAGAAGATATGATTTGTAAAAGATAAGTATGATAGGAAAAAGATGCAATTTAAAATTGAAAAGATATGAAAGATATTTGAAAAAGATAAATCTGAATTTTGAAAGGATGATATGATGAGTTTAAAAAGATTTGAGAAGAATTTAAAAAGATTTGAAAAGAATTCAAAAAGATAATTGAATTTTGAAACAAGATTTGAAAAGAAGTTGAAGAGGATTTTAAAAAAAGATTTATGTTTAGAATTAAGATACATTTGATATCTTTGAAAAGGGATTTGAAAAATTAGGATTTGTAATATGTTTATGCAAGAAATGATGGATGGAAACATGAAAATTTGAAAAAAAAAATCAAGTTGGGAACAAAAACTTCCTCCCTTCCACAATCCTGGCGTTAAACGCCCAACTGCTGCATGTTTTGGACGTTTAGCACCCAGTTGGTGCTTGGTCTGGGCGTTTAACGCCCAGCTGTTGCTTCTAGCTGGCGTTAAACGCCAGAAACTCTTTTATCACTGGGCGTTTTTCTGAACACCCAGGATGCTGTAAATCTGGCGTTAAACGCCCCGTAGATGCTTTTTTTGGGCATTTAACGCCCAAAACAGCTCTTACTGGCTTTTTCGCACCAGTGAGCTTCTTTTTACTGTTTTATCCTCTGAATCCTTCTGTAACTCTATGAACTCATGCAATTGCTATTTTACCTTGAAGATAATTAATATGAGCCTGTAAAATTCAATTAATTAACAAATAAGCTTTGTTAATGGCTGGGCTGCCTCCCAGCACGCGCTTCTTTATTGTCTTTAGTTGGACTATTACTGAGCTTTAATCAAGTCTCAATTTTGAGCATTCTTGATCAAATTTGCTTTCAAGATAATGTTTGACTCTCTGTCCATTAACAATGAACTTTTTGTCAGAGTCACTATCATGAAGCTCTACATATCCATATGGTGACACACCTGTAATCACATATGGTCCTCTCCACCGGGATTTCAACTTTCCGGAGAATAATCTGAGCCTAGAGTTAAATAGCAGAACTTTCTGCCCTGGCTCAAAGACTCTGGATGACAGCTTCTTATCATGCCATCTTTTTGCTTTCTCTTTGTAAATTTTTGCATTTTCGAAAGCATTGAGTCTGAATTCCTCTAGCTCATTTAACTGGAGCAATCGTTTTTCTCTAGCTAACTTGGCATCAAGGTTTAGAAATCTAGTTGCCCAGTAGGCCTTGTGTTCCAGTTCCACTGGCAAGTGACAGGCTTTTCCATACACAAGCTGGTATGGAGAGGTCCCTATAGGAGTTTTGAATGCTGTTTTGTATGCCCACAGAGCATCATCCAAGCTTCTTGCCCAATTCCTTCTACGGTTAATCACAGTCCATTCTAGGATTCTTTTAAGTTCTCTATTAGAGACTTCAGCTTACCCATTTGTCTGTGGATGATATGGAGTTGCCACCCTGTGGCTAACTCCATATCGAACCATAGCAGAGTAAAGCTGTTTATTGCAGAAATGAGCGCCCCCATCACTGATTAGTACTTTAGGGATACCAAATCTGCTGAAGATGTGTTTCTGGAGGAATTTCAGCACTGTCTTAGTATCATTAGTGGGTGTTGCAATAGCCTCCACCCATTTGGATACATAATCCACTGCCACCAGAATATAAGTGTTTGAGTATGATGGTGGGAAAGGCCCCATGAAGTCAATACCCCATACATCAAACAACTCAATCTCCAAGATCCATTGTTGAGGCATGGCATAACCGTGAGGTAGATTGCCAGATCTTTGGCAACTGTCACAATTATGTACAAACTCTCGGGAGTTTTTATAATTTTGTAATTTTTTTGGATTTTTTTTCGAAAATTAAGTGTAAAAGAAAATAAAGATATCAAAATTCTTAATGAGAATTCCAGGAATCATGCAATGTTAGTCTAAAGCTTTAGTCTAAAGAACTAATGTCTAAACTATTGTTTCTTCTTGATCATGAAAAAAATTGGGCATAAACAAAATGGGTACACACCTTTTCACTAAGACAGGTTCCTTTGAGTAAAAGAGAAGGTAAGGAGAAGGCAAGTGGTGTGCGAAATTGAACTCCGCACAACTGAACCGGCAAGTGCACTGGGTCTTCCAAAAGTAATACCTTACGTGAGTAAGGGTCGATCCCACGGAGATTGTTGGTATGAAGGAAGCTATGGTCACCTTGTAAATATTAGTCAGGCAGATTCAAATGGTTATGGATGATATATGAATAAAGCATAAAGATAGAGATACTTATGTAATTCATTGGTGCGAACTTCAGATAAGCGAATGGAGATGCCTTGTCCCTTCCGTCTTTCTGCTTTCCTACTGTCTTCATCCAATCCTTCTTACTCCTTTCCATGGCAATCTGTATGTTGGGCATCACCGTTGTTAGTGGCTACAGTCCTGTCCTCTCAGTGAAAATGTTTAACGCACCCTGTCACGGCACGACTATTCATCTGTCGGTTCTCAATCAGGTTGGAATAGAATCCATTGATTCTTTTGCGTCTGTCACTAACGCCCAGCCTTCAGGAGTTTGAAGCTCGTCACAGTCATTCAATCATTGAATCCTACTCAGAATACCACAGATAAGGTTTAGACCTTCTGGATTCTCTTGAATGCCGCCATCAATTCTAGCTTATACCACGAAGATTCCGGTTAAAGAATCCAAGAGATAAACATTCAAGCCTTGTTTGCTTGTAGAACGGGAGTGGTTGTCAAGCACGCGTTCATAAGTGAGAATGATGATGAGCATCACATAATCATCACATTCATCAAGTTCTTGAGTGCGAATGAATATCTTGGAATAAGAACAAGCTGAATTGAATAGAAGAACAATAGTAATTGCATTAATACTCGAGATACAGCAGAGCTCCACACCTTAATCTATGGTGTATAGAAACTCCACCGTTGAAAATACATAAGAACAAGGTCTAGGCATGGCCAAATGGCCAGCCTCCCAATGATCTAAGAACTAGATGTCCAAAGATGATCAAAGGATCTCAAATAATCCAAAGATGAAAATACAATAGTAAAAGGGCCTATATATAGAGAACTAGTAGCCTAGGGTTTACAGA
>NC_029773.3:64546939-64548852 GCF_000817695.3 Arachis duranensis | reverse complement strand
CTTTGTTGCTCCTCTCTCATGATTCTTTGATCTTCTCTAATTTCATGGAGGAGGATGGAATGTTCTTGGTGCTCCACCCTTAGTTGTCCCATGTTGGAACTCAATTCTCCTATGGAGGTGTTGATTTGATCCCAATAGTTTTATGGAGGAAAGTGCATCCCTTGAGGTATCTCAGGGATTTCATGATGAGTGGGATCTCTTGTTTGCTCCATCCTTTTCTTAGTGATGGGCTTGTTCTCATCAATGGGGATGTCTCTCTCTATGTCAACTCCAACTGAATAACAGAGGTGACAAATGAGATGAGGAAAGGCTAACCTTGCTAAGGTAGAGGACTTGTCCGCCACCTTATAAAGTTCTTGGGCTATAACCTTATGAACCTCTACTTCTTCTCCAATCATGATGCTATGAATCATGATGGCCCGGTCTAGAGTAACTTCGGACCGGTTGCTAGTAGGAATGATTGAGCGTTGGATAAACTCCAACCATCCCCTAGCCACGGGCATGAGGTCATGCCTTCTCAGTTGAACTGGCTTCCCTCTTGAATCTCTCTTCCATTGGGCGCCCTCTTCACAAATGACTGTGAGGACTTGGTCCAACCTTTGATCAAAGTTGACCCTTCTAGTGTAAGGGTGTTCATCTCCTTGCATCATAGGCAAGTTGAATGCCAACCTTACATTTTCCGGACTAAAATCTAAGTATTTCCCCCGAACCATTGTAAGCCAATTCTTTGGGTCCGGGTTCACACTTTGATCATGGTTCTTAGTGATCCATGCATTGGCATAGAACTCTTGAACCATTAAGATTCCGACTTGTTGAATCGGGTTGGTAAGAACTTCCCAACCTCTTCTTCGGATCTCATGTCGGATCTCCGGATATTCACTCTTTTTGAGTTTAAAAGGGACCTCGGGGATCACCTTTTTCAAGGCCACAACTTCATAGAAGTGGTCTTGATGCACCCTTGAGATGAATCTCTCTATCTCCCATGACTCGGAGGTGGAAGCTTTTGCCTTCCCTTTCCTCTTTTTAGAGGTTTCTCCGGCCTTGGATGCCATAAATGGTTATGGAAAAATAAAAAGCAATGTTTTTACCACACCAAACTTAAAAGGTTTGCTCGTCCTCGAGCAAAAGAAGAAAGAAGAGAGTAGAAGAAGAAGAAATAGAGGAGATGGAGGTGGCTTTGTGGTTCGGCCAAAGGGGGAGAAGTAGTGTTTAGGGTGTGTGAAAATGAGGGAGTGAAGATGAGTTTATATAGGGGTGGAGAGAGGGTTAGGGTTCGGTTATGGGAGGATGGGTTTGGGAGGGAAAGTGGTTTGAATTTGAATGGTGAGGTAGGTGGGGTTTTATGAAGGATGGATGTGAGTGGTGAAGAGAAAGATGGGATTTGATAGGTGAAGGGTTTTTGGGGAAGAGGTGTTGAGGTGATTGGTGAATGGGTGAAGAAGAGAGAGAGTGGTGGGGTAGGTGGGGATCCTGTGGGGTCCACAGATCCTGAGGTGTCAAGGAAAAGTCATCCCTGCACCAAGTGGCGAGCAAAATTGCTCTTCATGCCAATTCTGGCGTTAAATGCCGGGCTGGTGCCCATTTCTGGCGTTTAACGCCAACTTCTTGCCCTTTCCTGGCGTTTAACGCCAGTCTGGTGCCCCTTTCTGGCGTTAAACACCCAGAATAGTGCCAGACTGGGCGTTAAACGCCCATTTGCTAGCTTCACTGGCGTTTAAACGCCAGCAAGTTCTCCTCTAGGGTGTGCTGTTTTTCTTTCTGTTTTTCATTCTATTTTTGCTTTTTCAATTGATTTTGTGACTTCTCATGATCATCAACCTACAAAAAACATGAAATAACAAAGGAAAATGGATAAAATATAACATTGGGTTGCCTCCCAACAAGCGCTTTTTTAATGTCAGTAGCTTGACAGA
>NC_029773.3:64545731-64546792 GCF_000817695.3 Arachis duranensis | reverse complement strand
GTTTGACTGTAGGGGCTCTGTTTGACTCTGTTTTGAGAGAAGCTCTTCATGCTTCCTCTCCATGGTGACAGAGGGATATCCTTGAGCTTTAAACACAAAGGATTTTTCATTCACTTGAATGATCAATTCTCCTCGGTCCACATCAATCACAACCTTTGCTGTGGCTAGGAAGGGTCTGCCAAGGATGATGGATTCATCCATACACTTCCCAGTCTCTAGGACTATGAAATCAGCAGGGATGTAATGGTCTTCAATCTTTACCAAAACATCCTCTACAAGTCCATAAGCTTATTTTCTTGAATTGTCTGCCATCTCTAGTGAGATTCTTGCAGCTTGTACCTCAAAGATCCCTAGCTTCGCCATTACAGAGAGAGGCATGAGATTTATACTCGACCCTAGGTCACACAGAACCTTCTTAAAGGTCATGGTGCCTATGGTACAAGGTATTGAAAACTTCCCAGGATCTTGTCTCTTTTGAGGTAATTTTTGCCTAGACAAGTTATCCAGTTCTTTGGTGAGCAAAGGAGGTTCATTCTCCCAAGTCTCATTACCAAATAACTTGTCATTTAGCTTCATGATTGCTCCAAGGTATTTAGCAACTTGCTCTTCAGTGACATATTCATCCTCTTCAGAGGAAGAATACTCATCAGAGCTCATGAATGGCAGAAGTAAGTCCAATGGAATCTCTATGGTCTTAATGTGAGCCTCAGATTCCCATGGTTCCTCATTAGGGAACTCATTGGAGGCCAGTGGACGTCCATTGAGGTCTTCCTCAGTGGTGTTCACTTCCTCTCCTTCCTCTCCAAATTCGGCCATGTTGATGGCCTTGCACTCTCCTTTTGGATTTTCTTCTGTATTGCTTGGAAGAGTACTAGGAGGGATTTCAGTAATTTTCTTGCTCAGCTGACCCACTTGTGCCCCCAAGTTTCTAATGGAGGACCTTGTTTCAGTCATGAAACTTTGAGTGATTTTGATTAGATCAGAGACCATGGTTGCTAAGTCAGAATTATTCTGCTTAGAACTCTCTGTCTGTTGCTGAGAAGATGATGGAAAAGGCTTGC
>NC_029773.3:64544898-64545632 GCF_000817695.3 Arachis duranensis | reverse complement strand
TCCTTCCATGAGAGATTTGGATGATTTCTCCATGAAGGATTATAGGTGTTTCCATAGGGTTCTCCCAAGTAATTCACCTCTTCTATTGAAGGGTTCTCAAGATCATAAGCTTCTTCTTCAGATGAAGCGTCCTTAGTACTGCCTGGTGCAGCTTGCATTCCAGACAGACTTTGAGAAATCAAATTGACTTGCTGAGTCAATATCTTGTTCTGAGCCAGCATGGCATTCAGAGTATCAATCTCAAGAACTCCTTTCTTCTGATTTGTCCCATTGTTCACAGGATTCCTTTCAGAAGTGTACATAAATTGGTTATTTGCAACCATTTCAATTAGTTCTTGAGCTTCTGTAGGCATCTTCTTCAGATGAAGAGATCCTCCAGCAGAGCTATCTAAAGACATCTTGGACAGTTCAGAGAGACCATCATAGAAAATACCTATGATGCTCCATTCAGAAAGCATGTCAGAGGGACACTTTCTGATCAATTGTTTGTATCTTTCCAAGCTTCATAGATGGATTCTCCTTCCTTCTGTCTGAAGGTTTGGACTTCCACTCTAAGCTTACTCAATTTTTGAGGTGGAAAGAACTTTGCCAAGAAGGCATTGACTAGCTTTTCCCAAGAGTTCATGCTTTCTTTAGGTTGTGAATCCAACCATATCCTAGCTCTGTCTCTTACAGCAAAAGGGAATAGCATAAGTCTGTAGACCTCAGGGTCAACCCCATTAGTCTTGACAGTG
>NC_029773.3:64543858-64544777 GCF_000817695.3 Arachis duranensis | reverse complement strand
TGTTGCATTAGAGAAACTAATTGAGGCTTAAGCTCAAAGTTGTTTGCTCCAATGGCAGGGATAGAGATGCTTCTCCCATAGAAGTCGGGAGTAGGTGCAGTGAAGTCACCCAGCACCTTCCTTGCATTGTTGGCATTGTTGTTGGTTTTGGCTGCCATGGGTTCTTCCTATTTGAAGATTTCTGTTAGGTCCTCTACAGAGAGTTGTGCCTTAGCTTCTCTTAGCTTTCGCTTCAAGGTCCTTTCAGATTTAGGGTCAGCCTCAACAAGAATGCTTTTGTCTTTGCTCCTGCTCATATGAAAGAGAAGAGAACAAGAAAATATGGAATCCTCTATGTCACAGTATAGAGATTCCTTGAGGTGTCAGAGGAAATGAAAAATAGAAGGAAGAGGTAGAAGAATTCGAACTTATCAAGAGAGATGGAGTTCGAATTGTTCCTTGAGGAATAGTGTTAGTCCATAAATAGAAGGAATAGTGTTAGTCCATAAAAACATTTTGAAAAATAGTAATTGATTTTCGAAAACTAAGAGTGGGAAAGAAATCAAGTGATTTTTGAAAAAGATTTTGAAATTAGAAATCAAAAAGATATGATTGAAAACTATTTTGAAAAAGATATGATTAAAAAGATATGATTGAAAAGTTATGGTTTTAAAAAGATATGATTGAAAAGATATGATTTGAAAAACAATTTAAAAAGATTTGATTTTAAAAATTAATGACTTGGCTAACAAGAAAAGATATGATTCAGACATTAAACCTTTCTCAAAAAGGCAACATACTTGAAATGTTGAATCAAATCATTAATTGATAGCAAGTATTTTTGAAAATAGAAAGAAATTGATTTTGAAAAAGATTTGATTGAAAAGATATGATTTGAAAAATATTTGATTTTGAAAAGATTTTGAAAACTTGAAAAAAA
>NC_029773.3:64542702-64543813 GCF_000817695.3 Arachis duranensis | reverse complement strand
TTTGAATTGAAAACAGAATCTTCCCTCTTGTGCCATCCTGGCGTTAAACGCCCAGAATGGTGCACATTCTCGTGTTTAACGCCCAAAACACTACCCTTTTGGGCGTTAAACGCCCAGCCAGGCACCCTGGCTGGCGTTTAAACGCCAGTTTGCCTTCTTCACTGGGCGTTTTGAACGTCCAGCTTTTTCTGTGTAATTCCTCTGCTGTATGTTCTGAATCTTCAATTCTCTGTATTATTGACTTGAAAAGACACAAATTAAAAATATTTTTGGATTTTTAATAATGAGGAATAATCAAAGTGCAACTAAAATCAAATAACAATGCATGCAAGACACCAAACTTAGCAGTTTGTACACTACTGACACTAACAAAATGAGAATGCATATGAGAAACAACAAAACACTCAAGTCAAGAGGATTTAAAGATCAGAGCAAGGAAATCATCAAGAACAACTTGAAGATCACTTAAGACACATGAATGAATGCAAGAAGAACAGAAACATGCAATTGACGCCAAACTTAAAATGAGACACTAGACTCAAACAAGAAATATTTTTGGTTTTTATGATTTTGTAATTTTTTTGGATTTTTTTTTCGAAAATTAAGTGTAAAAGAAAATAAAGATATCAAAATTCTTAATGAGAATTCCAGGAATCATGCAATGTTAGTATAAAGCTTTAGTCTAAAGAAATTAGACATGGCTAGCCAAGCTTCAGCAGAACATTGCATTCAAAAGCTAAATTGATGAAGATCAATCAGCTTTGGTGATGATAAGAATATCACCTTGAAACACTAGAATTCATTCTTAAGAACTCTGAAGAAAAATACCTAATGTAAACAACAAGATGAACCGTCAGTTGTCCAAACTCAAACAATCCCCGGCAACGGCGCCAAAAACTTGGTGCACGAAATTGTGATCATCAATGGCGCCATCAAGAAATGGTTATGGATGATATATGAATAAAGCATAAAGATAGAGATACTTATGTAATTCATTGGTGAGAACTTCAGATAAGCGAATGGAGATGCCTTGTCCCTTCCGTCTTTCTGCTTTCCTACTGTCTTCATCCAATCCTTCTTACTCCTTTCCATGGCAAGCTGTATGTTGGGC
>NC_029773.3:64529356-64541983 GCF_000817695.3 Arachis duranensis | reverse complement strand
TTACTTTCCAACGCCGTTGAGAGCACGCCAATTGGGCTTCTGTAGCTCCAGAAAATCCACTTCGAGTGCAGGGAGGTTAGAATCCAACAGCATCTGCAGTCCTTTTTAGGCACATATCTACGGATTATTCCGTCTGCACATCTCTTGAAGAGATATGTTTCATCCAACAGATAGTACTTTGCATCCGAGATTAATTTCTTTGATTGCTGCCTACTATACTCTTTGGGTATGAATCTCACAGCCTTGTAGTTTGCAATGTCTGCAAACCATGGTGCTTCCTGGATGGCAAAGAGTTGCTCATTCGGAAAGTTTTCAGAGATCTCAGTAAGAGGGAGGGACACCCCTTCTACTGGTTCTATTCGGGACAGGTGATCTGCTACTTGGTTCTCTGTCCCTTTTCTGTCTCTTATTTCTATATCAAACTCTTGTAGAAGCAACACCTATCTTATGAGTCTGGGTTTTAAATCCTGCTTTGTGAGTAGATATTTAAGAGCAGCATGGTCAGTGTACACAATCACTTTTGATCCTACTAAATAGGATCTAAACTTGTCAATGGCGTAAACCACTGCAAGTAACTCTTTTTCTGTGGTTGTGTAGTTCTTCTATGCGTCATTTAAAACACGACTGGCATAATAAATGACGTCATTTAGAACACGACTGGCATAGTAAATGACGTGCAGAAGCTTGTCATGCCTTTGTCCCAACACTGCACCAATGGCATGGTCACTGGCATCACACATTAGTTCAAATGGTAATGTCCAGTCTGGTGCAGAGATGATTGGTGCTGTGACCAATTTAGCTTTCAGAGTCTCAAATGCCTGCAGACACTCTTTATTAAAGATAAATGGCGTGTCAGCAGCTAGCAGATTACTCAGAGGTTTTGCAATTTTTGAAAAATATTTTATAAACCTCCTATAGAATCCTGCATGCCCCAGAAAGCTTCTGGTTGCCTTAACATTGGCAGGTGGTGATAATTTTTCAATTACCTCTACCTTAGCTTGATCCACCTCTATTCCCTTGTTCGAAATTTTGTGCCCAACGACAATTCCTTTAGTCACCATAAAGTGACATTTATCCCAGTTTAAAACAAGGTTAGTCTCTTGGCACCTCTTTAGAACAAGTGCTAGATGGTCAAGACAGGAGCTGAATGAGTCTCCAAATACTGAAAAGTCATCCATGAAGACTTCCAAAAATTTTTCCACCATATCAGAGAAAATAGAGAGCATGCACCTTTGAAAGGTTGCAGGTGCATTGCACAGACCAAATGGCATCCTTCTGTATGCAAATACTCTATATGGACATGTGAATGCTGTTTTCTCTTGATCTTGGGGATCTACTGCAATTTGATTATATCCTGAATATCCATCCAGAAAGCAGTAGTAATCATGACCTGCTAGTCTTTCTAGCGTCTGGTCTATGAATGGTAAAGGAAAATGATCATTTCTGGTAGCTGTATTGAGCCTTCTGTAATCAATACACATACGTCACCCTGTAACTGTTCTTGTAGGAACCAGTTCATTCTTTTCATTATGAACCACTGTCATGCCACCCTTCTTAGGGACGACTTGGACAGGGCTTACCCAGGGGCTATCAAAAATAGGATAAATGATCCTAGCCTCTAGTAATTTAGTGACCTCCTTCTGCACCACTTCCTTCATGGCCAAATTTAGCTGCCTTTGTGGTTGAACCACTGGCTTAGCATTATCCTCCAATAGGATCTTGTGCTTGCATCTGGATGGGCTAATGCCCTTAAGATCACTTATGGACCACCCAAGAGCTGTCTTGTGTGTCCTTAGCACTTGAATCAGTGCTTCCTCTTCCTGTGGCTCTAAGGTAGAGCTTATGATTACAGGAAAAGTGTCACCTTCTCCCAAAAATGCATATTTCAGGGATGGTGGTAATGGTTTGAGCTCGGGTTTAGGAGGTTTCTCCTCTTCCTGGGGAATTTTCAGAGGTTCTATTATTCTCTCTGGTTCCTCCAGATCAGGCTGAACATCTTTAAAGATATCCTCTAGCTCTAATTCGAGACTCTCAGTCATATTGACCTCTTTCACTAGAGAGTCAATAATATCAATGCTCATGCAGTCATTTAGGGTGTCTGGATGCTGCATAGCTTTAACAACATTCAACTTAAACTCATCCTCATTGACTCTCAGGGTTAATTCCCCTTTTTTGACGTCAATGAGGGTTCGTCCAGTTGCTAGGAAAGGTCTTCCTAGAATGAGAGTTGTACTTTTGTGCTCCTCCATTTCCAGCACCACAAAGTCAGTGGGAAGGGCAAATGGCCCAACCTTGACAATCATGTCTTCAATCACGCCTGATGGGTATTTAATGGAGCCGTCAGCAAGTTGGAGACATATCCGGGTTGGTTTGACTTCTTCAGTCAAACCAAGCTTTCTAATAGTGGATGCAGGTATTAGGTTAATACTTGCTCCAAGATCACATAAAGCTTTCTTGGTACAAGTACCCTCTAATGTGCATGGTATCATGAAGCTTTCGAGATCTTTAAGCTTCTCTGGTAAGCTTTTCAAAATGACCGTATTGTATTCTTCAGTGAGATAAACTTTTTCAGTTTCTCTCCAATCCTTCTTATGACTTAAGATCTCTTTCATGAACTTAGCATAAGAGGGTATTTGCTCAAGTGCCTCTGCAAACAGAATCTTTATTTCAAGAGTCCTGAGATAGTCTACAAAGCGGGCAAATTGCTTATCCTGCTCCGCTTGACGGAGTTTCTGAGGATAAGGCATCTTGGCTTTGTACTCCTTAACCTTAGTTGCTGCAGGTTTATTTCCTACAGAGGTGGTTGGGAAAGCCTTCTTAGAGGGGTTGCTATCAGCACTTGTATGTGTCTGATCTCCCACTGGCATTTGAATGCCAGGGTTGGAAGCTGGAGTGGCGTTAGACGCCAACTCTTTACCTGTTTCTAGCGTCTGAACGCCAGAACTGAGCTTCCTTTGGGCGTTCAACGCCAACTCCTTACTTGTTTCTGGCATTTGAACGCCAAAACTGAGCATGGGTTGGGCGTTTAATGCCAGCTCTCCACCCTTTTCTGGCGTTTGAGCACCAGAATTATTCCTCTCTAGGCTCTTACTGTCCTCAGAGGGATTTTAGATAACAGCTTGTTCATTTCTTGGCTTCCTGCTGCCTTGAAGTGAGGTATTTAATGTTTTTCCACTTTTTAATTGAACTACTTGACACTCTTCTGTTATTTGTTTTGATAACTACTGTTCTGTTTACTTCAACTATACTTCCATGTTCATATTGGCCATTCTTGTGTCTTGTAATATCTCCTTGAATTCGGCTAGCTGTTTGGTTAGAAAATCTAATTGCTGATTGAATTCAGTAACTTGTTCTGCAGGACTGAGTTCAGCAGTTACTGTTTTAGCCTCTTCTTTCATGGAAGTCTTACTACTTAGGTACAGATGCTGATTTCTGGAAACTGTATCAATGAGCTCTTGAGCTTCTTCAATTGTCTTTCTCATGTGTATAGATCCACCAGCTGAGTGGTCCAAAGACATATGAGCTTTCTCTGTAAGCCCATAATAGAAGATGTCTAACTGCACCCACTCTAAAAACATTTCAGAGGGGCATTTTCTTAGCATCTCTCTGTATCTCTCCTAGGAATCATAAAGAGATTCATTATCTCCTTGTTTAAAGCCTTGAATGTTCAGCCTTAGCTGTGTTATCCATTTTGGAGGGAAATATTGATTCAGGAATTTTTCTGACTGCTGTTTCTATGTCCTTATGCTAGCCTTAGGTTGGTTATTTAACCATCTCTTAGCTTGGTCTTTTACAGCAAATGGAAATAGTAATAATCTGTAGACATCCTGATCTACTTCCTTATCATGTACTGTGTTAGCAATTTGTAAAAATTGTGCCAGAAACTCTGTAGGTTCATCCTGTGGAAGACTGGAATACTGGCAATTTTGCTGCACCATGATAATGAGCTGAGGATTCAACTCAAAACTACTAACTCCGATGGAGGGTATACAGATACTACTCCCATATGAAGCAGTAGTGGGGTTAGCATATGACCAGGTCCATGATGGAGAAAGGGAGATGATGTGGATTTATTTTATTTATTTTATTATATAAAAAAATAATTTTCGAAATAATAAAATAAAATAAAATAAAACTAAAAATAAAAATAAAAATAAAAAAAATTTGAAAATATTTTATGAAGATTTTCGAAAAAGTGAGGAGAAAGAAAGTGATTAGGATATTTTTGAAAAAGATGTGATTTTTAAAAATCTTAAAAGGATAAGATTTGAAAAATTTTGAAATTGAAATCTGAATTTTATGAAACAAATTCGAAGTAATTGCTTAAAAATAGTTAGAAATGATAATTTTTTTATTTTTGAATTTTATTATGAAAAAGAAAAACACTAAAAGACACAAGACTTAAAATTTTTAAATCCAATGCTCCTTGTTTTCGAAAATTTTGGAGGAAAAACACCAAGGCACACCAAACTTAAAAATTTTAAGATCAAAACACAAAGAAAACTCAAGAATACCTTGAAGACTCACAAGAACACCAAGAACAAAAGAAAGAACACCAAACTTAAAATTTTTAGAAAATCAAATTAAAATTTTTGAAAATTAAAGAAAATTAACAAGAGAACACCAAACTTAATATTTGGCACAAGATTTAATCAAAGAAAAATTATTTTTGAAAAAGTTTTTTAAAAAGAAGATACCCAATTACCAAGAACACAAACACAATGCTCTAGCCAATTGAGCTATAGATGTAACGTGTTTTAAAGAGGTATTTTTAATAAATAAAGATTTTTTTGAAAACTGATAGTTCAAAAAAGTACAAGAAAAACAAGAAAAGACACAAAACAAGACAAACTAAAGATCAAACAAGGAAAATAGACAAGAACAACTTGAAGGTCAAAGATGAACAAAGAACATGCAATTCGAAAATTGAAAGACAAAGAAAAGCATGCAATTGACACCAAACTTAAAACATGACACTAAACTCACATAAAAACTAAAAATTAATAAAGAAAAATAATATTTTTGAAAAATTTTTGAAAAGAAAATAAAAGACTCTGACCCAAAAGACAAAATTTTCCTAATCTAAGCAACAAGATTCACCGTCAGTTGTTCAAACTCAAACAATCCCCGACAACAGCGCCAAAAACTTGGTGCACAAAAATTACACTCACACTATGTAATTCCGCACAACTAACCAGCAAGTGCACTGGGTCGTCCAAGTAATACCTTACGTGAGTAAGGGTCAATCCCACGGAAATTGCTGGCTTGAAGCAAGCTATGGTTATCTTATTATTCTTAGTCAGGATACCAATAGGGTTCTTTAGTTTCAGTTGTAAAAAGTGAAAGAGTATGAAATGAGTATTTGTTACGCAGTAATGGAGAATGTGTTGGAGTTTTGGAGATGCTTTGTCTTCTGAATCTCTGCTTTCTCCCTGTCTTCTTTTTCACACACGCAAGGTTCCTCCTATGGCAAGCTGTGTGTTGGCGGATCACCGTTGTCAATGGCTCAGTGAAAATGGTGCAGGTGCACTGTCACTGCACGGGTAATCATCTGTCGGTTCTCACTCATGCTGGAATAGGATCCATTGATCCTTTTGCGTCTGTCACTATGCCCAACCCTTGTGAGTTTGAAGCTCGTCACAGTCATTCAATCCCTGAATCCTACTTGGAATACCACAGATAAGGTTTAGACTTTTCGGATTCTCAAGAATGCTGCCAATGGATTCTAGTACTACCACAAAGATTCTGATTAAGGAGTCCAAGAGATACTCATTCAATCGAGGGTAGAATGGAGGTGGTTGTCAGGCACACGTTCATAGATTGAGAATAGTGATGAGTGTCACGGATCATCACATTCATCATATTGAAGTGCGAATGAACATCTTAGAGAGAAACAAGCGTGTTTGAATAGAAAACAGAAATAATTACATTAATTCATCGAGACGCTGCAGAGCTCCTCACCCCCAACAATGGAGTTTAGAGACTCATGCCGTCAAAAAGTACAAAGTTCAGATCTAAAATGTCATGAGGTACAAAATAAGTCTCTAAAAGTTGTTTAAATACTAAACTAATAACCTAGGTTTACAGAAAATGAGAAAACTAAGATAGATAGTGCAGAAATCCACTTCTGGGGCCCACTTGGTGTGTGCTGGGGCTAAGACTTGAGCTTTTCACGTGCATGGACTGTTTCTGGAGTTAAACAACAGATTGTAACCTGTTTTGGACGTTTAACTCCAACTGGTAACCTGTTTCTGTCGTTTAATGCCAGTATAGAATATTATATATTGCTGAAAAGCCCTGGATGTCTACTTTCCAACCCAGTTGAGAGCGCACCAATTGGACTCCTGTAGCTCCAAAAAATCTATTCCGAGTGCAAGGAGGTCAGAATCCAACAACATCAGCAGTCCTTTTTCAGCCTGGATCAGATTTTTGCTCAACTCCCTCAATTTCATCCAGAAAATACTTGAAATCACAGAAAAATACACAAAACTCATAGTAAATTCTAGAAATATGAACTTTCCCTAAAAACTAATAAAAATATACTAAAAACTAACTAAAACATACTAAAAACTACATGAAATTACCCCCAAAAAGCGTATAAAATATCCGCTCATCAGTTATATCCCATCCTCCTCCTTTACTTTAGCATTTTCCCCTTTATAGAATTTCATCCTTTGCTCTATTCTTCTCACACCGACACCATCACACAAGGGACATACTAAGTCATGATAGGAGTTTTGCCTATTTGTCCTTAGTTTATTTAATGTAAAATGTGAAAATTTTAGGGTCTTTTTGGGTTTGATCATGTCAAGTCTTCATCACCAACTCAAATTTTCTAATGCAACCCAGAAAAATCCAAGAGGACTTTAAATCCTAGAACACGATTCAGGCAACAATTCATTCTCCAATTGGGATTGTTTGTGTCACAAATTGTATGACACCAGTCAACACAAATCACAAACCACAAGATTTCTACAACTATGAAATATAATGCTAATGTCTAATTTTATAGAGCAAGTTTAGACCAACTCAACCAGCATTAGTTTTGAAATTACAAATAAGTTTGAGGTTATAATGCAAAATAACTCTTTGTGCAAAATTTTGCTTCTAGTCAAGCTCAACTCTTCCCACACTAAAAGTAATTTTTACAGTGACCAAGCATGCAGTAAAATTCAAATCTCACTAAATTAGTACCTTGCAAAAATATCCAACAAGTAAATTACCATGAGAGTGATCTGGCTCCAAAAAGGAGAACAACTTACTCATCAACTGCAAAAAAAAAAAGAATCAGATCTTCTCAAAATTAGTGAGAAAAAATAATTTAGATATAATGTCTAGTCTATATTGCCAAGAGATTAAAAACAATAAGTTCAAATCATTGAATGAAGACACCAATAAGTTCAAACCCTGGCTGGCGTTTAAACGCCAATTTGCCTTCCTCACTGGGCGTTTTGAACGCCCAGCTTTTTCCGTGTAATTCCTCTGCTGTATGTTCTGAATCTTCAATTCTCTGTATTATTGACTTGAAAAGACACAAATTAAAAAATTTTTGGATTTTTTTAATGATGAAGAATAATCAAAATGCAACTAAAATCAAATAACAATGCATGCAAGACACCAAGCTTAGCAGTTTGTATACTACTGACACTAACAAAATGAGAATGCATATGACAAAACACTCAAGTCAAGAGAATTCAAAGATCAGAGCAAGGAAATCATCAAGAACATCTTGAAGATCACTTAAGACACATGAATGAATGCAAGAAGAACAGAAACATGCAATTGACACCAAACTTAACATGAGACACTAGACTCAACAAGAAACATAAAATATTTTTGGTTTTTATGATTTTGTAATTTTTTTTGGATTTTTTGAAAATTAAGTGGAAAAGAAAATAAAGGTATCAAAATTCTTTATGAGAATTCCAGGAATCATGCAATGTTAGTCTAAAGCTTCAGTCTAAAGAAATTAGACATGGCTAGCCAAGCTTCAGCAGTGATGATAAGAACATCACCTTGAAACACTAGAATTCATCATTCTTAAAAATTTTGAAAAATACCCAATCTAAGCAACAAGATGAACCGTCAGTTGTCCAAACTCAATAATCCCCAGCAACGGCGCCAAAAACTTGGTGCACGAAATTGTGATCATCAATGGCGCCATCAACATGGTACGCTCAATTGCAATCTCAACTCTTTATCACAACTTCGCACAACTAACTAGCAAGTGCACTGGGTCGTCCAAGTAATAAACCTTACGCGAGTAAGGGTCGAATCCACGGAGATTGTTGGTATGAAGCAAGCTATGGTCACCTTGTAAATCTCAGTCAGGCAGATTCAAATGGTTATGGATGATTTATGAATAAAACATAAAATAAAGATAGAGATACTTATGTAATTCATTGGTGAGAATTTCAGATAAGCGTATGGAGATGCTTTGTCCTTTCCATCTCTCTGCTTTCCTACTGTCTTCATCCAATCCTTCTTACTCCTTTCCATGGCAAGCTGTATGTTGGGCATCACCGTTGTCAGTGGCTACAATCCCGTCCTCTCAGTGAAAATGTTCAACGCACCCTGTCACAGCATGACTAATCATCTGTCGGTTCGCAATCAGGTTGGAAATAGAATCCATTGATTCTTTTGTGTCTGTCACTAATGCCCAGCCTTCAGGAGTTCGAAGCTTGTCACAGTCATTCAATCATTGAATCCTACTCAGAATAGCACAAACAAGGTTTAAACCTTCCGGATTCTCTTGAATGCCGCCATCAATTCTAGCTTATACCACGAAGATTTTGATTAAGGGATCCAAGAGATATCTACTCAATCTAAGGTAGAACGGAGGTGGTTGTCAGGCACACGTTCATAGGTGAGAATGATGATGAGTGTCACAGATCATCATATTCATCAAGTTGAGGAACAAGTGATATCTTAGAACAAGAATAAGCCGAATTGAATAGAAGAACAATAGTAATTGCATTAATACTTGAGGTACAGCAGAGCTCCACACCTTAATCTAAGGTGTGTAGAAACTCTACCGTTGAAAATACATAAGAACAAGGTCTAGGCATGGCCGAATGGCCAGCCCCCAAAACGTGATCAAAAGATTCAAAGATCTAAAGATCTGATCTAAGAACTAGATGTCCAAAGATGAAAATACAATAGCAAAAGATCCTATTTGTAGAGAACTAGTAGCCTAGGGTTTACAGAAAAGAGTAAATGACATAAAAATCCACTTCCGGGCCCACTTGGTGTGTGCTTGGACTGAGCATTGAAGCTTTCATGTGTAGAGGCTTTTCTTGGAGTTAAACGCCAGCTTTTGTGCCAGTTTGGGCGTTTAACTCCCATTCTTGTGCCAGTTCCGGCGTTTAACGCCGGGCATTCTTGAGCTGATTTGGAATGCCGGTTTGGGCCATCAAATCTCGGGAAAAGTATGGACTATTATACATTGCTGGAAAGCCCAGGATATCTACTTTCCAACGCCGTTGAGAGCGCGCCAATCGTGCTTTTGTAGCTCCAAAAAATCCACTTCGAGTGCAGGGAGGTCAGAATCCAACAGCATCTGCAGTCCTTTTCAGCCTCTGAATCAGATTTTTGCTCAGGTCCCTCAATTTCAGCCAGAAAATACCTGAAATCACAGAAAAACACACAAACTCATAGTAAAGTCCAGAAAAGTGAATTTTAACTAAAAACTAACTAAATCCTACTAGAAACATACTAAAAATAATGCCAAAAAGCGTACAAATTATCCGCTCATGAGAAACCGTTTTTTTAGGGAAGAAAAAAAAGTGAGCAACTAAATTAACCAGGCACATCATGCTTAAAGATACAACACATATCAATAATTGATAATGGAATGGTGATGAACATCTACTCAAATATAAAATATAAAAGAAGAGCAGGATTCCAAATGCTATTGAATAATCCATGCCTTAAGTGATTAAACTATATAGAGCTTAGACAAGAATATAGCACAATACATAAATATTACTGTCAAGAATAATGTTGTACCTTGATTCTTAAAACCTAAGTTTTACATTTGCCCTTACCTTTTAATAATGGAAAAATTATCCATGAAACTAACTAGAGAATAGCATCAAGAAAAAAATGAGGCTCTTGATAATAGAATTTCTTTTTTCTAATAAAAAATAGGATTGATAATCATACCTTTAACGAACCAACAGTTGCAGTTTTAGGAACATCAATATAAAATTTTAGTATCTTGAATGACTTAATGTTGAACTTCATTGCGTACAAGGTACACACAATCAATTCCTATAGGGTGCAAAGATCAACCAAAAAAACCAAAATTGATATGAACATGAGGCATTAAATAGCATGAGAATCGTTAGACATATGTAGTTTTGAAGATGATCTATGGCTGTCTCGATCCATTTCTTTCTTAGGCAAATTAGATACACTATTACTGCTGAATCCTCCATCAGATGTTAGCACTCAACCCCGATTAAAGAATTCCCTCCTTTAAGTTTTCACTATTTCAATTACATTATGAAAATGAATAGCTTTATTTTTAGTGATAAACCACAAATCAAAATAAAAACTATCGTATTGATAGCTAAGATATGGATCCAATCATAAGAATCTATTATCAATGTCAATTTAGAAAAGGTAAAAATGGATAATAGGATCAGATTGCATAGTAATAAAGAATTTTCCATGAGACTTGAGCAGAAAAAATTATGCAAAAAGACAGAGTTCAAGAAAGACAGAGAATATTATCAGTCACTAAATTGGGGCAAAATTTCATCAGACTAGGGTTCGAACCAAAATAGCAAATAAATTGAAAACAAGTAAAATCAAACTAAATTGGTGCAAAGATATTCGATCAACAAGCAAAATGATTAAATTGAAACAGACGTACGAAGACAAAAGATGAAATAGGAACAATAGAAAAGGGGGAAAAGCGAACCAGGAAGCAGAGAGAGGGTGGGTTCAAGCGGCGCACAACAGAGCAAGGGGGAAGGTTGAGGACGACGACACCGGGAAGGTTGGGAAGCCACACGACGACATCGGGACTTTCAAAGCGGAGGGACGAACAACGGACATGCCTCTCCACCTTTCTTTCACGCGCGGGAGTTATGCGGGAGCTTGAGCAGATCTGTGATGAAGAAGGATGTAGTGGCTACAGCTGGTGGACGGAACGTATATGGCGGCAAGGAGTCTTGAAACAGGTGATTGGAGCCTTTGTCTCCCTTTGGGTTCACACGAAAACGAAGATTAATGGCCCTGGCTTCACCCAATTTTGATTATGAAATAAAATTGAGGAACATGTTATCTGCTGCAGTTGATACACAAAACTGCTCCTATTTGAGCAGTCTTTGACGGAGACGAATAACGCATCAAGAAACGCAACTACTCAATGAATTTGCGGCCGTTCGAGAGAACGCCGACAATTTTCCGCTGTAATTGCCCGTTTTTCTTGTAGTAGATGTACCAATTTTTTAAAGGAGGATTTTGGAAGTGACTTTGTAAATAAATCTGCCAAATTATCACTTGAGCGGATCTATTGGACATCAATTGTTCCTTGATTTTGAAGATCATGAGTGAAGAAGAATTTGAAAAAAAAAATATGCTTGTTCTATCACCTTTGATGTATCCACCCTTAAATTGAGCAATGCATGCTGTATTATCTTCAAACAGAACAGTTGGAGCTATTTTTCTATCAGTTAGTGCACAAGATGATAGAATATATTGGATTAAACTCCTGAACTAAAAATACTCGCGATTTACTTCATGTATCGCTAGTATTTCAGCATGATTAGAGGATGTTGCTGCTATCGTCTGTTTTGTGGACCTCCATTATATAGTTGTATCACTATATGTGAATAGGTATCCTATTTGAGATCTTCATTTGTATGGATCAAACAAGTAGTATCCTGCATCTACATATCCAATTAATTGTGACTTGGATTCATATGGATAAAACAGTCTCATATCAACTGTTCCATGGAGATATCGAAAGATTTGTTAGATTCCATTCCAATGTCTTCTGGTTGGAAAGGAACTATACCTTACTAGTAAATTTACAGTAAATGATATGTCAAGTCATGTATTATTAGCAAGATGTTTAGTGCTCTAATAGCACTAAGATATGGTACTTCAGGACAAAGGATATCTTCATTTTCTTCTTTAGGACAGAATTGATCATTTTTCACATCCAAAGACCTTACGATCATTGGGGTACTTAATGGATGTGACTTATCCATATAAAATCTCTTCAATATCTTTCATGTGTATGTTGTATAATGAATAAAGATCCCATTTTTTGTATGCTCGATGTGCAGGCCGAGATAAAATTTATTCTTTCCAAGATCTTTCATCTCAAACTCTTTTTTAGAGCTTTTATAATTGTTGGAATCTCTCCAGGGGTTCTAATGATATTTAAATCATCAACATACACAATAATTATAATGAACCCTGATGAGCGGATAATTTGTATACTTTTTGGCATTGTTTTTAGTATGTTTTTAGTATGATATAGTTAGTTTTTAGTATATTTTTATTAGTTTTTAGTTAAAAATCACTTTTCTGGACTTTACTATGAGTTTGTGTGTTTTTCTGTGATTTCAGGTATTTTCTGGCTGAAATTGAGGGACCTGAGCAAAAATC
>NC_029773.3:64527162-64529027 GCF_000817695.3 Arachis duranensis | reverse complement strand
GAGTAGGATTCAATGACTGAATGACTGTGACGTGCTTCAAACTCCTAGCAGGTGGGGCGTTAGTGACAGACGCAAAAGAATCACTGGATTCTATTCCGGCCTGATTTAGAACCGACAGATGAATTCCGCTATGTTGTGACATAGCATATGCAATCGCTTTCACTGAGATGATGGGAGGTAGCCACTGAGAACGGTGAAACCCTTGCTTAAGCTTGCCATGGAAAGGAATAAGAAGGATTGGATGAAGACAGTAGGAAAGCAGAGAGACGGAAGGGAAGGCATCTTCATGCGCTTATCTGAAGTTCCTACCAATGAATTACATAAGTATCACTATCTTTATCTTTTATGTTATTTTCGTTCATCACCATTACTATTTGAGTTTGCCTGACTGAGATTTACAAGATGACCATAGCTTGCTTCAATACTAACAATCTCCGTGGGATCGACCCTTACTCGCGTAAGGTTTATTACTTGGACGACCCAGTGCACTTGCTGGTTAGTTGTGCGAAGTTGTGTAATGCCATGGTATTGAGCTACCACGTTTTTGGAGCCATTACCGGGGATTATGAGAGTTGTGAAAAAGTATTGTTCACAATTTCGCGCACCAAGTTTTTGGCGCCGTTGCCGGGGATTGTTCAAGTTTTGAGCAAGCTTTTGGTAACATCAGTGCCAAGATCCGGCGACAACATCAAGTTTTTGGTGTTATTGCCCGGGATTGTTCAGGCTGGACAACTGACGGTTTATCTTGTTGCTTAGATTAGGTATTTATTTTTTTTGAAATTCTTGAAGATGAATTCTAGAGTTTCATGGTGATTTGTTGAAATTTGGCTGGCTGAGAAGCCATGTCTAATCTCATTGGACCGAGGTTTCAACTCATCATCACAAGAGCTTGTTGATTTTTCATCAACCTTGCTTTTGGAGCAATGATCTGCTAAGGCTTGGCTGGCCTTTGGCCATGTCTAGTGTTTTGGACCGAAGCTTTCTTTGAAAGCTTGGCTGGCTGTGAAGCCATGTCTAATTCCTGGACCGGAGTCTTAGACTAGCATTGCACTGATTCCTGGAATTCTCATTAAGAATTTTGATACCTTTATTTTCTTTTTCCACTTAATTTTCGAAAAAAGCACAAAAAAAAAATTTACAAATTAAAAAAATCCAAAAATATTTCTTGTTTGAGTCTAGAGTTTCATCATAAGTTTGGTGTCAATTGCATGCATTCATATGTCTTAGTGATCTTCAAGATGTTCTTGATGATTTACTTGCTCTGATCTTTGAATTCTATTGACTTGAGTGTTTTGTGTGTCTCATATGCATTTTCGTTTTGTTAGTGTCAGTAGTTTACAAACTGCTAAGTTTGGTGTCTTGCATGCATTGTTATTTGATTCTTGTTGCATTTTGGTTTGTCCTTATTATTAAAAATCCAAAAATATTTTTTAATTTGTGTCTTTTCAAGTCAATTATACAGAGAATTGAAGATTCAGAACATACAGCAGAGGAATTGCACAGAAAAAGCTGGGCGTTCAAAACGCCCAGTGAAGAAGGACAGACTGGCGTTTAAACGCCAGCCAGAGTGCCTGGTTGGGCGTTTAACGCCCAAAAGGGTAGCATTCTGGGCGTTAAACGCCAGAATGGATACCATTCTGGGCGTTTAACGCCAGGATGGCAAAGGGGGAAGATTTTGTTTTCAAAATAATTTTTTTTTCAAGTTTTCAAAATCTTTTCAAAATCAAATCTTTTTCAAATCAATTTTCCAATCAAATCTTTTTCAAAACCAATTTCTTTCCAATTTTAAAGATACTTACTTTCAATTAATGATTTGATTCAACATCTCAAGTATGTTGCCTTTTCTGTTGAGAAAGGTTTAATGT
>NC_029773.3:64525134-64525827 GCF_000817695.3 Arachis duranensis | reverse complement strand
TGAGAACCCTTCAATGGAAGAGGTGAATTACATGGGAGAACCCTATGGAAACACCTACAATCCTTCATGGAGGAATCATCCAAATCTTTCATGGAAGGATCAACAGAGACCTCAACAAGGTTTCAATAACAATAATGGTGGAAGAAACAGGTTTAGCAATAGCAAGCCCTTTCCATCATCTTCTCAGCAACAGACAGAGAGTTCTAAGCAGAATACCTCTGACTTAGCTACCATGGTCTCTGATCTGATCAAAACCACTCAAAGTTTCATGACTGAAACAAGGTCCTCCATTAGTAATTTGGAAGGACAAGTGGGTCAGCTGAGCAAGAAAATTACTGAACTCCCTCCTAGTACTCTCCCAAGCAATACAGAAGAAAATCCAAAAGGAGAGTGCAAAGCCATCAACTTGGCCGAATTTTGGGAGGGAGAAGAGGCAGTGAACGCCACTGAGGAAGGCCTCACTGGACGCCCACTGACCTCCAATGAGTTCCCCAATGAGGAACCTTGGGAATCTAAGGCTCAAGATGAGACCATAGAGATTCCATTGGACTTACTTCTGCCATTCATGAGCTCTGATGAGTATTCTTCTTCTGAAGAGGATGAGTATGTCACTGAAGAGCAAGTTGCTAAATACCTTGGGGAAATCATGAAGCTAAATGACAAGTTATTTGGAAATGAGACTTGGGAGGATGA
>NC_029773.3:64506770-64521259 GCF_000817695.3 Arachis duranensis | reverse complement strand
AGCTTGCCATGGAAAGGAGTAAGAAGAATTGGATGAAGGCAGTAGGAAAGCAGAGAGACGGAAGGGAAGGCGTCTTCATACGCTTATCTGAAGTTCCTACCAATGAATTACATAAGTATCTCTATCTTTACCTTTGTGTTATTTTCGTTCATCACTATATCCATTTGAGTTTGCCTGACTAAGATTTACAAGATGACCATAGCTTGCTTCAATACTAACAATCTCCGTGGGATCGACCCTTACTCGCGTAAGGTTTATTACTTGGACGACCCAGTGCACTTGCTGGTTAGTTGTGCGAAGTTGTGTAATGCCATGGTATTGAGCTACCACGTTTTTGGAGCCATTACCGGGGATTATGAGAGTTGTGAAAAAGTATTGTTCACAATTTCGCGCACCAAACCCATATGCAGATTTCTTTATGAAAACACATGGGCAGATATCATTATTTTTTAATTTATTTTTGGCCAGATACTCAATAAGATGATTATACCACATTCGTTCAGATTGCTTTAGATCATATAAGGATCTTTACAATTTTACTGAGTATAACCCCTGCTAATATTCATTGGATGTTTTAGATATCTTTAGTTTTTTAGGGATTTTCATATAGATATCAGTATATAATGATTCGTATAAATAAGCTGCCACCACATCCATTAGATGCATATGTAGTTTATGGTGTGTGGATAAACTAACCAAAGAATGCAGTGTTATTGCATCTACTATAGGAGAATATATTTTTCATCATCTATACTTGGCCTTTGTGAAAAATCTTGTGCCACAAGTCGAGCTTGGTAGCGTATAACTTCGTTTTTCTCATTTCATTTTCTCTCAAATATCAATCTGTATTCAACAGAGTTTACATCTTCTGGTAGGTTCAACGACTTCACATTTTGAAAGTGAGTCTAACTCACACTTCATGACTTTTTCCCATTTCGGTTGATCATTCTTTTGTCGATATTCTTCGACTGTTCTTAGCTCGAGATCCTTACTTTCATGCATGATGTGTAATACCACATTATATGCAAATATTTCATTGACAGTTTTTTATTTCGCTTCCATTTTTCTCCTATAAAGACATAATTTATCAAGATCTCATCATTTTCACAATTTTCAGAATTTTTAAGTACCTAAACGTCTTTTGACGTTAAAACTATATCAAAATTTTGGACAACTGCAGATATTTTTACTATATTTTAATCCTTTTCAATAGGAATAGTATTTACCTCTGTTTTTTCGAGGATTTTTGTCTTTAAAACCGACAGGTCTACCACGCTTCTGACGTGAATTTATTTCGGTGGCTATTTGTCTGACTGGGACATCGATTTAAATTGGGGTATTTTTAGTTGGTATGTAGGATTTGGTTATCCTTTTTGTATCAGAAAATGTATCAGACAATTCATTTGCTATTCTTTGCAAATGTATAATCTTTTGAACTTCTAATTCCTATTGCCTTTATCGAGGATCTAAATGCTTCAAGAATAATGCATTCCAATTAAGTTCTTTTTAAGAAGTTTATTCTCTCCCACTAATGTTGAAAATTATGATTCCTAAAAATGACAATATGCAAATCATGCTTTAAATACATCTCTAGTTTGTATCTCAAGACACCTCACTATAAAGGAAAAATCATATTCAACATGTATCCCTAACTTTCTTTGGAGTCTCATTTTGGTGCGATAAGGTAGGACAATTGGAATATATATAGCACACCCGAATATTCTTAAATGGAAAATATTTGGCTGCTAGCCAAAAGCTAATTGCAGAGGAGAGAATTAATGATAACTTATTGGCCTCAAACGAATAAGTGCTGCACCATGTAAAATTAATGCCCCCAAGCAAAGATTGAGAGCTTTGTTGTCAAAAGTAAGGGTCTAGCAATTAATTAGAAACTTTTAATAAGTGACTCTGTTAACCCATTTTCTGTGTGAATTTGAGATATTGGATGTTCAACACTTATTCCATTAGCCATACAATAAGCATCAAAGGCTTAGGAAGTAAATTCACCAGCATTATCAAGGCGAATTGTTTTGATTGGATTTTATGAAAACTGTGCTTTTAATAATTTGAGCAAGTAATCTCACAAACGCAGGTTTGCGAGAAGACAATAAGTACAAATGTGACCATCTCGAAGATGCGTCTAATAAGACCATAAAATATCTAAAAGATCCACATAGTGGATAAATATATAGGTTCACATATATCGCCTTGAATCCTTTTTAGAAATTCAGAAGACTCAAATCCAATCTTTACTGGTGATGGCTTTAAAATTAGTTTTTTTAGAACATGCAGCATAACAAAATTCACTAGATTTAAGAATCTTCTAGATTTTTAGTGAAAGTTCATGAAATTTTTCAATAATTTCTGTATCATGGTTGTTCCAGGATGATCCAATCGATCATCTCAAATTATAAATTCATATGGGATAGTAAACTTCTGGTTTACAATGGCATGCGATTCAATTATACTAAGTATAGTATAATATAACCCAGATGAAAATGAGGGTAACTTTTCTAATATAACCTTTTTATTTGAATCATGAGTTGTGATATATAAATACTCATAATTTTCATCATTCATTATTTCAATATGATATATATTTCAATGAATATCTTTAAAATTAAACAAGTTTCTTAGAGACTTAATATACAATAGTGTATTATTTATTATGAATTTTATTCCTTTGAAAAATAAAATTATAGTTCTTCCGGAGCCTTCTATCACATTGTCTGAGCCAATAATGATATTAACACATTCTTTCTTTGGTACATGATGAGTAGAATATATATTACTTTTGAGAATGGTATGCGAACTTGCACTATCCACAAGGCAAATATTTTCATTATATGTCCTTGTCATTTTTTCAAAGATAAATAATAATAAAATAATAAAATAAGTAAGAATACATGTGTAGTAAAATTGTATTTTTGATTGAAATTATTTTTTTTTAAAGTACTGTACATAAAAATATTATTATTATTATTATTATTATTATTATTGACACATTTAGTGATTTTGAAATTTTTAAACATTAATATTTTATTAAACATTATTTATATACATCATATTCAAATACATAAGAAATAAAATTTAACAAAAAAAATTTTACATTATTTATTTACACAAGTACTTAACGAATTCAAACATTAAACTTTTTCATCATTTATCAAATGACCAATATTTCATTCAGGATCCTAAAAAAAATCAGATACTTCATAATGAATGATGTAATTTTTAACAACATCTTTTAAAAAAAAATGCGTCTCATTTCCTTTGTCATCTTTTTTCAAGGATTCTTGATAAAGATTAACTAGGTGCCTTAGGGTACAATAGTTACGCGACCAGTGGTTCTTTCCACCACAACGAAAATATTTATTCTCTGTTGATTTATTTTTCCCATTATTTCTTTCTTTATCCCACTTCTGGTGAGATTATTTCTTGTAAACATAAGTTTTCTTCTTCGCATAAATTTTCTTGTTACAAAAAATCCTTGCTATTTACTTCTTCTAGGGTTATAATTTATCGCATTTGTTTCATAAAATGGGGCGGCACCAGCTGGGTGCGCTTTATGATTTCTTAAAAGTAATTTATTATTACGTTCAACAACAAGAATGAAATAAATTAGCTCAAAATATTTTTAAATTCTTTTTCTCGATACTGCTACTACAGGAGCATATTCGAGGCGTGGAAGGTCGAGAAATTTTTCTCTAGCATGTCATTATCAGTTTTTTTTTACATAATTTTATTCATGAGGTAATTCGAAACATTGTTGAATTGTATTCATTTATGGATTTAAAATTCTATAGACGCAAGTGTGTCTACTCATATTAGACTTGAGAAAGTATCATTGTCTTTTGATTATTATACCTTTTCTCAAAGTTCTTCCACAGATCTGCAGGATCTTTTAATGTGAGATATTCATTTTTTAATCTTTCGTCAAGATGAGGACAAATGAAGATCATGACTTTAGCTTTATTCTTATGGGATGCATTATTTTCAACTTTAATGGTATCTCCAAGATTCATTGAATCAAAATGAATTTCGGTATTTAATATCCATAATAAGTAGTTGTTCTATATATATCAAGAGTATTAAATTTAAGATGAGAGAACTTTAGCATAATAAAAATTTATTACCTGAATCTTCTTAAATTTTGATAAGAATTTCGTACTGATAACATATTATAAAATAAATAAATAAATAAATAAAAAATAAATATAAAATATAAATATAAATAAAAAGACTCTAATATGAATATTTACTAATATTATTATTTTAATATAATAAACATGATTCATATATATTCACTAATATTATATATAATAATGGGTATATAAAAGAGAGAGAAGTGTTTAGTTGTTGTTGCTGTGTATGTATTGTCTCACACGATGTCTATTTAAACTTGTCTCCAATATTAGCTTTCTAAATTTTATTAATATTGAGTCTAACCTTAAAAACTTAACACCGTTCACTATTAACATTTGCACCACTCAAAATTATTTTGATTGGACATCCATACTGTAATATTAATTGATTAATACAAATTATATTACTCTATATATTGAAATTATCTCTTTTTTCTTTAAAAAAATAAAATGAAAGAAACTTAGGCCAAAAGTGCTGTCAAAAGTTCACCAGTGATTTTTTTTTTAATTTGGTTTTATATTTAGGAACAAGATTATGCGACTAAGAATTGAATTTGAGCGGTCAAAAAGTAGAAAGAAAACATCTTTAATCATTCGTTTAACACCTTGGGTTTCAATAGTTTGGACCTAATTCTTCTTAGAACTTCGATGTGCATGCTTTAAGGTAACAGATAAGATGCAATCGAAATTAGTAATTGATACGCCACCTGTATTCTCAATCGCCCGGTATATTCGACAGGTAAGCATTTGAGGCCAGCGTCACGTCAACCGTCTGATAAGCTTGGAACGTAAGCAGATAAGCTCGGCCTCATCCATTCGAAAAATAAGAAATGTGCTCAACAAAACTTAATCACTAAAACAGAATATCATAACCAACTTACAAATTAGGATTTATCCACAGAAAATGGTAAAACAATCCTATAAAGCCGAACTAATATTCTTGGCTAAAGATCAGGTTCCACTACCAGTTTTCATATTCACTTATTCACTCTCAGTTAATTACTCTCTCTTAAGATTATTACTAACTTGACCGTCGGAGTATCTTTTGTAGGTATTTCCGCTGCGGTGTTTGATCTTGGCCGACGTAAATCTCTTCCTCTCTGTTGACGACTTACTCGGAAGCGCTTAAGCTCGGCCTCCTCAGTGTTCGGACGAACCACTTGGCGCCCACCGTGGGGCCGAATACATCTAACCCCACTTTTTCATTCGTTTAGTCTTCTACTCTATTTTGCAGGATTCCCAATCCGCGAACATGGCTGACAAGAAAAGTCCACAACTCTCACAGGATGACCTCTTGGCCCGAATCGCCGAGCTTCAGGCGGAAGTACGAAGAATAGCCGAGCTATCAACACAGAAAAATGGAGAAAGCTCCAAAGGCTCAGCCCAAGGCACCACAGATCCTTTAAACATCATCCCGCCGAAGGAGAAGCTTACCCTCGACAACCCCTTCTCCGAGAAGATCACAAATTACCAGATGCCAAAGAACTTTACGCTACCCACCGCACTAGAACCATATAAGGGGTTCGGAGATCCCCGAGCCCACGTGAAGAAGTGACAATCAATGATGTTCTTCAACGGTCCTAACAATGAGCCCGTCCTTTGCCGGGCATTCCCCACTTACCTCGATGGTGCTGCATTACTCTGGTTTTCTAAAGTTTCTGCAGGTTCAATTTCCTCCTTTGAAGATCTAGCCAGGTCATTCATTGATTACTTTGCTGCGTCGAGAATATATGTACATGGATCGGATTATCTCGGCACCATCAAACAAGGTCAGCACGAGAGCTTGAAGGACTACATGACCAGGTTCACCGACGCCACAATGGAGATCCAGGACTTGGACCCGGCCGTCCACCTGCATGTCCTCAAGGCTGGCCTCAGGCCCAGCAAATTCTGGGAGACCATTGCCATAACAAAGCCAAAGACGCTAGAAGAGTTTCGGGAAAGGGTGGCAGGTCAAATGGAGATCGAAGAACTCCGCGAGGCCCAAAAATTGGACAAACAACCACATCGGAGAGATGAGAAAAGAACTTTCAGATCACCAGGCAGCAAAGATACTAAGAAGCCCTCCAAGCTCACACCGAAATACAACACATATACCAGATTCAATACCAAGAGAGAAAACATCATCAAAGAAATCCTCAACGCCAGAATCATAAAGCCACCAGCTCGAGCAGGGAACTACCAGAACCAAAGGTTCGTGGATAGGACAAAGCATTGTGCCTTCCACCAGAAGTTCGGCCACATCACGGACGACTGCATTGTCGCAAAGGACCTCCTAGAAAGGCTAGCGCGCCAAGGGCTCTTAGACAAATATGTCGAGAGCCGGAAGGGCAGAAGAGAAAACTCGGACAGGGAAGAGAACAAACAAGCAATGGCGGACAACAACAAAAAAGAGCAGACAACTCCTGATCGACCAAGAGGAGTCATTAGCCATATATCAGGAGGATTCGCAAGCGGAGGTGAAACAAGCTCGGCCAGAAAGCGAAGCTATAGGACGATGCTAGCAATTGAAGGAACCATACAGCCAAAGAAAGACAAAGACCCAGACGTCACAATATCCTTCAACCAAGCAGACTTTAGATCGGCAAGCCCTAACCTCGACGACCCCGTGGTAATTTCTATCCAGGTCGGAGAACTGTTAGTAAGAAAAACATTGTTGGACCCAGGTAGTAGTGCTGATGTTTTATTTTATTCTACCTTTATAAAGATGAAATTATCAGAAAAACTGATACAGCCCTCCTCGGGAGAGCTAATTGGGTTCTCCGGAGAGAGAGTCCCCATTATGGGACACATATGGCTAAAGACCACAATGGGAGAAATTCCTATGTCAAAGTCAATTGATATTCAATACCTAATAGTAGACTGTTATAGCCCTTACAATATTATAATTGGGAGACCCGCCCTGAATATATTCAGAGCAGTGGTATCCACATTACACCTGTGTGTCAAGTTTCCAGTGTAGGAAAACAAGATAGCTACAGTGTACGCCGATCATCAAGAAGTTCGGCAGTGCTACAATGCTAGTCTAAAACTAATCCAAACAAAACAAGAAGCTCTGCCCCAAGTTCAAGCAATCCACACTTCTGCCGACACAGTGACACTAGCTGACCTCGACCCAAGAGAAGACCTCGGCGAAAGACCTCGGTGAAAGACCTTGGCCAATGGACAACCTTCAACAAATAACACTAACGACAGATGACAAACAATACACATATATCGGAGAAGCATTAGAAGGGGAAGACCGAGCAAGATTTATACACATACTGCGTAGAAACACCGATCTTTTTGCGTGGACACCAAATGACATGTCCGGAATAAGCCCAGAAGTCATCTGCCACAAGTTAGCAATTGATAAAACAATCCGACCAGTGGCACAGAAAATAAGGAACCTCAGAGAGGAGAAAAAACAAGCAGCACTAGAAGAAACCAAGAAGCTCCTAAACGCAGCTTTCATCAGAGAAATTCGCTTCACCACATGGTTATCCAACGTGGTAATGGTAAGGAAGAACTCAGGTAAATGGCGCATGTGCGTCGACTTTACAAACTTAAACAAAGCTTGCCCTAAAGATGCATATCCATTACCTCGCATTGATAAATTAGTTGATAACGCTTCTGGTTTCAAAGCCTTGAGTTTTATGGATGCATACTCTAGTTATAACCAGATTATAATGCACCCAGAAGACCAAAGCAAAACAGCTTTTATAACAGAACATGGAAACTTTTGTTACAAGGTAATGCCCTTTGGCTTAAAGAATGCAGGTGCAACATATCAAAGGCTAATGGACAAAGTATTCCAACAGCAGATAGACCGCAATATGGAGGTCTATGTAGATGATATGGTAGCAAAAAAACCTATGCAAGGGTCACACTGTGATGACTTGGTAGAAATATTCAAACAACTCCGAGCATATAACATGAGACTCAATCCGGACAAATGCGCTTTTGGAGTACAAGGAGGGAAGTTCCTTGGATTCATGCTAACATCGCGAGGCATCAAAGCCAACCCAAAGAAATGCAATGCAGTGCTAAACATGACAAGCCCAAAGACAATAAAAGAAGTTCAACAGCTAGCAGAGAGAATAGCCACCCTGTCACGTTTCCTACCCGCCGTGGCAAACTGATCTTATCATTTTTTCCAGACATTCTCCAAAGGCAAAAAATTCACATGGACAGACAAATGTGAAAGCTCCTTTAAAGAACTCAAACAGCTGTTAACATCACCTTCAATACTCCAGAGACCGGAGGCAGGTAAACTGTTGTATTTGTATTTATCAGTATCTAACCATGCTATAAGCTCGGTACTAGCAACAGAAACAGGCAGGAAGCAAAACCCAGTATACTTCATCAGTAGGGTACTGCAACCAACATAAACAAGATACCCGAAGATAGAACAGCTGGTACTAGCATTAATCACGACACCAAGAAGACTACGACATTACTTCTGGAGCCACACAATAATAGTACGTACAGACCAACCGTTGAGGCAGATACTAACCAGACCCGAGCTTGCCGGACGATTAATAAAGTGGTCAATCGAACTGTCCGAGTTCGACATTCAATACGAATCGAGAAAGGCTCTGAAGTCACAAATACTCGCCGACTTCATGTCGGAGATGACTAATGAGACCCAACTCACAACAGCCAGTTGGAGCATGCATGTAGATGAAGCATCAAACAAAGAAGGAATCGGAGCCGGGGTATTGCTAAAAGAAGGGGAGAAAGTGATAGCCGAGCAATCACTTCAATTCCGCTTCAATGCAAGCAATAACCAAGCGAAATATGAAGCCCTGCTAGCAGGACTAAAGCTCGCTCAACAACTCAGGATACCTCGGATAACAGTCTACTGCGACTATCACTTGTAGTACACCAAATCAAAGGTGAATACCAGGTAAAAGATCCTTTGTTAGAGAAATATTGGCTCATAACGAAGGATCTAATCTCAAAGTTCAGTAAATTTGATATTATTCATGTAAATCAAGAACAAAATACCAAAGCTGATGTGTTATCCAAGTTAGCCACAACAAGGCAGGCGGAGAACACACCGGCCCTGTGCCAACTAACACTTGACAAGCTGAGCTTTGAGCAGGACACAATATCAAGCATCATGTAGGTACCAGATTGGAAAACACCTTTTCTCAACTACATCAATACAGGAGCTATACCGGATGATGAGCCGAACCTACCGCTTTTCTGAAGAAGAGCAAGCTTCTACACCATAGTCGGAAACACACTATACAGGCGAGGACACTCCCAACCACTCCTCAAATGCATCAGCAATGAGGAAGCCGAAGATGTCATGGAAAAAACACATGAGGGAGTGTGCAGCAACTACATCGGCGGCTGAGCATTGGTGGCAAAGATACTGCGAACAGGATATTATTGGCCAACGATAAAAAGGGACTGCATCTCGAAAGTCAAGGCATGTGATAATTGTCAAAAACACGCCACCCTCTCAGATACCCCGGCCGAGGAGCTCCACACCATAGAGGTAAGCTAGCCTTTCAATAGGTGGAGATTGGATATCCTCGGACCTTTTCCGAAAGCGCTAGGTCAGGTAAAGTTCCTCTTAGTATCAATAGACTATTTCTCTAAGTGGATAGAAGCACAACCACTGGCACATATAACGACAGAAAAAGTGCGATCTTTTTTATGAAAAAATATTATATGCAGATACAGTATCCCAAGAGAGATAATCTCAGATAACAGGAGACAATTTACAGATCATAAGCTCGCTGCCTTTCTAGGAAATTTTAACATCAAACATCACTTCAGCTCAGTAGAGCACCCACAAACTAACGGACAAGTTGAATCAGCTAACATAATTATCTTGCAGGGATTAAAGAAAAAGCTCGGCGAGGCTAAAGGAGAGTGGGCCGACCTCATTCCAGAAATCCTTTGGAGTTACAATACCAGCATTCAATCTGCCACAGGAGAAACTCCTTTCAAGCTGGTATATGGTGCAGAAGCACTCATCCCAGTAGAGGTCAGTGTCCCAACATTAAGGACCGAGCTCTATGATCAGTCGAATAATTTACAAGCTCGGGCAGCCGAGTTGGATCTTGTAGAAGAAGAAAGAGACATTTCAGCCATAAAGCAGCGAGCCAGAAAACAATACATAGAGCGAAGACACAACAAAAGAGTAGTTCATAGGTCTTTCAACAACGGAGACCTCGTACTCAGATGAACAGAAGAAGCTCGAAAACCTCCGGCACATGGCAAATTAGCAGAAAATTGGGAGGTACCTTTCCGAGTTCTTCAAAATCTCGGAAAGGGGGGCTTACAAACTAGAAACCCTTAATGGAGATCAACTTCCAGGAACATGGAATGTCTCCTCCCTAAGGGAATACCAATCATGACACATGCTATAAATACGCAAATGATGGTACTCTTTTTCCCCTTCGAAGGTTTTTCCCAAAACAAATGGGTTTTACTCGAAGAGGGTTTTAACGAGGCCGGACGCCGCAAATCATTATACAAATGTAACTTATATTACAAGAAAAACATTTTTTATCATGGCAGTTAGCAACATTCAAACCTATCCGAGCTTCATACTCGGAACCAAAGATACACATGCCGATCATAGTTCTCGGAAACATTCAAACTACAAAGGCAAGTCAAAGATTTTTTCATAAAGATAACCACCATTGCTATTTCAAAACCTTATTGCTATCGTAACTTCGTCAAATAATACATTTTATAATCAAAAGGACTAAATAGTCACAATGAAGCCGAGCTTCATACTCAGAATTAGCCAAAAGAACCAAACCAGTTAGATACAAGTCTAAAAAACAAAGCATCATATACAAAGCTTACGAAAAAGAAACATAAACTAAAGGCCTAATCTGCCTTATCACCAATGCTGGATCCCTCGCTATCACTTCCAACAGCAACCTCGTCATCCACAAGTTCACCATTCACAACCACCTTCATAACATCAAGCTTTGAAGGATCAGCTTCCGGATATAGCACCTTAACCTGAGGAACGGCACGCTTAAAGCCTTGAGCAAAAGCCTCGTAAATTCTACCCTATAACTCTTTAATCCAAGAAGAAAGTTGATCATTCTCGGACCCTATAGTCTTCAATCGTTCAGAAGATGCCTCATGCAACCGCTTCTCCTCAGCCAATTCCAGATTCTTCTTCTCTATGGAAGAAGACAGTTCAGCATTTTTTTCCTCCTTTTCCTGAAGAATTCCAGAAAGCTCCTTAGCACGAGAAGTTTTCCTCTCCTCCCGACCCAAAGCGAGCTCTTGTGCCCTACCAATTGCCACGATACGAGCACCAATCACCTACAAAAAGAAAACAGTTAAATAAACAACATCACAAAGAACACCATGCACAACAACACATCATTTAGTTATACCTGAAGAAACTGGCTAACACCAGCTCGGCCCACTTCATCAATCATCTTCATATCATCCGGGAAACAGTAAAGCTCGTCAGCCATAGTGCTAAAAGGATAGAGCTTTTCCCATAAGGATCTAGCATGCTCGTTCTCATCATATCCATGAAGTCTTTTCTGCGATTCATAAGCAGATTCAACCATTTGCAATATTAGTGAAGACTCTCCTTTACCATCCAATACCTCGGCAAGGCTACCTTTTGCCTGTCCTCTCTTCCATTTAGATTTCTGAGCAGGACCATATTGAGCTATCACAGTAGCAGGACCCCCGCCACATTGGAAGAAACTTCCTTCTCACTCTTCCTGCGTTGACTGAAGAAGGACTTCAACCCTGCAGTGGTAATAGCAGGAGCTTTTTTGGCTGCAAACTAGTAACAACCAAATCAGGAAGAACATGTCAAAATAAAAGCGAAGAACAAGCACAGTAAAACAAATTACCTATGTGCTCATATACAGCCTGCCTATCAGTATCCCATTTCAACATTTCAGTAACTGACAATAAACCTTTTGGACCCAAAGACTTAAACAAGAAATCCATCACAATATCATCGGCAGGGAGCCTATCATCTACATCCAGTGCCTGATATGGTTTGGGACACCAAAACAAAGGGAATCTCTCGACTAAATGCTTGGTTAAATAGAAAGGGAATTCCTCAGGAACACTTCTAACTTTTACAAACATGGATTTGAAATCCTTAAACGAGAATTTATACAAACCGAATATGGCCCAACGAGGATAACTACTAAGGTTCACCCACAGACCCCGGCCAACCCCTTTCGCTAGGAATAAAGAGAAAATTAACCTCAGAGACGGCGGCTGATCTAGAAGTTCCATCAATATCTCGAACGCCCGAACCAAACCCCAGGAGTTAGGGTGGAGCTGGGTTGGAGCACAATTCAACCAATACAAAACCCCACACTTAAACTCGGTAAAGGGAAGCTTCACACCTAACTCAGTAAATAAACAGCTATACATATAGAAGAAAGACCAATCATCTAACCGATCACAAACCCGGTCATCCCTCCCACAAGGTAGTAACTCAATCCTAATATTACTGCCATTCCTGACCCAAACATTCGACCCCAACAGCCTCACCGACTCCTCATCATCAAACTGTGACACACGCTCCCTTACCCTCACATCAACCCAATCATATGGGTCACCCACATTACAGTTTTCCATCAAAGGCAAGAAAAAGGAAAGCAAAAAACAAAGAAGAATAACAGGGAAGGATTAACACTGACCTTGCTTACTCATATTTCAGACAGAAAGAGAAATAAACCTTTTTTCCAAAAAACCTAGCAGTTTGAAAGATAGGAAAAGGGCAACAAAATCAACTCCTATAAAGCAAACGGTTACTAAACCTTTGCATTTAATCAAAAAATGTTAAAAAAGAGAGAGCATTAAATGACCACGATATCCAATGGACAGGGGTACCTAGAAAAATGGGGCAGTTTCACATCAATCATGTCATGATGGCACGCAGAACGAAGTCACTACTACAAAAACGTTCTGCATTCTTCACAGAACCAAGCCGAGCTTCGGGGGCTGTAAGAGCATATGCGACAGCAACTCAGCGACCGAGAATTGCGATATTCCTGGTTTGAAAAGCTCGCCTTAGTCCTGTCAAAACCAAGGCAAGCTTGGGGGCTATAATACGTCACCTGTATCCTCGGTCGCCCTGTATACTCGGCAGGTAAGCATTTGAGGCCGGCATCACGTCAACCGTCCGATAAGCTCGGAACGTGAGCAGATAAGCTCGGCCTCACCCATTCGAAAAATAAGAAACGTGCTCAATAAAACCTAATCACCAAAACAGAATATCATAACCAATCTACAAACTAGAACTTATCCACAGAAAACGGTAAAACAATCCCTATAAAGCCGAACTAATATTCTCGGATAAAGATCAGGTTCCACTACCAGTTTTCATATTCACTTATTCACTCTCACTTAATTACTCTCTCTTAAGATTATTACTAACTTGAGCGTCGGAGTATCTTTTGCAGGTATTTCCGCCGCGGTGTTTGATTTTAGCCGACGTAAAGCTCTTCCTCTCTGTTGACGACTTACTCGGAAGCGCTTAAGCTCGGCCTCCTCAGTGTTCGGACGAACCAGTAATAATTAGCCTCTAATCCAATCTTATCAAGTTCTGTAGTAATATAATCGAGAGAGTGAAAATAGTAATATCGGTTTAGTTAAAAAAGTATTCCGGAGATAATAAAAAAGTAGTCTAAAATAATTTAATTTTTTTTATTTTTAGTTACTGTTAAAATAATTTAATAATATTAGATGTAATAAATATATAATTATAATATTATATGTATTATAAATGTTAAACTAAAAAAAAAGTTATTATTTTTTAGTATTAAGGTATATGTTAACAAAGCTCTAGTAATATATAGCCATAGAATTTAAGAATAGTATTAACAATTTAAGTGGTTATAAACTTATAGTTGATGGTAATAAAGTAAAACATGACGTGTGTAACAATATTAATGAAAATAAATAAATAGTGACAATAATTGTAGTCTAGTGAAAGTAGTGGTAAATTGGTGAAAATTATTTTGGTGGCTATTGACTGAGTCAATGTTGTGACTGGTGACACATTTTAAGCAATAGGGCAATTCGTATGAATTACCCTCAACACCAATTTGTACGGACCACAAATTAAACTTGTGGGTAAGAAATTATGAGGTGTGGAATGGTTCTTACCCATGGGAATGATGTGCGTATCTCTAGGTTAACGGTTTATGTTTTTGAATTTGACCAAGGTTTTTAAAATTGATCCGATTATCAAATCGTTTTTGCTGCTAATTTATCGATTTAAAAGTTTAACCAATTTAATTATAATTCAATTGAAATAATTAAATTATAATAAAATAATTATAATATTATAAATAAATACAATATATATATATAAATATAAATTTTTAAAATACA
>NC_029773.3:64496284-64506723 GCF_000817695.3 Arachis duranensis | reverse complement strand
TTTTTTTATTTGAAAAGAAAATATATTATATATCCTTTTATTTTTAATATATTTATTTAAATTAGATGTATTATATTAATATTAAAAAAATATGATTTATGATAAACATAAAAATATAAAAATAAATATTAAAAAAATCTTTTTTGTCAAGAACTAGGTAGCCTAACAAAAAATAAAAAAACATTAGTTAACAAATTAGGAACTCTTTTTCGTTGATTTTTTTTGTTTTTCACAGTATTCTCCAATCCGGTAGATCAATAATGACTAATTCGTCGTAGATCGGAACTATATTTAAGAGTTTGTAGGTGGCCAATGAGTTTACTGCATGCACAAAGTAAAATTAAAATTTCTGACATTTTCTAACTATTAAACCAACCCAACTTAGTTACTTTTCTTCATTGATATTTAAGGACCTTTTAATAATGAATAATGGGAAAAGAAAAATGCATTTTTCATGAGATAAAAAAAAGTTGGCCTAAATACTACATGCTTAACTGATAATATTAGCCCTTAAATTATGTGACAACCATTTTTTTTGTGTGAAGCAGTGCAGTGCAACTTTATAGTCTTTTTTTTCTCATTGTCTTACTCGATCTCACCCACTTGTATTCACTATTGTTATAGCCATTTAAAATTCTGCCTCTTCCTCTCCCACTCTAGATCTAATTTTGCTTCTGCCGCCATCTTCTGCCTCACCATTCTCACTGTTACACATCTCTCACTCATACAATTAGTTTAGATTTTTCAAATCTGTCTTTTGCTCTATTACTTCTCTTAGGCACTGTTATTGTCACTATTCTACCTCTACCCTACCTCTTTTGTCGTTGTATTAGAGGATTTGCCAAATATTCAGATGTAAAATTTAGTAAATTAATAAATAATTAACTAATAACTTATGAGCCAAGGGAATTAGAAAATTTAATTTTATAATTTGAAGAAGTAAAAATATTTAAAATATGAAGCTAAACACTAATTTTAGAAGTTTTGGCGCGAAATTGGGCCAACATGCTCAACCGATTAAATCAGGCCCAAATGGATCCAAGCCTACTCACCTAACCCATATATAAGGCTTGCAATCAGCCTCTTTCCTTCTTCATTATGCCATTCACGCTGAAAAGGGAGAAGAAAGATCAAGAATCCTAACCCCAAAATTCACAAATTCACTTTCAACTTCAATCTTCTGTAACTTTCAATCCGGAGCTCCAATTGATGAGCCATTTATAGTCACACATTCGTCTCGAAATCCTCTTCAATTCTATACAAACAAAATGGTAAGAACTTTGTATTTTATATTCATTTTCCTCTTCCATTCTGAATTTATGTTTTGGTTAGAGTATTGAGTTTTTTGTTTTGATGATTTTGGTGGTTTAGGTGTAATCTAGTATTGGATAATTATTGAGTTTTATCCCAATCATCAATGGGTGAAGTAAAGATTCTCTAAACTCTTGTGGTTGTCACTTTAGTAAACCCTAGAATTGATTATGATTCAATTGAATGAAATTAGATTGGATACGTTTAAATTGAAGTCAAATTGGTGAACTTGAGTGCTTGAATTGGAGCTTTGGTGATTGGAACTTATTGAAGTTATTTAGGAGTCTTGGAAGCTTGAAGTTCGGTATTTTGAGCTTTGGGAAGAATCGGTCAAGGTATGATTTCAGTTTCTTGTAGGTAATATATAATGTTGCATGAAAAGTTAGGCTAGTTGCCTTAGGATAGATTTGAATGATGTGAATTAGTTGATTGATGTGGTTAGTAAGTGAATATATGCATATGAATGGATGATTTAAGTAGTGGTAGAATTGTGAAATTGAGTTAGCGGCTAAATCAAGCTGTCCCTAACCATATGCTTGTGGCATGCAGGTTCAAGTGAAAAGCTTGAGACTGAGTGGTTAAAGTCGTGATCCAAAGCAAAAAGAGTGTGCTTAAGAGCTCTGGACACCTCTAACTGGGGACTTTAGCAAAGCTGAGTCACAATCTGAAAAGGTTCACCCAGTCATGTGTCTGTGGCATTTATGTATCCGGTGGTAATACTGGAAAACAAAGTGCTTAGGGCCACGGCCAAGACTCATAAAAGTAGTTGTGTTCAAGAATCAACATACTTAACTAGGAGAATCAATAACACTATCTGAACTCTGAGTTCCTATAGAAGCCAATCATTCTAAACGTCAAAGGATATAGTGAGATACCAAAACTGTTCAGAAGCAAAAAGCTACAAGTCCCGCTCATCTAATTAAAACTAATATTCATTGATAATTTGGGATTTATAGTATATTCTCTTCTTTATATCCTATTTGATTTTCAGTTGCTTGGGGACAAGCAACAATTTAAGTTTGGTGTTGTGATGAGCGGATAATTTATACGCTTTTTGGCATTATTTTTAGGTAGTTTTTAGTAGGATCTAGCTACTTTTAGGGATATTTTTATTAGTTTTTATACAAAATTCATATTTCTGGACTTTACTATGAGTTTGTGTGTTTTTCTGTGATTTCAGGTATTTTCTGGCTGAAATTGACGGACCTGAGCAAAAATCTGATAGGAGGCTGACATAGGACTGCTGATGCTGTTGGATTCGGACCTCCCTGCACTCGAAATTGATTTTCTGGAGCTACAGAACTCCAAATGGCGCGCTCTCAACGGCGTTCGAAAGTAGACATTCAGAGCTTTCCAGCAATATATAATAGTTTATACTTTATTCGAGTTTAGATGACGCAAACTGGTGTTCAACGTCAGTTCCATGCTGCATTCTGGAGAAAAACGCCAAAAACACATCACAAACCAGAGTTAAATGCCATAAACACGTTACAACTTGGCGTTTAACCCCAGGAGAAGGCTTTGCACGTGTAAAGCTCAAGCTCAGCCCAAGCACACACCAATTGGACCCCGGAAGTGGATTTCTGCACTTAAGACTTATTTCTGTAAACCCTAGTAGCTAGTTTAGTATAAATAGAACTTTTTACTATTGTACTAGGCGTCTTTTGACCACGTCTTATCTTTGGTCTCAGTTTTAATCTATTGTTCATCTTAGGAGACTATTGATCATGTTTTGTGGGCGGGCTATTCGGCCATGTCTGGACCATCACTTATGTATCTTCAACAGTGGAGTTTTTACACACCATAGATTAAGGTGTAGAGCTGTGCTGTATCTCAAGAATTAATGCAATTACTATTATTCTTTTATTCAATTCAAGCTTATTCTTGTTCTAAGATATCATTCGTACTTCAACCTGATGGATGTGATGATCTGTGACACTCATCATCCATCCTTATGAACGCATGCCTGACAACCACCTCCGTTCTACTTTCGATTGAATGAGTATCTCTTGGATTCCTTAACCAAAATCTTCGTGGTATAAGCTAAAATCCTTTGGTGGCCATTCTTGAGAATTCGGAAAGTCTAAACCTTGTCTGTGGTATTCCAAGTAGGATTCAGGGATTGAATGACTGTGACGAGCTTCAAACTCGCGATTGTTGGGCGTAGTGACAGACGCAAAAGAATCAATGGATTCTATTTTGACATAATCGAGAACCGACAGATGATTAGCCGTGCTGTGACAAGAGAATTTGGACCATTTTCACTGAGAGGATGGGAAGTAGCCATTGACAACGGTGATGCCCTACATACAACTTGCCATGGAAAGGAGTAAGAAGGATCGAAGGAAGGTAGTAGGAAAGCAGAGATTTAGAAGGGACAAAAGCCTCTCCATACACTTATCTGAAATTCCAACCAATGATTTACATAAGTATCTCTATCTTTATTTTCTATTTATTTATCCTTATATTCAAAAATAATTATCACTATTTAAATCCGCCTAACTGAGATTTACAAGATGACCATAGCTTGCTTCATACCAACAATCTCCGTGGGATCGACCCTTACTCACGTAAGGTTTATTACTTGGACGACCCAGTGCACTTGCTGGTTAGTTGTGCGAAGTTGTGAAAATGTGAGTGAACCATAGTAGTGTGCACCAAGTATTTGGAGCCATTACTAAGAATTGTTCGAGTTATAAAAAGTGTAAATCACAATTTTGCCTATCAAGTTTTTGGCGCCGTTGCCGGGGATTGTTTGAGTTTGGACAACTGACGGTTCATCTTGTTGCTCAAATTAGATAATTTTCCTTTATTTTATTTTCAAAAAGTTTTCAAAAATCTTTAAAAAATTTTCCTCTTTTTCATTTTTCCAAAATAACTTTCGAAAAATCCAAAAAAATTTTTATAAAATCATAAAACCAAAAATATTTTGTGTTTCTTGTTTGAGTCTAGTGTCAATTTTTTTAAGTTTGGTGTCAATTACATGTTTTTAAAATTTAAGCATTTTTTCGAAAAATTCATGCATGGTGTTTTTCATGATCTTCAAGTTGTTCTTGATAAGTCTTCTTGTTTGATCTTCATATTTTCTTGTTTTGTGTCTTTTGTTGTTTTTCATATGCATTTTTACATTCATAGTGTCTAAACATGAAAAATTTCTATGTTTGGTGTCTTGCATGTTTTTCTTTTCTTGAAAATTTTTCAAAAAATAAGTCTTGATGTTCATCTTGATCTTCAAAGTATTCTTGGTGTTCATCTTGACATTCATAGTATTCTTGCATGCATCATTGGTTTTGATCCAAAATTTTCATGTTTTGGGTCATATTTGTGTTTTTCTCTTTCCACATTAAATTCAAAAAAATAAAAAATATCTTTTCCTTGTTTTACTCATAATTTTCGAAATCTTTGGGTTGACTTAGTCAAATTTTTTTAAAATAAGTTGTTTCTTGTTAGTCAAGTCAAGATTTCAATTTTAAAAAATCTTATCTTTTCAAAATCTTTTTCAAAAATAAAATCTTTTTCAATTTTTTTATTATTTTCGAAAATTATTCTTTTAAAAATTTTATTTTCAAAATCTTTTTCTTAATTTTATTTCATAATTTTCGAAAACTTTATTAACAATTAATGTGATTGATTCAAAAATTTGAAGTTTGTCACTTTTTTGTTAAGAAAGGTTCAATCTTTAAATTCTAGAATCATATCTTTTGGTTTCTTGTTAGTCAAGTAATCAATTTTAAATTTAAAAATCAATTTTTTTTCAAAATAAATTTCAATCATATCTTTTTTCAAAATGAAATTCAAAATCTTTTCTAACTTCCTATCTTTTCAAAATTGATTTTCAAATCTTTTTCAACTAACTAATTGACTTTTTGTTTGTTTCTTATCTTTTTCAAAACCACCTAACTATTTTTCTCTCTCTAATTTTCGAAAATTTCTCACTCTTTTTCAAAATTCTTTTAATTAACTAATTATTTCAAATTTTAATTTTAATTTTATTTCTTCTCTTAATTTTTGAAAATCAATAACAATTTTTCAAAAACAATTTTCAAAATTCTCTCCCTCTCATCTTCTTCTATTTATTTATTCATTTACTAACATTTCTCTTCATCTAAAAATTCGAACCCTCTATTCCCCTTTTGTGTTCGAATTTTTCTCATCCTTCTTCTATTCTTTTCTTCTTCTACTCACATAAAGGAATCTCTATACTATGACATAGAGGATTCCTCTTTCTTTTCTGTTATCTTCTTTTTCAAATGAGCAGGAGCAAGGACAAGGACATTCTTGTTGAAGCAGATCCTGAACCTGAAAGGACTCTGAAGAAGAAGCTAAGAGAAGCTAAAGCACAATAATTCAGAGAAAACCTTACAGAGAAGCTTGAAAAAGAAGACATGGCCGAACCCAATAATAATGGTGGAGGCGTAAGGAGGATGCTTGGTGATTATACTACACCTACTTCCAACTTTTATGGAAGAAGCATCTCAATCCCTGCCATTGGAGCAAACAATTTTGAGCTGAAGCCTCAACTAGTTGCTCTAATACAACAGAACTGCAAGTTTTATGGACTTCCATCAGAAGATCCCTATCAGTTTTTAACTCAGTTCTTGTAAATCTGTGATACTGTTAAGACTAATGGAGTAGATCCTGAAGTCTACAGGCTCATGCATTTCCCTTTTGCTGTAAGAGACAAAGCTAGAACATGGTTGGACTCACAACCTAAAGATAGCCTGGACTCTTGGGATAAGCTGGTCACGGCCTTCTTGGCCAAGTTCTTTCCTCCTCAAAAGCTGAGCAAGCTTAGAGTGGAGGTTTGGTGCACGAAATTGTGATCATCAACAATGGCGCCAAAAACTTGGTAGCGCTCTCAAAAATTGGATATGGCTTTACAGCCAGTCAGGCTTCCACATGCTTCATGAAACTCTAGAATCCATTCTTAAAAATTCTGAAGCCATAGAATGATTTATTTTCAAAATATTATTATTATTTTTTTTCGAAAATAATTTTTGGGAAAAAAATGAAAACAAAGAAAAATTTTTGAAAATATTTTTTTGAAAACTTTTTGAAAAGGAAATTACCTAATATGAGCAACAAGACGAACCGTTAGTTGTCCAAACTCGAACAATCCCCGGCAACGGCGCCAAAAACTTGGTGCACGAAATTGTAATCATCAACAATGGCACCAAAAACTTGGTAGCGCTCTCAAACGTGAATCACACTTAGTCACAACTCCGCACAACTAACCAGCAAGTGCACTGGGTCGTCCAAGTAATACCTTACGTGAGTAAGGGTCGATCCCACGGAGATTGTTGGTATGAAGCAAGCTATAGCCATCTTGTAAATCTCAGTTAGGTGGATAGTAAATGTTATGGAGTTTTTGAATAATAAATAAAACGGAAAATAAAGATAGAGTTACTCATGTAATTCAATGGTGAGAATTTCAGATAAGTGTGTGGAGGTGCTTGTCCCTGTTGGATCTCTGCTTTCCTACTGTCTTCCTTCAATCCTTCTTATTCCTTTCCATGGCAAGCTGTATGTAGGGCATCACCGTTGTCAATGGCTACATCCCATCCTCTCAGTGAAAAAGGTCCAAATGCTCTGTCACGGGACGGCTAATCATCTGTCGGTTCTCGATCATGTTGGAATAGAATCCCTTGATTCTTTTGCGTTTGTCATCACTCCCAACAATCGCGAGTTTGAAGCTCGTCACAGTCATTCAATCCCGGAATCCTACTCGGAATACCACAGACAAGGTTTAGACTTTCCGGATTCTCATGAATGCCGCCATCAATCTAGCTTATACCACGAAGATTTTGATTAAGGAATCCAAGAGATATGCGCCCGGTCTACGGTAGAACGGAAGTGGTTGTCAGTCATGCGTTCATAGATGAGAATGCTGATGAATGTCACAGATCATCACATTCATCCTGTTGAAGTGCAATGAATATCTTAGAATAAGAACAAGCAGAATTGAATAGAAAATAGTAGTAATTGCATTGAAACTTGAGGTACAGCAGAGCTCCACACCCTTAATCTATGGTGTATAGAAACTCCACCGTTAAAAATACATAAGTGATGAAGGTCCAGGCATGGCCGAATGGCCAGCCCCCCAAACGTGATCAAAAGATCAAAAAATACAATCAAAAGACCTTCTTGTCAAAAGACACCGAAAAAAGTCCTATTTATACTAGACTAGCTACTAGGGTTTACAGAAGTAAGTAATTGATGCAGAAGTCCACTTCCGGGGCCCACTTGGTGTGTGCTTGGGCTGAGCTTGAGCTTTACACGTGCAGAGGCTTATTTTGGAGTTGAACACCAAGTTGTAATGTGTTTTTGGCGTTAAACTCTGGTTCGTGACGTGTTTCTGGCGTTTGACTCTAGAATGCAGCATAGAACTGGCGTTGAGCGCCAGTTTATGTTGTCTAATCTCGAATAAAGTATGGACTATTATATATTGCTGGAAAGCTCTGGATGTTTACTTTCCAACGCCGTTGAGATCGCTTCATTTGGAGTTCTGTAGTTCTAGAAAATCTATTTCGAGTGCAGGGAGGTCAGAATCCAACAGCATCAGCAGTCCTTTGTCAGCCTTTTATTAGTGTTTTGCTCAGGTCCCTCAATTTTAGCCAAAAATTACCTGAAATCACAGAAAAACACACAAACTCATAGTAAAGTTCAGAAATGTGAATTTAGCATAAAAAATAACGAAAACATCCCTAAAAGTAGCTAGATCCTACTAAAAACACTCTTTTTGCTTTGGATCACGACTTTAACCACTCAGTCTCAAGCTTTTCACTTGGACTTGCATGCCACAAGCACATGGTTAGGGACAGCTTGATTTAGCCGCTTAGGCCTAGATTTTATTTCCTTGGGCCCTCCTATCCATTGATGCTCAAAGCCTTGGATCCTTTTTACCCTTGCCTTTTGGGCTTAAGACATAGTTACTAAATACTAATGATCATGTAACAGAGACACAAATATAGATGACATAATAAGCATAAAAACTGAAAAACAGAAAAATAAGAACAAGGGATGAATCCACCTTAGTGATGGTGGCGTTTTCTTCTTGAAGAACCAATGATGTCCTTGAGTTCTTCTATGTCTCTTCCTTGCCTTTGTTGCTCCTCCCACATTGCTCTTTGATCTTCTCTAATTTCATGGAAAATGATGGAGTGCTCTTGATATTCCACCCTTAATTGATCCATATTGTAACTCAAATCTTCTAGAGAAGTGTTGAGTTTTTCCCAATAGTTGTTGGGAGGAAAGTGCATCCCTTGAGGCATCTCCGAAATTTCTTGGTGATGAGCTTCCTCATGCGTCTCTTGGGTTCCATGAGTGGGCTCTCTTGTTTGCTCCATCCTTTTCTTAGTAATGGGCTTGTCCTCCTCAATGGGGATGTCTCCTTCTATGATGACTCCAACTGAGTAACATAGATGGCAAATAAGATGAGGAAAAGCTAGCCTTGCCAATGTAGAGGGCTTTTCGACTATTTTGTAGAATTCAAAGGAGATGACTTCATGAACTTCTACTTCCTCTCCATTCATGATGCTATGAATCATGATGGGCCGATCCATAGTAACTTCAGATCGGTTCCTAGTGGGGATGATGGAGCGTTGGATGTACTCCAACCATCCTCTAGCCACAGGCTTGAGGTCCAGTCTTCTTAATTGAACCAGCTTGCCTTTGGAGTCTCTTTTCCATTGGGCTCCTTCAACACATATGTCCCTAAGGACTTGGTCCAACCTTTGATCAAAGTTGACCCTTCTTGTGTAGGGGTGTGCATCTCCTTGCATCATGGGCAAGTTGAATGCCAACCTCACATTTTCCGGACTAAAATCTAAGTATTTCCCCCGAACCATTGTAAGATAGTTCTTTGGATTCGGGTTCATACTTTGATCATGGTTCCTAGTGATCCATGCATTGGCATAGAACTCTTGAACCATAAAGATTTCGACTTGTTGAATGGGGTTGGTCAGAACTTCCCAACTTCTTCTTTGAATCTCATGTCGGATCTCCAGAAACTCATTTTTCTTGAGCTTGAAAGGGACCTCAAGGATCACCTTCTTCTTAGCCACAACATCATAGAAGTGGTCTTGATAGGCTTTGGAGATGAATCTCTCCATCTCCCATGACTCGGAGGTGGAAGCTTTTGTCTTCTTTTTCCCTTTTCTAGAGGTTTCTCCAACCTTAGGTGCCATCAATGGTAATGGAAACACAAAAAGCTTATGCTTTTACCACACCAAACTTAGAATATTGCTCGCCCTCGAACAAGAGAAGAAAGAAAAGAAAAGAAGAAGGGAAAATATGGAGGAGAGTGGAGAAAGGTGTATTCGGCCAAGGTATAGGAGAGGGATTTGTGTTGTGTGAAAATTAAGGAAAATAGAGAGGTTTATATAGTGAGGGGAGAGGGAGTAGGTTCAGTTATTTAGGGTGGGTTTGGGTGGGAAAAAATTTTAAATTTTGAAGGTAGGTGGGGTTTATCGGAAAGAGTAGATGGATGTGAGTGGTGAAGGGGGTAATTGGGAAGAGAGATTGAGGTGATTGGTGAAGGGTTTTGGGGAAGAGTGTTTATTAGAAAGAGAGGATGAATGTTGAGAAGAGGGGAGAATATGGTAGGTGGGGATCTTGTGGGGTCCACAGATCCTGAGGTGTCAAGGATTTACATCCCTGCACCAATTAGGCATGTACAATGCCTTTGCATGCAATTCTGGCGTTTAAACACCAAGGTGATGCATGTTCTGGGCGTTCAACGCCCAACTGCAGCATGTTTCTGGCGTTGAACGCCAGTTCCATGCTTGTTTCTGGCGTTGAACGCCAGTTCCATGCTTGTTTCTGGCGTTCAGTGCCAGCTCTCCTCAGGGTATATTCCTGGCATTTAAACGCTAGGATGCTGCTTGTTTCTGGCATTCAACGCCAGATCCATGCTCTGTTCTGGCGTTGAACGCCAGCCAGATACTCCTTACTGGCGTTTAAATGCCAATAAGTCCTTCCTCCAGGGTGTGATTTTTCTTCTGCTGTTTTTGATTCTGTTTTTAATTTTAATATTTTTTTCGTGACTCCACATGATCATGAACCTAATAAAACATAAAAGAACAATGAAAATAAAATAAAATTAGATAAATAAAAATTGGGTTGCCTCC
>NC_029773.3:64483386-64496118 GCF_000817695.3 Arachis duranensis | reverse complement strand
AAACTTAGAGTTTGGCTGTGGCCTCTGAGAACCAAACTTAGAGTTTGATTGTGGGGGCTATGTTTGACTCTGTACTGAGAGAAGCTTTTCATGCTTCCTCTCCATTGTTAAAGAAGAAGATCCTTGAGCCTTAAACACAAGGTAGTCTCCATTCAATTGAAGGACTAATTCTCCTCTGTTAACATCTATCACAGCTCCTGTTGTGGTTAGGAAAGGTCTTCCAAGGATGATGCATTCATCCTTCTCCTTCCTAGTGTCAAAGATAATGAAATCAGCAGGGATGTAAAGGCCTTCAACCTTTACCAACACGTCCTCTACCAATCCATAAGCTTGTCTTACTGACTTGTTTGCCATTTGTAATGAGAATAAGGCAGGCTGTACCTCAATGATCCCCAGCTTCTCCATTACAAAGAGTGGCATAAGATTTATGCTTGACCCTAGGTCACACAGAGCTTTCTCAAAGATCATGGTGCCTATGGTACATGGTATTACGAATTTGCCAGGATCTTGTCTCTTTTGAGGTAAAGTTTGCTAAACCCAGGTATTTAGTTCACTAATGAGCAAGGGAGGTTCACCTTCCCAAGTCTCATTACCAAATAACTTGGAATTCAGTTTTATGATAGCTCCTAGATATTGAGCAACTTGCTCTCCAGTTACATCTTCATCCTCTTCAGAGGAAGAATAGTCTTCAGAGCTCATGAATGGCAGAAGGAGGTTTAATGGAATCTCTATGGTCTCTATATGGGCCTCAGATTCCCGTGGGTCCTCAATAGGGAACTCCTTCTTGCTTGAGAGACATCCCATGAGGTCTTCCTCATTGGGATTCACGTCCTCTCCTTCCTCTCTAGGTTCGGCCATATTGATTATATCAATGGCCTTGCACTCTCTTTTTGGATTTTCTTCAATATTGCTTGGGAAAGTACTAGGAGGAGTTTAAGTGATTTTTTTTACTCAGCTGGCCCACTTGTGCCTCCAGATTTCTGATGGAGGATCTTGTTTCACTCATTAAACTTAAAGTGGCCTTAGACAGATCAGAGACTAAATTTGCTAAGTTAGAGGTACTCTGTTCATAATTCTCTGTCTGTTGCTAAGAAGATGATGGATAAGGCTTGATATTGCTGAGCCTATTTCTTCCAACATTATTAAAGCTTTGTTGAGGCTTTTGTTGATCCTTCCATGAGAAATTTGGATGATTTCTCCATGAAGAATTATAGGTGTTTCCATAAGATTTCTCCATGATGAATTATAGGTGTTTCCATAAGGGTCACCCATATAATTTATTTCTGCTATTGCAGGGTTCTCAGGATCATAAGCTTCTTCTTCAGAAGATGCCTCTTTAGTACTGTTGGATGCATTTTGCCATCCATTCAGACTTTGAGAAATCATGTTGACTTGCTGAGTCAACATTTTATTCTGAGCCAAAATGGCATTCAGAGCATCAATTTCAAGAACTCCCTTCCTTTGAGGCATCCCATTATTGACGAAATTACTCTCAGAAGTGTACATGAACTAGTTATTTGCAACTATATCAATAAGTTCTTAAGCCTCTGAAGGCGTTTTCTTTTGGTGAATGGATCCACCTGCAGAATGGTCCAGTAACATCTTAGAGAACTCAGATAGACCATAATAGAATATATCTATCATGGTCCATTCGGAAAACATGTCAGAAGGACATCTTTTGGTTATCTGCTTGTATCTTTCCCAAGCTTCATAGAGGGATTCACCATCTTTTTATTTGAAGGTCTGAACATCCACTCTAAGCTTGCTCAGCTTTTGAGGAGGAAAGAACTTAGCCAAGAAGGCCGTGACCAGCTTATCCCTGGAGTCCAGGCTATCCTTAAGTTGTGAATCCAACCATGTTCTAGCTCTGTCTCTTACAACAAAAGGGAAAAGCATGAGCCTGTAGACTTCAGGATCTACTCCATTCATCTTTACAGTCTCACAGATATCTACTCCATTAGTCTTAACAGTCTCACAGATCTGCAAGAACTCAGTTAAGAACTGGTAGGGATCTTCTGATGGAAGTCCATGAAACTTGCAGTTTTGTTGCATTAGAGCAACTAATTGAGGTTTCAGCTCAAAATTGTTTGCTCCAATGGTAGGAATTGAGATGCTTCTTCCATCAAACTTGGACGTAGGTGTAGTATAATCACCAAGCATCCTTCTTGCATTATTGTTGTTGGGTTTGGCTGCCATCTCCTTTTCTTGTTCGAAAATTTCAGCAAGGTTATCTCTGGATTGTTGTAATTTAGCTTCTCTTAGTTTCCTCTTCAGAGTCCTTTCAGGTTCTGGATTAGCTTCAACAAGAATGCCTTTTTCCTTGTTCCTGCTCATATGAAGGAGAAGAGAACAAAAAAAGAAGAGGAATCTTCTATGTCATAGTAAAGAGGTTCCTTATTATTAGTAGAAGAAGAAAGGGGATAAAAAAAGGAGAATCCAAACACAAGGGTAAGGATAGGGGCAGTGATTTGAGATAAAGAGAAGTGTTAGTAAATTAATGAATAAATAGAATAAGATTAGGGAGAAGTTTTCGAAAATAATTTTGAAAAGGAGTTAATGATTTTTGAAAATTAAGATAAGAAATAAAATTAAAATTAAAATTTAAAACAATTAATTAATTAAAAAAAGAATTTTTGAAAAAGATGGACAAAAAGTCAAATAGTTAGTTGAAAAAGATTTGAAAATCAAATTTGAAAAGATAAGAAGATAAGAAGATAAGAAGTTAGAAAAGATATTTTAAAATCAATTTTTCAAAAAAAGATAAAATTTTGAAAAAAAGATATGATATAAAAGATAAAATAAAAAGATATGATTAAAAAGATATGGTTAGAAAAGATTTAATTTTTAAAATTAAAATTAATTACTTAACTAACAAGAAACTAAAAGATAAGATTCTAGAATTTAAAGATTGAACCTTTCTTAACAAGAAAGTAATGAACTTCAAATTTTTGAATCAATCATATTAATTGTTAGCATAATTTTTGAAAATAAAGATAAAATTAAGAAAAAAGATTTTTGAAAAATAATTAAAAAAATAAATTTCAAAAATTAAATAAAAAATGAAAATGATTTGATTTTTGAAAAAGTTTTGAAAAGATAAGATTTTTAAAATTTGAAAATTTGACTTGACTTACAAGAAACAACTAATTTTAAAAATTTTTGACTAAGTCAACCCAAATTTTCGAAATTTTGAGAGAAAAAAGAAAAGATATTTTTTTTATTTTTAAATTTTTAATGATGAGAGAGAAAAACACAAATATGACCCAAAACATAAAAATTTTGGATCAAAAGCAATGATGCATGCAAGAACACTATGAATGTCAAGATGAACACCAAGAACACTTTGAAGATCATGATGAACATCAAGAACATATTTTTGAAAAAATTTATATGCAAAGAAAACATGCAAGACACCAAACTTAGAAATCTTTAATGCTTAGACAATATGAATGCAAAGATGCATATGAAAAACAATAAAAGACACAAGACAAGAAAACATTAAGATCAAACAAGAAGACTTACCAATAACAACTTGAAGATCATGAAGAACATTATGAATGCATGAATTTTCGAAAAATGCAAGAAAAATTTTTAAAGCATGCAATTGACACCAAACTTAAAAATTGACTCAAGACTCAAACAAGAAACACAAAGTATTTTTGGTTTTTTTAATATTTTATGATTTTTTTTGTATTTTCTTTTATTTTTTTTTCGAAAAACATATAGGAAAAGAAATTAAGAGGATCAAAAATTTTTAATAAGAATTGCAGGAATCTTTCAATGTTAGTCTAAAGCTCCAATCCAAGGGTTGGGCACGGCTTAATAGCCAGCCAACTTTAGAAGATATAAATCAGGCATGCAACAGCTGATATTTCATCCAACTCGATATACATACCCGTTATGTTGACAAGTGGAAGCCTCAATCCAAAAGGATTTGGATATGGCTTTACAGCCAGTCAAGCTTCCACATGCTTCATGAAACTCTAGAATCCATTCTTAAAAATTCTGAAGCCATAGAATGATTTATTTTCAAAATATTATTATTATTATTATTATTTCGAAAATAATTTTTGGGGAAAAAAAAGAAAACAAAGAAAAATTTTTGAATTCTTTTTGAAAACTTTTTGAAAAGAAAATTACCTAATCTGAGTAACAAGACGAACCGTTAGTTGTCCAAACTCGAACAATCCCCGGCAACGGCGCCAAAAACTTGGTGCACGAAATTGTGATCATCAACAATGGCACCAAAAACTTCGTAGCGCTCTCAAACGTGAATCACACTTAGTCACAACTCCGCACAACTAACCAGTGAGTGCACTGGGTCGTCCAAGTAATACCTTACGTGAGTAAGGGTCGATCCCACGGAGGTTATTAGTATGAAGCAAGCTATAACCATCTTGTAAATCTCAGTTACGCGGATAGTAAATGTTATGAAGTTTTCGAATAATAAATAAAATGGAAAATAAAGATAGAGTTACACATGTAATTCAATGGTGGGAATTTCAGATAAGTGTGTGGAGGTGCTTGTCCCTGTTGGATCTCTGCTTTCCTACTGTCTTCCTTCAATCCTTCTTATTCCTTTCCATGGCAAGCTGTATGTAGGGCATCACTGTTGTCAATGGCTACATCCCATCCTCTCAGTGAAAAAGGTCCAAATGTTCTGTCACGGCACGACTAATCATTTGTCGGTTCTCGATCATGTTGGAATAGAATCCCTTGATTCTTTTGCGTTTGTCATCACGCCCAAGAAGCGCGAGTTTGAAGCTCGTCACAGTCATTCAATCCCGGAATCCTACTCGGAATACCACAGACAAGATTTAGACTTTCCGGATTCTCATGAATGCCGCCATCAATCTAGCTTATACCACGAAGATTCTGATTAAGGAATCCAAGAGATATGCGCTCGGTCTAAGGTAGAACGGAAGTGGTTGTCAGTCACGCGTTCATAGGTGAGAATGATGATGAGTGTCACTGATCATCACATTCATCCTGTTGAAGTGCAACGAATATCTTAGAATAAGAACAAGCGGAATTGAATAGAAAATAGTAGTAATTGCATTGAAACTTGAGGTACAGCAGAGCTCCACATCCTTAATCTATGGTGTGTAGAAACTCCACCGTTAAAAATACATAAGTGATGAAGGTCCAGGCTTGGCCGAATGGCCAGCCCCCCAAACATGATCAAAATATCAAAAAATACAATCAAAAGTCCTTCTTGTCAAAAGACACCGAAAAAAGTCCTATTTATACTAGACTAGCTACTAGGGTTTACAGAAGTAAGTAGTTGATGCAGAAATCCACTTTCGGGGCCCACTTGGTGTGTGTTTGGGCTGAGCTTGAGCTTTACATGTGCAGAGGCTTATTTTGGAGTTGAACGCCAAGTTGTAACGTGTTTTTGGCGTTCAACTCTGGTTCGTGACGTGTTTCTGGCGTTTGACTCCAGAATGCAGCATGGAACTGACGTTGAGCGCCAGTTTACGTCATCTAATCTCGAATAAAGTATGGACTATTATATATTGCTGGAAAGCTCTGGATGTCTACTTTCCAACGCTGTTCAGAGCGCGCCATTTGGAGTTCTGTAGCTCTAGAGAATCCATTTTGAGTATAGGGAGGTCAGAATCCAACAACATCAGCAGTCCTTTGTCAGCCTTTTATCAGAGTTTTGCTCAGGTCTCTCAATTTCAGCCAGAAATTACCTGAAATCACAGAAAAACACACAAACTCATAGTAAAGTCCTCACAACCTAAAGATAGCCTGGACTCTTGGGATAAGCTAGTCACGGCTTTCTTGGCTAAGTTTTTTCCTTCTCAAAAACTGAGCAGGCAGCTCATCAATGTTCAGACCTTCAAGCAAAAAGATGGTGAATCCCTCTATGAAGCTTGGGAAAGATACAAGCAGTTAACCAAAAAGTGTCCTTCTAGCATGCTTTTAGAATGGACCATTTTGGATATATTCTATGATGGTCTATCTGAGCTCTCCAAGATGTCACTGGACCATTCTGCAAGTGGATCTATTCACCTAAAGAAAACGCTTGCAGAAGCTCAAGAACTCATTGACATGGTTGCAAATAACCAATTCATGTACACCTCTGAGAGGAATCCTGTGAGTAATAGGATGCCTCAGAAGAGGGGAGTTCTTGAAATTGATGCTCTGAATGCCATATTGGCTCAGAACAAAATGTTGACTCAGCAAGTCAACATGATTTTTCAGAGTCTGAATGGATTGTAAAATTCATCCAATAGTACTAAAGAAGCATCTTCTGAAAAAGAAGCTTATGATCCTGAGAACCCTGCAATGGCAGAGGTGAATTACATGGGTAAAGTCTATGGAAACACCTATAATCCCTCATGGAGAAATCATCCAAATTTCTCATGGAAGGATCAACAAAAGCCCCAACAAGGTTTCAATAATGGTGGAAGAAACAAGTTTAGCAATAACAAGCCTTTTCCATCATCTTCTCAGCAACAGACAGAGAATTCTGAGCAGAGCTCCTCTAGCTTAGCAAATATAGTTTCTGATCTATCTAAGGCCACTTTAAGTTTTATGAATGAAAAAAGGTCCTCCATTAGAAACTTGGAGGCACAAGTGGGTCACCTGAGTAAGAAGAGAATCCAAAGAGAGAGTGCAAGGCCATTGATATAATCAAAATGGCCAAATCCAAAGAGGAAGGGGAGGACGTGAATCCCAATGAGGAAGACCTCATGGGGCCTCCTCCAGAGAGAAAAGAGTTCCCTATTAAGGACCTGAAGGAATCTGAGGCTCATATAGAGACCATAGAGATTCCATTAAACTTCCTTCTGCCATTCATGAGCTCTGAGAACTATTCTTCCTCTGAAGAGGATGAAGATGTAACTGAAGAGCAAGTTGTTCAATATCTAGGAGCCATCATGAAGTTGAATGCCAAGTTGTTTGGTAATGAGACTTGGGAAGGTGAACCTCCCTTGCTCATTAGTGAACTAAATACATGGGTTCAACAAACTTTACCTCAAAAGAAACAATATCCTGGTAAATTCTTAATACCCTGTACCATAGGCACCATGACCTTTGAGAATGCTCTGTGTGACCTGGGGTCAGGTATAAATCTTATGCCACTCTCTGTAATAGAGAAAATGGGGATCTTTGAGGTACAAGCTGCAAGAACCTCATTAGAGATGGCAGACAAGTCAATAAAACAAGCTTATGGATTGGTAGAGGACGTGTTAGCGAAGGTTAAAGGCCTTTACATCCCTGCTGATTTCATAATCCTAGACACTGGGAAGGATGAGGATGAATGCATCATCCTTGGAAGACCCTTCCTAGCCACAGCAGGAGCTGTGATTGATGTTGACAGAGGAGAGCTAGTCCTTCAATTGAATGGGGACTAACTTGTGTTTAAAGCTCAAGGATCTTCCTCTGCAAACATGGAGAGGAAGCATGAAAAGCTTCTCTCAATATAGAGTCAAATAAAGCCCCCACAATCAAACTCTAAGTTTGGTGATGGGAGGCCACAACCAAACTCTAAGTTTGGTATTGAACCCTGATGAGCAGATATTTTATACGCTTTTTGGGGGTAATTTCATGTAGATTTTAGTATGTTTTAATTAGTTTTTAGTAGAATATTATTAGTTTTTAGGCAAAAATCATATTTCTGGACTTTACTATGAATTTGTGTATTTTTCTGTGATTTCAGGTATTTTCTGGCTGAAATTGAGGGAGCTGAGCAAAAATCTAAGTTAGGCTGAAAAAGGACTGCTGATGCTGTTGGATTCTGACCTCCCTGCACTCGAAATGGATTTTCTGGAGCTACAGGAGTCTAAATGGCGCGCTCTCAACGGCGTTGAAAAGTAGACATCCAGGGCTTTCCAGCAATATATAATAGTCCATACTTTAGGCGAAGATAGACGACGTAAACTGGCGTTCAACGCCAATATCATGCTGCTGTCTGGCGTTCAGCGCCAGAAACAGGTTACAAGCTGGAGTTCAACGCCAGAAACAGGTTACAACCTGGCGTTGAACGCCCAAAACAGCCCTAGGCACGAGAAGCTTAAGTCTCAGTCCCAGCACACACCAAGTGGGCCCCAGAAGTGGATTTCTGCACTATCTATCATAGTTTACTCATTTTCTGTAAACCTAGGTTACTAGTTTACTATTTAAACAACTTTTAGAGATTTACTTTGCATCTCATGACATTTTCAGATCTGAATTTTATATACTTTGACGGCATGAGTCTCTAAACTCCATTGTTGGGGGTGAGGAGCTCTGCAGCGTCTCGATGAATTAATGCAATTGTTTCTATTTCTCCATTCAAACGTGTGTGTTCCTATCTAAGATGTTCATTCGCGCTTAATTATGAAGAAGGTGATGATCCGTGACACTCATCACCTTCCTCAGATCCATGAATGTGTGCCTGACAACCACCTCCGTTCTACATCAGATTGAATGAGCTTCTCTTAGATTCCTCAATCAGAATCTTCGTGGTATAAGCTAGAATTGATGGCGGCCACTCTTGAGGATCCGAAAGGTCTAAACCTTGTCTGTGGTATTCCGAGTAGGATTCAAGGATTGAATGGCTGTGACGAGCTTCAAACTCGCGATTGCTGGGCGTGATGACAAACGCAAAAGAATCAATGGATCCTATTCCAACATGATCGAGAACCAACAGCTGATTAGCCGTGCTGTGACAGAGCATCTGGACCGTTTTCACTGAGAGGATGGGAGGTAGCCACTGACAATGGTGACACCCTATATACAGCTTGCCATAGAAGGAACTTTGCACTTTTCCATGGATGGAATACTACATTACAGAAATTCAAAAGACAAAGCATCTCCAAAACTCCAACATATTCTCCATTACTGCATTACAAGTAATTAATTCACGCTCTTTTATTTTTCTAATAATTCAAACTGATAATTTTAATTGAAATCCTGACTAAGAATAATAAAATAAACATATCTTGCTTCAAACCAATAATCTCCGTGGGATCAACCCTTACTCACGTAAGGTATTACTTGGACGACCCAGTGCACTTGCTGGTTAGTTGTGCAGATTGCAAAAGTGTGATTGCAATTTCGTGCACCAAGTTTTTGGCGCCGTTGCCGGGGATTATTCGAGTTTGAACAACTAAAAGGTTATTTTGTTGCTTAGATTAGGAATAATTTATTTTTGTTGTTATAGAGTCATTAAATTCTGAGTCTTTTATTCCCTTTTCAAAAATTTTTCAAAAATATATTATTTTTCCTTATTAATTTCTAATTTTCGTGAGTTTAGTGTCTTGTTCTAAGTTTGGTGTCAATTGCATGCTTTTCTTTGTCTCTTAATTTTTCGAATTGCATGTTCGTGTTCTTCCTTGATCTTCAAATTGTTCTTGTCAATTTCTCTTGTTTGATCTTGAGTTTTTCTTGTTTTGTGTCTTTTCTTGTTTTTCTCGTGTTTTTTTCAAAAAATTAACTTTCAAAAATTATACTTTTATCCATAAAAATAATACATCTTTAAAATACGTTACATTTTTAGCTCAGTTGGTTATAGCATTGGCTTATGTTCTTGGCAATTGGGCATCTTCTTTTTAAAATCTTTTTTTTTCAAAAATAATTTTTCTTAATTTAATCTTGTGCCAAACTTTAAGTTTGGTGTTTTCTTGTTTATCTTTCTTTAATTTTCGAAAATTTATCTTGGTTTTCTAAAAATTTTAAGTTTGGTGTTCTTTCTTTTGTTCTTGGTGTTCTTGTGAATCTTCAAGGTGTTCTTGAGTCTTTCTTGTGTTTTGATCTTAAAATTTTTAAGTTTGGTGTTCCTTGGTGTTTTCCCTCCAAAATTTTCGAAAATAAGGAGCATTAGATCTAAAAATTTTAAGTCTTGTGTCTTTTGTGAGTTTTTCTCTTTCATCATAAAATTCAAAATAAAAAAAAATCTTTTCTAACTGATTTTAAACTATATTTTCAAAATTTTTATATAAAAATTCAGATTTCAATTTCTAAATTTTTCAATTCTTATCTTTTTAATATATATTTTTATTATCTTTTTGAAAAATTTTATCCTAACCACTTTCTCCTTTTTCTCAAATTTTTCGAAAATCTTCACAAAATATTTCCAATTTTTTTATTTTATTTATTCCGTTTTTATTAATTTCATATTTATTTTATTTTATAAAATAAATTTTTATAAAATAAATAATATCAACATACATACCATCTCCCTTGCTCCATCATGGAACTAAGTGGAAATGCACCGTCCAAGAGGACTCTGGGGTCATATGCTAACCCCACTACTGCTTCATATGGGAGTAGTATCTGTATACCCTCCATTGGAGTTAGTAGCTTTGAGTTGAATCCTCAGCTCATTATCGTGGTGCAGCAAAGCTGTCAGTATTCCGGTCTTCCACATGAAGAACCTACAGAGTTTCTGGCACAATTTTTACAAATTGCTGACACAGTACATGATAAGGAAGTAGATCAGGATGTCTACAGATTATTACTGTTTCCATTTGCTGTAAAATATCAAGCTAAGAGAAGGTTAAATAACCAACCTAAGAACAGCATAAAGACATGGAAATAGCTGTCAGAAAAATTCCTGAATCACTATTTTCCTCCAAAACGGATGACACAGCTAAGGCTAAGCATCCAAGGCTTCAAACAAGGAGATGATAAATCCTTTTATGATGCCTGGGAGAGATACAGAGAGATGCTAAGAAAATACCCCTCTGAGATGTTTTCAGAGTGGGTGCAATTAGACATCTTCTACTATGGGCTTACAGAAAAAGCTCAGATTTCTTTAGATCACTCAGCTGGTGGATCCATACATATGAGAAAAACAATTGAAGAAGCTCAAGAGCTTATTGATACAGTTGCCAGAAATCAGCATCTGTACCTAAGCAGTGAATCTTCCATGAAAGAAGAAGCTAAAACAGTAACTGCTGAACTCAGTCCTGTAGATCAGGCTAATGAATTCAATCAGCAATTAGACTTTCTAACTCAGCAGCTAGCCAAATTCAAGGAAGTACTACTGGAAACAAGAATGGCTAACAGGAATATGGAAGTACAGTTAAAGCAAATAGAAAAGAAACTGTCAAAATAAATAGCAGAAGAATGCCAAGCAGTTCAATTAAGAAGTGGGAAAACATTAAATACCTCACTTCAAAGCAGCAGGAAGCCAAGAAATGAACAAATGACTACTCAAAATCCCTCTGAGGACAATCAGAGCCCAGAGAGGAATAATTCTGGCGCTGAACGCCCAAACCATGCTCATTCCTGGCATTCAACGCCAGAAACAAGCAAGGATTTGGCATTGAACGCCCAAAGGGAGCATAGTTCTGGCGTTCAGACGCCAGAAACAGGCAAGGAGCCGGCGTCTAACGCCACTCCAGCTTCCACCCCTGGCATTCAAATGCCAGTGGGGGATCAGACACATACAAGTGATGATAACAACCCTTCTAAAAAGGCTTCCCAACTCACTTCTACAGGTAATAAACCTGCAGCAACTAAGGTTGAGGAATACAAAGCCAAAATGCCTTATCCTCAAAAACTCCGCCAAGCGGAACAGGATAAGCAATTTGCCCGCTTTGCAGACTATCTCTGGACTATTGAAATAAAGATTCCGTTTGCAGAAGCACTTGAGCAAATATCCTCTTATGCCAAGTTCATGAAAGAGATCTTAAGTCATAAGAAGGATTGGAGGGAAACTGAAAAAGTTTACCTCACTGAAGAATGCAGTGCAGTTATCCTGGAAAGCTTACCTGAGAAGCTTAAGGATCCCGGAAGCTTTATGATACCATGCACATTAGAGGGTACTTGTACCAAGAAGGCTCTATGTGATCTTGGGGCAAGTATCAACTTAATACCTACATCTATTATCACAATGCTTGGTTTGACTGAAGAAGTCAAACCAACCCGGATATGTCTTCAACTTGCTGATGGCTCCATTAAATACCCATCAGGCGTGATTGAAGACATGATTGTCAAGGTTGGGCCATTTGCCTTTCCTACTAACTTTGTGGTGCTGGAAATGGAGGAGCACAAGAGTGCAACTCTCATTCTAGGAAGACCTTTCCTAGCAACTAGCCGAACCCTCATTGACGTCCAAAAAGGGGAAGTAACCCTGAGAGTCAATGAGGAGGAGTTCAAGTTGAATGTTGTCAAAGCCATGCAACATCCAGACACCCCAAATAACTGCATGAGTGTTGATATCATTGACTCTTGGTGCACGAAATTGCAATCACACTTTTGCAATCCCGCACAACTAACCAGCAAGTGCACTGGGTCGTCCAAGTAATACCTTGCGTGAGCAAGGGTCGATCCCACGGAGATTGTCGGTGGTGCGCGAAATTGTGAACAATACTTTTCACAACTCTCATAATCCCCGGTCATGAACCCCAAAAACTTGGTAGCTCAATACCATGGCATTACACAACTTCGCACAACTAACTAGCAAGTGCACTGGGTCGTCCAAGTAATAAACCTTATGCGAGTAAGGGTCGATCCCACGGAGATTGTTAGTATTGAAGCAAGCTATGGTCATCTTGTAAATCTTAGTCAGGCAAACTCAAATGATAATGGTGATGAACGAAAATAACACAAAGGTAAAGATAGAGATACTTATGTAATTCATTGGTAGGAACTTCAGATAAGCGCATGAAGATGCCTTCCCTTCCGTCTCTCTGCTTTCCTACTGTCTTCATCCAATCCTTCTTACTCCCTTCCATGGCAAGCTTAAGCAAGGGTTTCACCGTTGTCAGTGGCTACCTCCCATCCTCTCAGTGA
>NC_029773.3:64473604-64474060 GCF_000817695.3 Arachis duranensis | reverse complement strand
GGCTTGAAGCAAGCTATGGTTATCTTGTAAATCTTAGTCAGGATATCAGAAATTATCAGGATTGATTGTGAAAGCAAAAGAACATGAAATAAGTACTTGTTCTGCAGTAAGGGAGAATAGGTTGAGGCTTTGGAGATGCTCCATCTTCCGAATCTCTGCTTTCCTACTGCCTTCTTCATCAAACACGCAAGGCTCCTTCCATGGCAAGCTATATGTAGGGTTTCACCGTTGTCAGTGGCTACCTCCCATCCTCTCAGTGAAAACGTTCCTATGCTCTGTCACAGCATGGCTATCGCCATCAGTTCTCGCCTATACCACGAAGATTCCGGTTAAAGAACCCAAGAGATATTCACTAGAGCCTTGATCGCTTGTAGGACAAGAGTGGTTGTCAGTCACCTTGTTCATGGGTGAGAATGATGATGAGTGTCACGGATCATCACATTCATCAAGTTGAAG
>NC_029773.3:64472951-64473504 GCF_000817695.3 Arachis duranensis | reverse complement strand
TGTCCTCAAGCAAAAGAAAGGAAAGAAGAGAGAGGGAGGAAGAGGAAATTCGAATGGTGTGGTGGAAAGAGGGAGCCAATCATGTATTTATAAGGTGGGGAGGGGAGTTTTCGAAAAAAAAAGAAATTTGAAAGGAGATTTGAGAAGATATGGAAAGAAATTGAGAAAAGGGTGAAATTTTTTTGAACAAAATTTGGGAATGATTTGAGAGATTTGAAGAGTGATTTTAGATTTTTGAAAATTTGAAAGTGAATGATTAGAGATTGAAATGTATTTTTGTAGAAAAATATGGGTAAGAAAAGGAAAGTTTGAAAAAATCTGATTTGAAAACAAAATTGTGGTCCCCCACCTTTCTGGCGTTAAACGCCCAGAATGGCACCCATTCTGGCGTTTAACGCCCAATTGATGCCCCTTTTGGGCGTTTAACGCGTTAAACGCCAGAAATCCTTTATCACTGGGCGTTTTTCTAAATGCCCAGGATGCTACACACCTGGCGTTAAACGCCCAGAATGGTGCCCATTCTGGCGTTTAACGCCCAAAATGGCACCATTCC
>NC_029773.3:64469475-64470763 GCF_000817695.3 Arachis duranensis | reverse complement strand
GCCATCAGTTCTCGCCTATACCACGAAGACTCTGATCTCACAGAATGGCTGGCTCGTTTGTCAGGCGAGCACTCGGTTGTCAGGCGATCAACCCTGCATCGTGTATCAGGAATCCAAGAGATAAACACCAGGGCCTTGTTGCTTTGTAGAACAAAGTGGTTGTCAGTCACTTTGTTCATAAGTGAGAATGATGATGAGTGTCACGGATCATCACATTCATCAAGTTGAAGAACAAGTGATATATTGGACAAAGAACAAGTGGAATTGAATAGAAGAACAATAGTAATTGCATTAATACTCGAGGTACAGCAGAGCTCCACACCTTAATCTATGGTGTGTAGAAACTCCACCGTTGAAAATACATAAGAATAAGGTCTAGGCATGGCCGAATGGCCAGCCTCCCAAAGTGAGTTCAATCATAAAAACATGATCAAAAGCTCTCTAATACAATAGTAAAAGGTCCTACTTATAGAAAACTAGTAGCCTAAGGTGTACAAAGATGAGTAAATGACATAAAAATCCACTTTCGGGCCCACTTGGTGTGTGCTTGAGCTGAGCAGTGAATCATTTTCGTGTAGAGACTTCTCTTGGAGTTAAACGCCAGCTTTTATGCCAGTTTGGGCGTTTAACTCCCAATTAGGTGCCAGTTCCGGCGTTTAACGCTGGGAATACTGAGGGTGACTTTGAACGCCGGTTTGGGCCATCAAATATTAGGCAAAGTACGGACTATCATATATTGCTGGAAAGCCCAGGATGTCTACTTTCCAACGCCGTTGAGATCGCGCCAATTGGGCTTCTGTAGCTCCAGAAAATCCACTTCGAGTGCAGGGAGGTCAGAATCCAACAGCATCTGCAGTCCTTTTCAGTCTCTGAATCAGATTTTTGCTCAGAACCTTCAATTTCAGCCAGAAAATACCTGAAATCACAGAAAAACACACAAACTCATAGTAAAGTCCAGAAAAGTGAATTTTAACTAAAAACTAATAAAAATATACTAAAAACTAACTAGATCATACTAAAAACATACTAAAAACAATGCCAAAAAGCACACAAATTATCCGCTCATCACAACACCAAACTTAAATTGTTGCTTGTCCTCAAGCAACTGAAAATCAAATAAGATAAAAAGAAGAGAATATGCAATGAATTCCAAAAACATCTATGAAGATCAGTATCAATTAGATGAGCGGGGCTTTTAGCTTTTTGCCTCTGAACAGTTTTGGCATCTCACTCTATCCTTTGAAATTCAGAATGATTGGCTTCTATAAGAACTCAGAACTCAGATAAT
>NC_029773.3:64467359-64469311 GCF_000817695.3 Arachis duranensis | reverse complement strand
TTGCCTTGGATCACAACTTTATTTCTTTCTTTTTCTTTTTTTTCTTTCTCTCTTTTTTTTTCGGTTTTTCTTTTTTTTTTCGCTTGCTTTCTCTCTTTTTTTTTGTATTCACTGCTTTTTCTTGCTTCAAGAATCATTTTTATGATTTTTCAGATCCTTAGTAACATGTCTCCTTTCTCATCATTCTTTCAAGAGCCAATATTCATGAATCCACAAATTCAAAAGACATATGCACTGTTCAAGCATACATTCAGAGAACAAAAGTATTGCCACCACATCAAAATAATTAAACTGTTATAAAATTCAAAATTCATGCAATTCTTCCTTTTCAATTAAGCACGTTTTTATTTAAGAGAGGTGATGGATTCATAGGACATTCATAACTTTAAGGCATAGACACTAAGACACTAATGATCACAAGACACAAATATAGATAACCATAAGCATAACATTCGAAAAACAGAAGAATAAAGAACAAGGAAATCAAAGAACGGGTCCACCTTAGTGATGGCGGCTCTTTCTTCCTTTTGAAGATCCTATGGAGTGTTTGAGCTCCTCAATATCTCTTCCTTGTCTTTGTTGCTCCTCTCTCATGATTCTTTGATCCTCTCTAATTTTATGGAGGAGAATGGAGTGTTCTTGGTGCTCCACCCTTAGTTGTCCCATGTTGGAACTCAACTCTCCTAGGGAGGTGTTAATTTGCTCCCAATAGTTTTGTGGAGAAAAGTGCATCCCTTGAGGTATCTCAGGGATCTCATGATGAGAGGGGTCTCTTGTTTGCTCCATCCTTTTCTTGGTAATGGGCTTATCCTCATCAATGGGGATGTCTCCCTCTATGTCAACTCCAACTGAATAATAGAGGTGACAAATGAGATGAGGAAAGGCTAATCTTGCCAAGGTAGAGGACTTGTCCGCCACCTTATAGAGTTCTTGGGCTATAACCTCATGAACCTCTATTTCTTCTCCAATCATGATGCTATGGATCATGATAGCTCGGTCTATGGTAACTTCGGACCGGTTGCTAGTGGGAATGATTGAGCGTTGGATAAACTCCAACCATCCTCTAGCCATGGGTTTGAGGTCATGCCTTCTCAATTGAACCGGCTTGCCTCTTGAATCTCTCTTCCATTGGGCGCCCTCTTCACATATGACTGTGAGGACTTGGTCCAACCTTTGTCAAAGTTGACCCTTCTAGTGTAAGGATGTTCATCTCCTTGCATCATAGGCAAGTTGAACGCTAACCTCACACTTTCCGGACTAAAATCCAAGTATTTCCCCCGAACCATAGTAAGATAATTCTTTGGATCCGGGTTCACACTTTGATCATGGTTCTTTGTGATCCATGCATTGGCATAGAACTCTTGAACCATCAAGATTCTGACTTATTGAATGGGGTTGGTAAGTACTTCCCAACCTCTTCTTCGGATCTCATGGCGGATCTCCGGATATTCACCCTTTTTGAGTGAAAAAGGGACCTCGGGGATCACCTTCTTCAAGGCCACAACTTCATAGAAGTGGTCTTGATGCACCCTTGAGATGAATCTATCCATCTCCCATGACTCAGAGGTGGAAGCTTTTGCCTTCCCTTTCCTCTTTCTAGAGGTTTCTCCGGCCTTGGATGCCATAATGGTTATGGAAAAACGAAAAAGCAACGCTTTTACCACACCAAACTTAAAATGTTTGCTCGTCCTCGAGCAAAAGAAGAAAGAAGAGGGTAGAAGAAGAAGAAATGAGGAGAAAGGGAATGGCTTTGTATTCGGCCAAAGAAGGGAGAGAAGGTGTTTAAGGTGTGTGAAAATGGAGGAGTGAAGGAGGGTTTATATAGGAGAGGGGAAGAGGGATGTTCGGCCATTTGAGGGTGGGTTTGGGTGGGAAAGTGGTTTGAATTTGAATGGTGAGGTAGGTGGGGTTTTAAGAAGGATGGATGTGAGTGGTGAAGAGAAAGATGGGAT
>NC_029773.3:64462608-64465231 GCF_000817695.3 Arachis duranensis | reverse complement strand
GAACTTGCAATTCTGTTGCATTAGAGAAACTAGTTGAGGCTTAAGCTCAAAGTTGTTCGCTCTAATGGCAGGGATAGAGATGCTTCTCCCATAGAAATCGGGAGTAGGTGCAGTGAAGTCACCCAGCACCTTCCTTGCATTGTTGGCATTGTTGTTGTTTTCGGCTGCCATGTGTTCTTCTTCCTTGAAGAATTTGGTCAGGTCCTCTAAAGAGAGTTGTGCTTTGGCTTCTCTTAGCTTTCGCTTCAAGGTCCTTTCAGGTTCAGGGTCAGCTTCAACAAGAATGCCTTTGTCTCTGCTCCTGCTCATATGAAAGAGAAGGGAACAAGAAAATGTGGAATCCTCTATGTCACAGTATAGAGATTCCTTGAGGTGTCAGAGGAAAAGAAAAGTAGAAGACAGAAGTAGAAAATTCGAACTTATCAAAGAAGATGGAGTTCAAATTTTGCATTAAGGGATAGTGTTAGTCCATAAATAGAAGGATGTGAGAAGAAAGGAAGTAATTTTCGAAAATTAATTAAAATATTTTGAAAACATTTTTGAAAAACATTACTTAATTTTCGAAAATGAAACTGGGAAAGAAATAAAGTGATTTTTGAAAAAGAATTTGAAATTAGAAATCAAAAAGATTTGATTGAAGACATTTTTGAAAAAAATGTGATTAAGAAGATATGATTGATTTAAAAAAATGTGATTGAGAAGATATGATTTGAAAACAATTTGAAAAAGATTTGATTTTGAAAATTAAAAACTTGACTAACAAGAAAAGATATGATTCAAACATTAAACCTTTCTCAACAGAAAAGGCAACATACTTGAATTGTTCAATCAAATCATTAATTGTTAGCAAGTATCCTTGAAAAAGGAAAGAAATTGATTTTGAAAACATTTGATTGATAATATATGATTTGAAAAAGATTTGATTTTGAAAAACTTTGGAAACTTGAAAAAAAATTGATTTGAAAACAAAATCTTCCCCCTTGTGCCATCCTGGCGTTAAACGCCCAGAATGGTGCACATTCTGGCGTTTAACGCCCAAAACTATACCCTTTTGGGCGTTAAACACCCAACCAGGTACCCTGGCTGGCGTTTAAACGCCAGTCTGTTCTTCTTCACTGGGCGTTTTGAACGCCCAGCTTTTTCTGTGCAATTCCTCTGCTGTATGTTCTGAATCTTTAATTCTCTGTATTATTGACTTGAAAAGACACAAATTAAAAATATTTTTGGATTTTTAATAATAGGGAATAATCAAAATGCAACTAAAGTCAAATAACAATGCATGCATGACACCAAACTTAGCAGTTTGTACACTATTGACACTAACAAAATGAGAATGCACATGATAAACAACAAAACACTCAAGTCAATAGAAATTAAGGATCAAAACAAGGAAATCATCAAGAACAACTTGAAGATTAATGAAGACACATGCATGAATGCACTAAGAACATAAACATGCAATTGACACTAACTTAAAATGAGACACTAGACTCAAACAAGAAATTTTTGGATTTTATGAATTTTTTTGAATTTTTTGTGTTTTTCAAAAATTAAGTGGAAAAAGGTATCAAAATTCTTAATGAGAATTCCAGGAATCAGTGCAATGCTAGTCTAAGACTCCGGTCCAGGAATTAGACATGGCTTCACAGCCAGCCAAGCTTTCAAAGAAAGCTTCGGTCCAAAACACTAGACATGGCCAAAGGCCAACCAAGCCTTAGCAGATCACTGCTCCAAAAGGAAGATTGATAAAATCAACAAGCTCTTGTGATGATAAGTTGAAACCTCGGTCCAATGAAATTAGACATGGCTTCACAGCTAGCCAGATTTCAACAAATCATCATGAAACTCTAGAATTCACCTTCAAGAATTTCGAAAAAAATAAACACCTAATCTAAGCAACAAGATGAACCTTCAGTTGTCCAAAAACTTGGTGTTGTTGCCGGATCTTGGCACTGATGTTACCAAAAGCTTGCTCAAAACTGAACAATCCCCGGCAACGGCGCCAAAAACTTGGTGCGCTCAATACCATGGCATTACACAACTTCGCACAACTAACCAGCAAGTGCACTGGGTCGTCCAAGTAATAAACCTTACGCGAGTAAGGGTCGATCCCACGGAGATTGTTAGTATTGAAGCAAGCTATGGTCATCTTGTAAATCTTAGTCAGGCAAACTCAAATGGTAATGGTGATAAACGAAAATAACACAAAGGTAAAGATAGTGATACTTATGCAATTCATTGGTAGGAACTTCAGATAAGCGCATGAAGATGCCTTCCCTTCCGTCTCTCTGCTTTCCTACTGCCTTCATCCAATCCTTCTTACTCCTTCCCATGGCAAGCTTATGCAAGGGTTTCACCATTGTCAGTGGCTACCTCCCATCCTCTCAATGAAAACGATTGCAAATGCTCTGTCACAGCACGCGAAATTCATCTGTCGGTTCTCGTTTAGGCCGGAATAGAATCCAGTGATTCTTTTGCGTCTGTCACTAACGCCCCGCCTTCAGGAGTTTGAAGCACGTCACAGTCATTCAATCATTGAATCCTACTCAGAATACCACAGACAAGGTTAGACCTTCCGGATTCTCTTGAATGCCGACATCAGTTCTCGCCTATACCACGAAGA
>NC_029773.3:64458939-64459836 GCF_000817695.3 Arachis duranensis | reverse complement strand
TTATCCTGTTCCGCCTTGCGGAGTTTCTGAGGATAAGGCATCTTGGCTTGATATTCTTCAACCTTAGATGCTGTAGGTTTATTTCTTACAGAAGTGGTTGAAGAAGCCTTGTTGGAGGGATAATTATCAGAACTCACAGGTGTCTGATCTTCCCTTGGCGTTTGAACGCCAGGATTGGGTGGAAAATGGGCGTTTAACGCCAACTTTTCCCCCTTTTATGGCGTTTGAACACCAGGAGTATTCCTCTCTGGGCTCTTACTGTCCTCAGAGGGATTTTGGGCAGTGGTTTGGTTATCCTCTGTCAATTGTTCCTTTCTTGGCTTTTTGCTACTTTGAGCAGTGTTATTCAATGTCTTCCCACTCCTCAATTGAACTGCTTGACATTCTTCTGTTATCTGTTTAGATATCTGCGACGCCAATAACATTCCTCTCTGGGCTCTTATTGTCCTCAGAGGGATTTTGAACAGTGGTTTAGTTATCCTCTGTCATTTGTTCCTTGTTTGGCTTTTTGCTCTTTTGAGCAGTGGTATTCAGTGTCTTCCCACTCCTTAACTGAACTGCTTGACATTCCTCTGTTATCTGTTTAGATATTTGCTGTTTAGCTTGTTTCAACTGCAATTCTATGCTCTTGTTAGCAACTTTAGTATCATGGAGCATTTCTTTAAATTCTGCTAACTGTTCTGTCATCAGGAGCAATTGTTGATTAAGCTCATTCATCTGTTCTTGAGGATTAGGATCAGTGACTACTGTCATGACTTCCTCTTTCGGAGAGAACTCATTGCTAGAGTAGAAATATTGGTTTCTAGCAACAGTATCTATAAGCTCTTGAGCTTCTTCAATTGTCTTCCTCATGTGTATAGATCCACCAGCTGAGTGGTCTAAAGACATCTGAGCTTT
>NC_029773.3:64458457-64458796 GCF_000817695.3 Arachis duranensis | reverse complement strand
TTCATTATCCTCTTGTTTAAAGCCTTGGATGTCCAGCCTTAGCTGTGTCATCCTCTTTGGAGGCTAAAAATGATTCAGGAATTTGTCTGATAACTGTTTCCATGGTTTTATGCTTGCTGTAGGTTGGTTATTCAACCACCTTTTAGCTTGATCTTTTACAGCAAATGGAAACAGTAATAGTCTGTAGACATCCTGATCTACCTCTTTATCATGTACTGTGTCAGCAATTTGTAAGAACTGTGCCAGAAACTCAGTAGGCTCTTCCTGTGGAAGACCGGAATACTGGCAATTTTGCTGCACTATGATAATGAGTTGAGGATTTAGCTCAAAGCTGCTTGC
>NC_029773.3:64457725-64458401 GCF_000817695.3 Arachis duranensis | reverse complement strand
GTACAGATGCTACTCCCATATGCAGCTGTAATGGGGTTAGCAAATGACCCCAGAGTCCTTTTGGACTGATTAATCCTACTTAAGTCCATAATGGACAAAAGGGAAATGATAATGATTGCAAATAGATAAATTTTTTTTTGTGATTTAACCGAAAAAATAAAATAAAACAAAAGGTAAATAAAATAAAATTTCGAAAATCAAAAAGAAAATAAGATCAAAGCAAATTGAGAACTGAATCAATTAGTTAATTAAAAAGATTTTGATAAAAGCAATTAGAAAGATATGATTGAAAAGTTTTTATGAAAAAGATTTGATTTTTGAAAAGAGGAAAGAGAAAAACAACGAATGACACCAAACTTAAAATTTTAGAAAATTAAATACTAAATTTTTTTCGAAAATTTTGAAAAGAAAAACACAAAGAGGACACCAAACTTAGAACTTTTATGAATCAAAAAGGGACTAAGAACATGCAAAATCGAAAATTAAAAGAAAAACAAAAGCATGCAATTGACACCAAACTTAAAATATGAAACTAGACTCAACTAAAAGACTCTAAACCAACAAAAATAAAACAGTCCTAATCTAAGCAACAAGATAAGCCGTCAGTTGTCCAAACTCGAACAATCCCCGGCAACGGCGCCAAAAACTTGGTGCACGAAATTGCAATCACACTTTT
>NC_029773.3:64456945-64457095 GCF_000817695.3 Arachis duranensis | reverse complement strand
GCCGGTTTGGGCCATCAAATCTCGGGCAAAGTATGGACTATTATACATTGCTGGAAAGCCCAGGATGATTACTTTCCAATGCCGTTGAGAGCGCGCTAATTGGGCTTCTGTAGCTCCAGAAAATCCACTTCGAGTGCAGGGAGGTCAGAA
>NC_029773.3:64456147-64456818 GCF_000817695.3 Arachis duranensis | reverse complement strand
ATTCTGGGAAGACCTTTCCTAGCAACTGGCCGAACCCTCATTGATGTCCAAAAAGGGGAAGTAACCTTGAGAGTCAATGAGGAGGAGTTTAAGTTGAATGTTGTCAAAGCCATGCAGCATCCAGACATCCCAAATGACTGCATGAGTGTTGATATTATTGACTCTCTGGTAAGAGAGGTCAATATGGCTGAGAGTCTCAAATCAGAGTTAGAGGACATCCTTAAAGATGTTCAGCCTGATTTGGAGGAATCAGAGAGAATAATAGAACCTCTGAAAATCCCTCAGGAAGAGGAGAAACCTCCCAAACCCGAGCTCAAACTATTACCACCATCCCTGAAATATGCATTTCTGGGAGAAGGTGATACCTTTCCTGTAATCATAAGCTCTACCTTAGAGCCATAGGAAGAGGAAGCACTAATTCAAGTGCTAAGGACACACAAGACAGCTCTTGGCTGGTCCATCAGTGATCTTAAGGGCATTAGCCCAGCCAGATGCATGCACAAGATCCTATTGGAGGGTGACGCCAAGCCAGTGGTTCAACCACAAAGGCGGCTGAATCTAGCCATGAAGGAAATGGTGCAGAAGGAGGTCACTAAATTACTAGAGGCTGGGATTATTTATCCTATTTCTGACAGCCCCTGGGTAAGCCCTGTCCAAGTCGTCCCTAAGAA
>NC_029773.3:64453745-64455934 GCF_000817695.3 Arachis duranensis | reverse complement strand
GTTCCTGGATGGATATTCAGGTTATAATCAAATTGCAGTAGATCCCCAGGATCAAGAGAAAACGGCATTCACATGTCCATATGGAGTATTTGCATACAGAAGGATGCCATTTGGCCTGTGCAATGCACCTGCAACCTTTCAGAGGTGCATGCTCTCAATTTTCTCTGATATGGTGGAAAAATTTCTGGAAGTCTTCATAGATGATTTTTCAGTATTTGGAGACTCATTCAGCTCCTGTCTTGACCATCTAGCACTTGTTCTAAAGAGATGCCAAGAGACTAACCTGGTTTTAAACTGGGAGAAATGTAACTTTATGGTGACTGAAGGAATTGTCCTTTGGCACAAAATTTCGAATAAGGGAATAGAGGTGGATCAAGCTAAGGTAGAGGTAATTGAAAAATTACCACCACCTGTCAATGTTAAGGCAATCAGAAGCTTTCTGGGGCATGCAGGATTCTATAGGAGGTTTATAAAGGATTTTTCAAAAATCGCCAGACCTCTGAGCAACCTGCTAGCTGCTGACACACCATTTGTCTTTGATAAGGAGTGTCTGCAGGCATTTGAGACTCTGAAAGCTAAATTGGTCACATCACCAATCATTTCTGCACCAAACTGGACATTGCCATTTGAACTAATGTGTGATGCCAGTGACCATGCCATTGGTGCAGTGTTGGGACAAAGGCATGACAAGCTTCTGCACGTCATTTACTATGCCAGGCGTGTTCTAAATGACGCACAGAGGAACTACACAACCACAGAAAAAGAGCTACTTGCAGTGGTTTACGCCATTGACAAATTCAGATCCTATTTAGTAGGATCAAAAGTGATTGTGTACACTGATCATGCTGCTCTTAAATATCTACTCACAAAGCAGGATTCAAAACCCAGACTTATAAGATGGTTGTTGCTTCTGCAAGAGTTTGATATAGAAATAAGAGACAGAAAAGGGACAGAGAATCAGGTAGCAGATCACCTGTCCCGAATAGAACCAGTAGAAGGGGCGTCCTTCCCTCTTACTGAGATCTCTGAAAACTTTCTGGATGAGCAACTCTTTGCCATCCAGGAAGTGCCATGGTTTGCAGACATTGCAAACTACAAGGCAGCGAGATTCATACCCAAAGAATACAGTAGGCAGCAATCAAAGAAGCTGATCACGGATGCAAAGTATTATCATTGGGATGAGCCGTATCTCTTTAAGAGATGTGTAGACGGAGTAATCCGTAGATGTGTGCCTAAAGAAGAGGCGCAGAAGATCCTATGGCACTGCCATGGATCCCAGTGTGGAGGACATTTTGGAAGTGAGCAAACAGCCACAAGAGTCCTCCAATGTGGCTTCTACTGGCCTACTCTCTATAAAGATTCCCAAGTGTTTGTACTTAATTGTGACAGTTGCCAAAGATCTGGTAATCTACCTCACAGTTATGCCATGCCTCAACAAGGAATCTTAGAGATTGAGTTATTTGATGTATGGGGTATTGACTTCATGGGACCTTTCCCACCATCATACTCAAACACTTATATTCTGGTGGCGGTGGATTATGTATCCAAATGGGTGGAAGCTATTGCTACACCCACTAATGACACTAAGACAGTGTTAAACTTCCTCCAAAAACACATCTTCAGCAGATTTGGCACTCTTAGAGTACTAATCAGTGATGGGGGCACTCATTTCTGCAATAAACAGCTCTATTCTGCTTTGGTTCGTTATGGAGTTAGCCACAGGGTGGCCACTCCATATCATCCACAGACTAATGGGCAAGCTGAAGTTTCAAATAGAGAAATCAAAAGAATCCTGGAACGGACTGTAATTAACCGTAGAAGGGATTGGGCAAGAAGCTTGGATGATGCTCTGTGGGCATACAGAACAGCATTCAAGACCCCTATAGGGACCTCTCCATACCAGCTTGTGTATGGAAAGGCATGTCACTTGCCAGTGGATTTGGAACATAAGGCCTACTGGGCAACCAGATTCCTGAACCTTGATGCCAAGTTAGCTGGAGAAAAACGATTGCTTCAGTTAAATGAGCTAGAGGAATTTAGACTCAATACTTTCGATAATGCAAAAATATACAAAGAGAAAGCAAAAAGATGGCATGATAAGAAATTGTCATCCAGAGTCTTTGAGCCGGGGCAGAAAGTTCTGCTATTTAATTCTAGGCACAAATTATTCCCTGGGAAATTAAAATCCC
>NC_029773.3:64451540-64453170 GCF_000817695.3 Arachis duranensis | reverse complement strand
AGCTTCATACATAAACATAAACCTTTTTCCCAATCCAATCCAACTCTTTTTCCAATTTCTTTTCAAACTTAATTATCTTTTAAAATCTTTTTCAAATTATAAATTTCAAATTTATTTTTAAATATCATTCATATCTTTTTAAATTATATCCTTTTCTTGTCATATTTATCTTTTATAAATCATATCTTTTATCTTATATCTTTTTCTTATTTTCGAAAATCCACCCCCTCCCTTTATATCCACTTTCGGCGCCCCTCTCATCATCCACCATTCTACACCTGCTCTCCTTCTATCCCTCTTCTCTCTTTTCTTTTGCTTGAGGATAAGCAAACCTCTAAGTTTGGTGTGCTTATCCGTGATTACAAAAACATACTCACTTTGATCATAGCCTGGTGGGCGAAATCGTGATTCATTCTTTTCACTTCAACAATCCAAGGTAATGGCTCCAAAGACTTGGTGCACAGAACCATGGTCCAAAATTAACTTCACAGTCTCGCTCAACTAACCAGCAAGTGCACTGGGTCGTCCAAGTAATACCTTACGTGTGTAAGGGTCGATCCCACGGAGATTGTTGGTATGAAGCAAGCTATGGTCACCTTGTAAATCCCAGTCAGGTTAAATAACTAAATTAAGAGATTATAGGATTAAATTAAATAAACTGAAAATAAAGATAAAGTTACTCATGTAATCCAATGGTGGGAATTTCAGATAGGCGTATGGAGATGCTGTGTTCCTTCTGAATCTCTGCTTTCCTACTGCTTTCATCCAATTCTTCTTTCTTCATTCCATGGCAAGCTGTTTGTAGGGCATCACCGTTGTCAATGGCTACATCCCATCCTCTCAGTGAAAAAGGTCCAAATGCTCTGTCACAACACGGCTAATCATCTGTCGGTTCTCAATCAGGTTGGAATAGAATCCCTTGATTCTTTTGCGTTTGTCATCACGCCCAGCCTTCAGGAGTTTGAAGCTCGTCACAGTCATTCAATACCGGAATCCTACTCGGAATACCACAGACAAGGTTTAGACTTTCCGGATTCTCATGAATGCCGCCATCAATTCTAGCTTATACCACGAAGATTCTGTTGGGGAATCTAAGAGATATGCGCCCGGCCTAAGGTAGAACGGAAGTGGTTGTCAGTCACGCGCGTTCATAGGTGAGAATGATGATGAGTGTCACGGATAATCACATTCATCAAGGTGAAGTGCAACGTATATCTTGGATTAAGAATAAAATTGATTTGGATAGAAAATAATAGTAATTGCATTGAAACTTGAGGTACAGCAGAGCTCCACACCCTTAATCTATGGTGTGTAGAAACTCCACCGTTGAAAATACATAAGTGAGAGAGGTTCAGGCGTGGCCGAATGGCCAGCCCCCAAAACGTGGTCACTGGATCAAAATACAATCCAGGGATCAAAACCAAGATGATAATATGATAGTAAAGAGTTCTATTTATAATAAACAAGCTACTAGGGTTTACAGAAGTAAGTACTTGATGCATAAATCCACTTCCGGAGCCCACTTGGTGTATGTTTGGGCTGAGCTTGGTCTATCCACGAGCTGAGGCTTTTCTTGGAGTTGAACTCCAAGTTATAACGTGTTTTGGGCGTTCAACTCTGGATCATGACG
>NC_029773.3:64448875-64451322 GCF_000817695.3 Arachis duranensis | reverse complement strand
GAGTGCAGGGAGGTCAGATTCCAACAGCATCAGCAATCCTTTTGTCAGCCTTCTTCAGAGTTTTGCTCAAATCCCTCAATTTCAGTCAGAATTTACCTAAAATCACAGAAAAACACACAAACTCCTAGTAAAGTCCAGAAATGTGAATTTAACATAAAAACTAATGAAAACATCCCTAAAAGTAACCAGATCATACTAAAAACTACCTAAAAACAATGCCAAAAAGCGTATAAATTATCCGCTCATCATGGCCCCTAAAGGAAAACAACCCAACCCAAGAGAAAAGAAAGAGAATATTCCAAAGCCACTTTGGAATCAAGGGAATTTCTTTACTAAAGAACATTCAGACCATTACTACAAAATAATGAGTCTAAGATCAGTGATCCCGGAAGTCAAGTTCGATCTGAAAGAAGATGAATATCCGGAGATCCAAGAACAAATTCGAAACAGGAACTGGGAAATCCTAGCTAATCCTGAAACGAAAGTGGGAAGGAATATGGTTCAGGAGTTCTATGCAAATTTATGGCAGACAGATAGGCACAGAATAATTGGAGCTGCCCTCTATGATCATCGGACCTTAGTCAGAGGAAAGATTGTTCACACCCATCCTGACAAAATCAGGGAGATCCTTAAGCTTCCTCAACTGAAGGATGACCCAGACTCCTTTAATAGGAGAATGATGAGGGTAAACAAAGGCCTGGACAAGATTCTAGAGGATATATGCATCCCTGAAGCCAGGTGGACCACCAGCACAACTGGCATCCCAAATCAACTCAAAAGAGAAGATCTCAAACCAGCAGCCAGAGGCTGGCTAGATTTCATTGGGCGTTCTATATTGCCCACCAGCAACCGTTCTGAAGTTACTGTTAAAAGAGCAGTGATGATTCACTGCATCATGTTGGGAAAAGAAGTAAAAGTCCATCAACTGATCTCGTGTGAACTATACAAAATAGCAAACAGGAATTCCAAGGATGCCAGATTGGCCTATCCAAGCTTAATTTCTATGCTCTGCAGAGATGCCGGAGTGAAGATGGGAATAACAGAGTATATTTCAGTTGAGAGGCCAATCACTAAAATATCAATGGAAAGACAACAGCTGCAGGATGATCCAATCAAGAGGAGAGCACAAGAAGTCCTCCCAGAACTTCCTCAATTCGAATATTGGGAACATCTTGAGGCATCTATTTCCAAATTGCAAGAAGCTATGAACCAAATAAAGGAAGAACAGAACAATCAAAGTAGCATGCTTTGCAAACTGCTTAAGGAACAAGAAGAGCAAGGGCGCGATTTAAGGGAGCTGAAGCGCCAGAAATTAATCCTTGAAGGACGAAGCACCCACAGATCAGAAGAACATCTACTTCCCAAAACACAGGTTGTTGAGTTCTAATTTCAGCTTTAACTCTGTGATAGTGTTATTATAGAAATTTACCTTAGAATATATATATAGTAGTAGTAGTAGTAGTTAGCATATCTATTCTGGTTTTATTTCCAATTAAAGTTATAATTTATTTTTCTCATCATCATCAGACATGAATAAAATAGTAGATTTTTAGAATAAAGGAGTAATTTATTCGAGTTCTTTATAATAAAAATTATAATTAATTATATGTGGTGGTAATACTTTTTGTTCTCTGAATGAATGATTGAACAGTGCATATTTTATCCTGAATTTGATGAATGTTGGCTCCTGAAAGAATGAGAAACACGAAAAATGTTATTGATGATCTGAAAAATCATGAATTTGATTCTTGAAGCAAGAAAAAGCATTCAAAAAAAAAATTACAAGGAATCATTGGATCAAGAAAAGGAATAAAAGCCAACAGCCCTTAAAACCAAAAGGCAAGGGTGAAAAGGATCCAAGGCTTTGAGCATCAGTGGATAGGAGGGCCCAAGGAAGTAGTTCCAGGCCTGAGCGGCTAAATCAAGCTGTCCCTAACCATGTGCTTGTGGCATGCAGGTCCAAGTGAAAAGCTTGAGACTGAGTGGTTAAAGTCGTGATCCAAAGCAAAAAGAGTGTGCTTAAGAGCTCTGGACACCTCTAACTGGGAACTTTAGCAAAGCTGAGTCACAATTTGAAAAGGTTCACCCAGTCATGTGTCCGTGGCATTTATGTATCCGGTGGTAATACTGGAAAACAAAGTGCTTAGGGCCACGGCCAAGACTCATAAAATAACTGTGTTCAAGAATCAACATACTACACTAGGAGAATCAATAATACTATCTGAATTCTAAGTTCCTATGGATGCCAATCATTCTGAATTTCAAAGGATAAAGGGAGATGCCAAAACTGTTCAGAAACAAAAGGCTACAAGCCCCGCTCATCTAATAAGAATCTGAGCTCCATTTAAAACTCTTAGATATTATTACTTCTTAATTTCTTTTCATCCTATTTTATTTATCTAGTTACTTGAGGACAAGCAACAGTTTAAGTTTGGTGTTGTGATGAG
>NC_029773.3:64442544-64448385 GCF_000817695.3 Arachis duranensis | reverse complement strand
ATATTTTCTGGCTGAAATTGAGGGAGCTGAGCAAAAATCTAAGTTAGGTTGAAAAAAGGACTGCTGATGCTGTTGGATTCTGACCTCTCTGCACTCAAAATAGATTTTCTGGAGCTACAGGAGTCGAATTGGCGCGCTCTCAACGGCGTTGGAAAGTAGACATCCAGGGCTTTCCAGCAATATATAATAGTCTATACTTTTCACGAGATGACGTAAACTGGCGTTCAACGCCAGTATCATGCTGCTGTCTGGCGTTCAGCGCCAGAAACAGGTTACAAGCTGGAGTTCAACGCCAGAAACAGGTTACAACCTGGCGTTGAACGCCCAAAACAGCCCCAGGCACGTGAGAAGCTTAAGTTTCAGCCCCAGCACACACCAAGTGGGCCCCAAAAGTGGATTTCTGCACTATCTATCATAGTTTACTCATTTTCTGTAAACCTAGGTTACTAGTTTACTATTTAAACAACTTTTAGAGATTTACTTTGCATCTCATGACATTTTTAGATCTGAATTTTATACACTTTGATGGCATGAGTCTCTAAACTCCATTGATGGGTGTGAGGAGCTCTGCAGCGTCTCGATGAATTAATGCAATTGTTTCTATTTCTCCATTCAAACGTGTGTGTTCCTATCTAAGATGTTCATTCGCGCTTAATTATGAAGAAGGTGATGATCCGTGACACTCATCACCTTCCTCAATCCATGAATGTGTGCCTGACAACCGCCTCCGTTCTAAATCAGATTGAATGAGCTTCTCTTAGATTCCTCAATCAGAATCTTCGTGGTATAAGCTAGAATTGATGGCGGCCACTCTTGAGGATCCGGAAGGTCTAAACCTTGTCTGTGGTATTCCGAGTAGGATTCAAGGATTGAATGGCTGTGACGAGCTTCAAACTCGCGATTGCTCGGCGTGATGACAAACGCAAAAGCATCAATGGATCCTATTCCAACATGATCGAGAACCAACAGCTGATTAGCCGTGCTGTGACAGAGCATCTGGACCGTTTTCACTGAGAGGATGGGAGGTAGCCACTGACAATGATGACACCCTACATACAGCTTGCCATAGAAGGAACTTTGCACTTTTCTATGGACAGAATACTACATTACAGAAATTCAAAAGACAAAGCATCTCCAAAACTCCAACATATTCTCCATTACTGCATTACAAGTAATTAATTCACGCTCTTTTATTTTTCTAATAATTCAAACTGATAATTTTAATTGAAATCCTGACTAAGAATAATAAAATAAACATAGCTTGCTTCAAACCAATAATCTCCGTGGGATCGACCCTTACTCACGTAAGGTATTACTTGGACGACCCAGTGCATTTGCTGGTTAGTTGTGCGGATTGCAAAAGTGTGATTGCAATTTTGTGCACCAAACCCCCACATTCAAACTCTAAGTTTGGTGTTGGGAGGTCCCAACAATGCTCTGAACATCTGTGAAGTTCCATGAGAGCTCACTGTTAAGCTATTGACATTAAAGAAGCGCTTATTGGGAGCCAACCCAATTTTTATTTATCTATATTTCTCTTGTTCTTTTATGTTTTATTAGGTTTATGATCATGTGGAGTCACAAAACAATTACAAAAATTAAAAATAGAATCAAAAACAGCAGAAGAAAAAGCACACCCTGGAGGAAGAGCTTACTGGCGTTTAAACGCCAAGAAGGAGCATCTGGTTGGCGTTTAACGCCAGAACAGAGCATGAAGCTGGCGTTGAACGCCAGAAACAAGCAGCAGTCTGGCGTTCAAATGCCAGGATTGCACCCTGAGGAAAGCTGGCGTTAAACGCCAGAAACAAGCACCAAGTTGGCATTTAACGCCAGAAACAAGCATAGAGCTGGCGTTTAATGCCAGAAACAAGCATCAATCTGGCGTTAAACGCCAGGATTGCATATAGAGGGCATTTTACACGCCTAAAGGGTGCAGGGATGAGAAATTCTTGACACCTCAGGATCTGTGGACCCCACAGGATCCCTACCTACCTTCTCCCTCTCTCTCACACCTTTTCAAATCACTCTTTTCCATCACCTCTTCACCATTCACATCCATCCCCTCTCCCTCCACTATATAAACCCCTCTATCATTCTTCATTTTCACACAACACAATCCTCTCTTCTCCCCCTTGGCCGAAACCCACATCTCTCCCTTTCCTCCATATCTTCTTCTTCTTCTTCTTCTATTCTTTCTTCTCTTGCTCAAGGATGAGCAACATTCTAAGTTTGGTGTGGTAAAAGAATAGCTTTTTTGTTTTTTTATAACCATTTATGACACCTAAGTCTGGAGAAACCTCTAGGAAGAGGAAAGGGAAGACAAAAAGCTTCCACCTCTGAGTCATGGGAGATGGAAAGATTCATCTCAAGGGTCCATAGCTCAGTAGTAGAGCATTTGACTGCACATCAAGAGAGCCCACTCATGGACCTCAACAAGAGCATGAGGAATTCCTCAACAAGAAATCCCTGAGATACCTTAGGGAATACATTTTCCTCCACACAATTATTGGGAGCAACTAAGGATAGGAGCACCAAAATTACTAGGGATCAAGCAACAGAGGCAAGGAAGAGATATAGAGGAGCTCAAAGACACCATTGGTCCTTCAAGAAGAAGGCGCCACCCTCAATAAGATGGACTCATTCCTTAACTTCCTTGTTCTTATCTCTCTGTTTTTTCGGTTTTTGAGCTTCATGTTTGTCTATGTTTGTGTCTTTATTACATGATCATTAATATTTAGTAACTATGTCTTAAGGCTATGAATAATTCCATGAATCCTTCACCTCTCTTAAATGAAAATTGTTTTTAATACAAAAGAACAAGAAGTACATGAGTTTCAAATTCATCCTTGAAATTAGTTTAATTATATTGATGTGGTGACAATACTTTTTATTTTCTGAATGAATGCTTGAACAGCGCATATTTTTTATCTTGTTGTTTATGAATGTTAAAATTGTTGGCTCTTGAAAGAATGATGAAAAAGAGACATGTTATTGATGATCTGAAAAATCATAAAATTGATTCTTGAAGCAAGAAAAAGTAGTGAATAACAAAGCTTGCGAAAAAAAATTTGCAAAAAAAGAGAGAAAGAAAAAGAAAAAGCAAGCAAAAAAATCCAATAGCCCTTAAAACTAAAATAAAAGGGTAAAAAGGATCCAAGGCTTTGAGCATCAATGGATAGGAGGGCCCAAGGAAAAAAAATCCAGGCCTAAACGGCTAAATCAAGCTGTCCCTAACCATGTGCTTGTGGCATGCAGGTCCAAGTGAAAAGCTTGAGACTGAGTTGTTAAAGTCATGATCCAAAGCAAAAAGAGTGTGCTTAAGAGCTCTGGACACCTCTAACTGGGGACTTTAGCAAAGCTGAGTCGTAATCTGAAAAGGTTCATCCAGTCATGTGTCTGTGGCATTTATGTATCCAGTGGTAATACTGGAAAACAAAGTGCTTAGGGCCACGGCCAAGACTCATAAAAGTAGCTGTGTTCAAAAATCAACATACTTAACTAGGAGAATCAATAACACTATTTGAACTCTGAGTTCCTATAGAAGCCAATCATTCTAAACTTCAAAGGATAAAGTGAGATGCCAAAACTGTTCAGAAGCAAAAAGCTATAAGTCCCGCTCATCTAATTAGAACTAATATTTATTGATAATTTGGGATTTATAGTATATTCTCTTCTTTTTATCCTATTTGATTTTCAGTTGCTTGGGGACAAGCAACAATTTAAGTTTGGTGTTGTGATGAGCGGATAATTTATACGATTTTTAGCATTATTTTTAGGTAGTTTTTAGTAGGATCTAGCTACTTTTAGGGATGTTTTTATTAGTTTTTGTAAAACCCGGTTAATTAACGGCTAATTAACCCATAAATGAGGATTTATTCTAGAAAGCCTAAAATGTGATTTTTATGGCTTAATGTGATAGAGGAGATTGAGACGAGAATTTCGGTACCAATTTTATAGAATTCGGACCAAGATTGGACCGAACGGGCCAAACCGGGCCAACCGGACCCAAAGTGGGCCCTTGGCCCAACATAACTTAACCAAAACCCTAGTTTTCAGCACTCTCTCTCCTCATTACACACACAAACACGCTGAATTAGAGGGAAGGGGGGAGAAGAACACTCTCTCAAGTTCTTTCTCTCACTTGATCTTCAAACCACCATAACTTTTGATCTAGAGCTCCGATTGCCGCTCCGTTTGCGGCCACACGTTCACCGCGGAGAGCTCTACAAAACCCATACAATTAATCTTGAAGTAAGCCACGTGTTTCTGTTCGAAATTCCAGCCCTTATTTTCGAGTTTCATGGGTGAAATGTTGAGATTTTGGGTTCTTTGATGTTATAGGACCCAACTCTCTTGAAGGAGAAGGTTAATCTTGTCTCCTTGGACCTTGGGTGTGGTAAGATTCTCAACCCTAGTGTAATTTTGTTGTTCTATGATGTTTGGGTTTTGAGATGTTGTGTATGGGTATGATGGTTGTGGCTTAGGTTGTGTATGTGTGGATATTGGAGCTTGATTGGTGACTTTGAAGAGCTTGGAAAGGGTTTGGTGGTGAAAAATCTGTTCTTGGAGGTGTTGAGGCCTTGAGAGCTTGGGAAAATTGGCTAAGGTATGGTTTCGGTTTTCCGTATCTAATATGTAATATGGTAGGAAATACTTAGGCTAGAGGCCCTAAGATAGGCATTGAATGGTTGATGTTGTTGTATTGTTGATATATATGATATGGTTATATATGTGATGATGATTAATGATGCCTTGGTGGTATGATGTATGAGGTATATGCATGTTGTGATATATGCTTGATGATTGATTATGGTTGAATTGTGGGTTGAACCATGTTTATGGTGAGTATGATATTAATTGTGTTCAATGATGATTTATTGGAATTGGTGTTGTTAAAAAATTGGCATGAGGAAGAGTATATGATATGTCAATGTGTTTGAGTTTTAGCCACTTGGGTGAAGTGGGTTAAAATGATGAGATAGTGATTTTGTAGATTGTGGTAAGTCTCAAAGTGTGAGTTGAGGAGGCTTGATGTTGAATTTGATATGTTTCAATTGATTTCAAAGAAAAGGGGTGAAATTGGCATGTTTTGATTGATTTTGAAAAGGGTTGGAAATGGTTTGTTTTGAAATGGCACTTTGTGGTTTTTATGAAAAATATGGCTTTTGGGCATACTTTGGTGAGACATAACTTGGACTATGGATCTCTGTTTTGTGCCAAATCTGTTTAGAAATGAAATTGGATCCGGGATGTCCATGCCGTTCAAAGAACGGATGAAAAATGATTTAAAATGAGGAAGTTATGTCCATTGGAAGATTGGGGTCTAAATCTGTGAATTCTGCAGTTTTAACTTAGAAAATTTTTAGCAGAATGACCCCTTGCGCGTGGGCGCACTTGGCGCGTGCGCGCCGATCTTCCAGAAAGCGCCATCCACGCGTGCGCGTGATGTGCGCGGGCGCGCCGATAGTGCTGCACCCAATGCCCAGCCATTTTCCAGAGAGTTGTGCCAGAACTGTGCCAGCTCTGTACCTGGGGCACGAGAGTATCCACGCGTATGCGTGGTTGACGCGTGCGCGTCGATTGGCAAATTTTTAATCCACGCGTTAGCGTGCATAACGCTTGCGCGTTGATGAGTTTTTGAGGACATCTACGCGTGCGCGTGGAGTGCGCGTACGCGTGGCCCTGTTTTCATCCCAAAGTTGATTTTTGAGTTTTAAGAGCCAAATCTCATACTTCTAAGCCTCCGATCTCACTACTTATGTCTTAAATCATTATGATATGTCTAGCTATGAGAAGAAAGGCTAGTGAATGTGGTAACTTGCGAGTGAAGCAAGGGAAAAA
>NC_029773.3:64435380-64441753 GCF_000817695.3 Arachis duranensis | reverse complement strand
GAGGTTTCTCGCTGAGGCATGCTGGAGACTTCTAGATTTGCGAAGATCCTTTGTTCTCGGGTCTATGTTTTGGTTTATATGTTTTGCTTAGATACTTTATCTCCATTAAATAATACAAACTGTGATGACTCCTCTTATGGGAGATTTTGGAGAATAGGTTTTATGTATTTGTGTCCCTTTGGGTTTCCTTTGGGGTTTTCCTTATCTTATCATATGTATATATTGCTATGCTCGGACCGGTTTTCTTCGCAGCCAGGTTTTGAGTTTTGATATTCCTGTTTTTGACACTCCTTTGTATATATAATCTCGCGTTGGTTATCCTTGTTCGTTACGTTATTGATCGGAGTGTTGCGCTTTCGAGTTGCGATTTTTGTTTACCCCTTTTTCTACAAAGCCTCCTAGTTATAATCAATCATTCATACTACTATACGTACTAATTTTTATTTTAGAGGTCGTAATACATTGCCATCTCTGAATAATACATTGCCATCACTGAATTATGGCTTAAGCATAAGACTCTGTATGGTAGGGTGTTACATTATGGTGTCAGAGCAGTTCGTTCCTGTAGAGCCTGAGGGATGGACTGATTATGCTTCTGTGCATTCTCTGTGTGTGTGTTATGTGCTATTAGTATATCTACTTGATATAATTGGCATAAACGTTCATGAGCATGCATTTAAGACTTTGAAGTACTAGACTTCCGATATTGAGACTGATCAACTTAATATCGATTGTTTGGTATGTATAGGAACCAGATGGCGCCTCGTGGACACAGTAGAGGTAGTGCGAGAGGTCGTACGAATGCTCGTGCACCGGAGAATAACCTTAATGACCCGGTGAACTTTATGGCTGCATTGGAGAACATGGCTGCTGCTATGCAAGCCACTGCTGAGGCTCTTGGTCAACAGATGAACAACCATGGTAATGATGGAGGTGGAGCTCTTGGCCCGATGACGTTGGCAAACTTTTTGAAGGTGAATCCACCTAAGTTCAAAGGAACTACTAGTCCGACTGAGGCCGATACATGGTTTCAGGCTATAGAGCGAGCGCTGCAAGCACAAGTGGTACCTGAAGGGCAGCGTGTCGAGTTTGCTACCTACATGCTCACAGGCGAAGCGTCGCATTGGTGGCAAGGCATCCGACGTCTTTTGCAGCAGGGTGATGACTATATCACCTGGAATGTCTTTCAAGAAGAGTTCTATAAGAAGTATTTTCCGACTTCTGCTAGGACGGCCAAGGAGCTTGAACTGTTACAGCTGAAGCAGGGTACTATGTCTGTATCTGAGTATACTGACAAGTTTGAGGAGCTGTTCAGGTTCTCTCGTATGTGCCAAGGGACTCCGGTGGAATATGAGGAATGGAAGTGTGTTAAGTATGAAGGAGGACTCCGGAGCGACATTTTCAGTTCAGTGGGACCAATGGAGATTAGGACTTTCTCCGAATTGGTGAACAAGTGTAGGGTTGCTGAAGAGTGTGTGAAAAGGGCAACCGCTGAGAAAGGGAGTCACAAAGGATCATTCCCACAGAACCGAGGGAAGAGCTTTGCACCTAGAGGTCTGCCTTTCAAGAGGAGAGGTTCCTTTAGGAGGCCCAGCAACAACAACTCCCAATGGAAAAGGTTTGGGAAGCAATCTCAGAATGATCAAGTTTGTACTAGGTGTGGAAGTCACCATCCGGGAGCACCATGCAAGGCCGGATGGGGTTTGTGCTACAATTGTGGAAAGGCAGGACATAAGCTCCCATGGTGTCCGGAGCGGCAGAAGCAAGGTGCTGGGAGAGCACAACAAACTGGTCGGGTGTTCACCACCTCAGCTGTGGGTGCAGAGGGATCCGAGACACTTATTCGAGGTAACTGTGAAATGGCTGGTCAAACTTTAAATGCTTTATTTGATTCGGGAGCATCGCATTCATTCATTGCATTTGAGAAAGCCCATGAGTTAGGATTGAAGATTGTAACCTTAGGTTATGATCTAAGAGTGTACAATGCTACCCATGAAGCCACGGTAACTAAGCTAGGATGCCCGGAAGTTTCCTTTAGGTTCAAGCAGCGTGATTTTGTTCATAATTTAGTCTGCTTGCCGATGATCGGTCTTGATCTTATCTTGGGATTGGATTGGTTATCTAAGAACCATGTCCTGCTTGATTGTTCTACAAAGTCGGTGTACTTTATGCCGGAAGATACAGAGGGGCCGGTCGTGGTGAATAATTATTACTTGAATTCGATGATGGTGAACTGTTCTGGAATCGAATGTCAGGGTATCATGTTGTTAACCGCGGGCGTTTCAGGTGATGATCAAAGGTTGGAGCAGATTCCGGTTGTGTGTGAGTTTCCGAAAGTGTTTCCCGATGATATTGATGAGTTTCCACCTAACCGAGAGGTTGAGTTTGCTATTGAATTGGTGCCCGGGGCGGGACCAATCTCAAGTGCTCCTTATAGGATGTCACTGTTAGAGATGAACGAGCTAAAGTCTCAGTTAGAGGATTTGTTGGGGAAGAATTTTATACGGTCAAGTGTCTCTCCGTGGGGTGCTCCAGTGCTACTAGTGAAGAAGAAAGATGGGAGTATGCGGCTCTGTGTGGATTACAGGCAGTTGAACAAGGTTACAATAAAGAATAAGTACCCACTGCCGAGAATTGATGATCTCATGGATCAGTTACAAGGAGCTGGAGTTTTCTCCAAGATTTATTTGTGATCCGGTTATCACCAGATAAGGGTGAGGGGTGAGGATATCCCTAAGACCGCTTTCAGGACTCGTTATGGTCATTACGAGTACACTGTAATGTCCTTTGGATTGACGAACGCTCCTGCAGTGTTTATGGATTACATGAATAGAGTCTTCCGTCCGTTTCTGGATAAATTCGTTGTTGTCTTCATTGATGACATACTAATTTATTCCAAAACTGAAGAAGAGCATGCGGAACACTTGAGGACCGTGTTGCAGATTCTAAAAGAGAAGAAACTCTATGCAAAACTGTCTAAGTGTGAGTTTTGGAAGAGTGAGGTGAAGTTTTTGGGCCATGTGGTGAGTAAGAAGGGAATAGCCGTAGGTCCAACTAAGGTGGAGGCTGTGATGGATTGGAAGCAACCAACCACCGTGACGGAGATAAGGAGTTTTCTGGGTTTAGCTGGCTATTACCGAAGGTTTATCAAGGGCTTTTCACAGATAGCTTTGCCAATGACAAAGTTAACCCGCAAAGATACTCCGTTTGTTTGGGCTCCTGAGTGCGAGGAGAGCTTTCAGACATTGAAGAAAAAGTTGACCACTGCACCTGTGTTAGTGTTACCCGAGCCGAATGAGCCATTTGAGGTGTATTGTTATGCCTCATTGAAGGGTCTAGGGTGCATGCTAATGCAGCATCATAATGTGGTGGCGTATGCCTCACGACAGTTGAGACCTCATGAAGTTAGTTACCCTACGCACGATTTGGAACTCACTGCGGTTGTGTTTGCCTTGAAGGTGTGGAGGCATTACCTCTATGGGGTTAAGTTCCAAGTTTTCTCTGATCATAAGAGCTTGAAGTACCTCTTTGATCAGAAAGAGCTTAATATGAGGCAAAGGAGGTGGATGGAATTATTGAAGGACTACAACTTTGAGTTGCATTACCATCCGGGAAAGGCGAATGTAGTGGCGGATGCGTTAAGTCGGAAGTCATTATATGCGGCTTGGATGATGCTTCAAGAGGAGAAGTTGCTCAAGGGATTTGAGAGTCTGAAAATTGGTGCTCGAGAAGTATCCGGAACTTATTTGAAGAGAAAAATTTGGAAGATGCGGGTGTGTTTGGGGTTCACGTTGGGGAACAAAAAAGCTCGTTTGAACGTCTTGAATGCCACATTGTTATGTTTGGCAATTTTTTGGAATCTCTAACCTAGAAGTGCTTTCACCTCTGAACGTACGTTCATGTGAAGCTAAAAATTTAAGCTTCTGCGTTCACGTTGGGAACATTAATGACCGTTGGAGAAGTTAGGTAAGAAATTTATTTCATATCTACCAACTATACCCTTCATTTCTTCTATAAAAAGGATGCCCATAACCACATAATTTCACAGTAGTTCTCTTACAGATTTTTTTTCATCAAACTCATTCAGATTTGTTTTCATCACTGTCAAGTTAAAGATTTTAATTTTTTTATTATTTTTTAGTTCTTTCTTTCATATTTTGATTTTTATGTTTTTTATTGTATTTTTTATATATATGATAAATATTTTTCATATTATTTTTTTAGTATTCTAATGTTATTTTTTTAATTTTCTATTGTTATATTTTTATTGTATTTTTTTATTTCTATGACAACTATTGTTGATATAAATTTTATTTTTTTTAATTTTATTATTTTTTGTTTATATAAATTATTTTTTTCTATCCTTTATTGTACTATATTTATGTTATGTATAAAATTTTTTTATTTTTTTTATTTGATTTTACTCATATAAATTTTATTTACTTTTTATTATAATTTTTTTGTTCATATGATATATATTGTTGGTTGTAATTATTATATACTATGGTTGTATGATTTTTTTGTTTTTGTTTTTTATTTTTATTGTACTTCTTACTGTACTTTATTTTTGTTTTTATTATATACTATTTATAAGTAACAAAAGAGTCATAAATAATAAAAATTTATAGTCCAAAATATACTAAATTAAAGAGTACTCATGGAACTAAAATAAATTATAAAATATTTTTTTTATTTGACATTATAAAATGTATAGTACTCTCTTTTATATTTTTATTTCTTATTGTTTTTTAGTTCATATGAAATTTTTTTATCATTTACTGTTCTTTATGTTTAATATGTAAGGTGTCTTTTTTATTTTTATTTGACTTTGTTCTTTTTTATTTTTTACTTATTTTTATCATTGATCTTTTTTATATTGTTTTTTCAGTGTTCTAATCTCTCCTTTCTCACGTATGTTATTAATTTTATTATGGTATTCTTATTATTTCTTGTTCATATGAATTCTATTTTTTTCTCTTTTATTCAGTGTGTTTATATTTTATACGAAGTTTATTTTAGTTTTCTTATTTGATATAGTTTATGTAAAACCCGGTTAATTAACGGCTAATTAACCCATAAATGAGAATTTATTCTAGAAAGCCTAAAATGTGATTTTTATGGCTAAATGTGATAGAGGAGATTGAGACGAGAATTTCGGTACCAAATTTATAGAATTCGGACCAAGATTGGACCGAACGGGCCAAACCGGGCCAATTGGACCCAAAGTGGGCCCTTGGCCCAACATAACTTAACCAAAACCCTAGTTTTCAGCACTCTCTCTCCTCATTACACACACAAACACGCTGAATTAGAGGGAAGGGGGGAGAAGAACACTCTCTCAAGTTCTTTCTCTCACTTGATCTTCAAACCACCATAACTTTTGATCTAGAGCTCCGATTGCCACTCCGTTTGCGGCCACGCGTTCACCACGGAGAGCTCTACAAAACCCATACAATTAATCTTGAGGTAAGCCACGTGTTTCTATTCGAAATTCCAGCCCTTATTTTCGAGTTTCATGGGTAAAATGTTGAGATTTTGGGTTCTTTGATGTTATAGGACCCAACTCTCTTGAAGGAGAAGGTTAATCTTGTCTCCTTGGACCTTGGGTGTGGTAAGATTCTCAACTCTAGTGTCTTGAAGGAGAAGGTTAATCTTGTCTCCTTGGACCTTGGGTGTGGTAAGATTCTCAACCCTAGTGTAATTTTGTTGTTCTATGATGTTTGGGTTTTGAGATGTTGTGTATGGGTATGATGGTTGTGGCTTAGGTTGTGTATGTGTGGATATTGGAGCTTGATTGGTGACTTTGAAGAGCTTGGAAAGGGTTTGGTGGTGAAAAATCTGTTCTTGGAGGTGTTGAGGCCTTGAGAGCTTGTGGATAAGTGGTTTGGAAGTGCTCCGGGGGAGCTTGGGAAAATTGGCTAAGGTAGTGCTGCACCCAATGCCCAGCCATTTTCCAGAGAGTTGTGCCAGAACTGTGCCAGCTCTGTGCCTGGGGCACGAGAGTATCCACGCGTACGCGTGGTTGACACGTGCGCGTCGATTGGCAAATTTTTAATCCACGCGTTAGCGTGCATGACGCTTCGCGTTGATGAGTTTTTGAGGACATCTACGCGTGCGCGTGGAGTGCGCGTACGCGTGGCCCTGTTTTCATCCCAAAGTTGGTTTTTGAGTTTTAAGAGCCAAATCTCATACTTCTAAGCCTCCGATCTCACTACTTATGTCTTAAATCATTATGATATGTCTAGCTATGAGAAGAAGGGCTAGTGAATGTGGAAATTTGCGAGTGAAGCAAGGGAAAAATGGATGATCAATGAGGATCAAGCATGAATATGTGAGATGCGGAGGATGGTGGTGGAAGTGCTTGTTATGCCAT
>NC_029773.3:64421563-64434554 GCF_000817695.3 Arachis duranensis | reverse complement strand
ACTGTGATGACTCCTCTTATGGGAGATTTTGGAGAATAGGTTTTATGTATTTGTGTCCCTTTGGGTTTCCTTTGGGGTTTTTCTTATCTTATCATATGTATATATTGCTATGCTCGGACCGGTTTTCTTCGCAGCCGGGTTTTGAGTTTTGATATTCCTGTTTTTGACACTCCTTTGTATATATAATCTCGCGTTGGTTATCCTTGTTCGTTACGTTATTGATCGGAGTGTTGCGCTTTCGAGTTGCGATTTTTGTTTACCCCTTTTTCTACAAAGCCTCCTAGTTATAATCAATCATTCATACTACTATACGTACTAATTTTTATTTTAGAGGTCGTAATACCTTGCCATCACTGAATTATGACTTAAGCATAAGACTCTGTATGGTAGGGTGTTACAGTTTTTATGCAAAATTCACATTTCTGAACTTTACTATGAGTTTGTGTGTTTTTCTGTGATTTCAGGTATTTTCTGGCTAAAATTGAGGGACCTGAGCAAAAATCTGATAGGAGGCTGACAAAGGACTGCTGATGTTGTTGGATTCTGACCTTCCTTAACTCGAAGTGAATTTTCTAGAGCTACAGAACTCGAAATGGCGCACCCTTAACGGCGTTCGAAAGTAGACATCTAGAGCTTTCCAGCAATATATAATAGTCTATACTTTATTCGAGTTTAGACAACGCAAACTGGCGTTCAACGCCAGTTCCATGCTGCATTCTGGAGTAAAACGCCAAAAACACATCACAAACCAGAGTTAAATGCCAAAAACATTACAACTTGGCGTTTAACCCCATGAGAAGCCTCTTCATGTGTAAAGCTCAAGCTCAGCCCAAGCACACACCAACTTGTTCTAAGATATCATTCATACTTCAACCTAATGGATGTGATGATCTGTGACACTCATCATCATCCATCCTTATGAATGCGTGCCTGACAACCACCTCCATTCTACTTTCGATTGAATAAGTATCTCTTGGATTCCTTGATAAGAATCTTCATGGTATAAGCTAGAATCCTTTGGCGGCCATTCTTGAGAATCCGGAAAGTCTAAACCTTGTCTGTGGTATTCCAAGTAGGATTCAGGGATTGAATGACTGTAACGAGCTTCAAACTCGCGATTGTTAGGCGTAGTGACAGACACAAAAGAATCAATGGATTTTATTCCGACATGATCGAGAACCGACAGATGATTAGCCGTGCTGTGACAAGAGCATTTGGACCATTTTCACTGAGAGGATGGGAAGTAGCCATTGACAACGGTGATGCCCTGCATACAGCTTGCCATGGAAAGGAGTAAGAAGGATCGAAGGAAGGTAGTAGGAAAGCAGAGATTCAGAAGGGACAAAAGCCTCTCCATACACTTATCTGAAATTCCAACCAATGATTTACATAAGTATCTCTATCTTTATTTTCTATTTATTTATTCTTATATTCGAAAACAATTATCACTATTTAAATCCGCCTAACTGAGATTTACAAGATGACCATAGCTTGCTTCATACCAATAATCTCCGTGGGATCGACCCTTACTCACGTAAGGTTTATTACTTGGACGACCTAGTGTACTTGCTGGTTAGTTGTGCGAAGTTGTGAAAAATGTGAGTGAACCGTAGTAGTGTGCACCAAGTTTTTGGAGCCATTATTAAGAATTGTTCGAGTTATAAAAAGTGTAAATCACAATTTTGCCTATCAATATCCAAGAGCCTGTGCCATGGTGCGCGCTTTTTGCCGATGATATCATCCTTATGGGAGAGTCAAAGAAATACCTAAATAAGAAGTTAGATTTATAGAGAGAAGCTCTAGAAATGAATGGTCTGTGCATAAGCCGTAGCAAGACAGAATATATAGAATATAAGTTCGGCCGCCGAAAGAAAAACCCTAATACAGAGGTGAATATAGGAGAAAATATCCTACGAAAAGTTAAAAGTTTTAAGTATCTTGGGTGCATCATACAGAATAATAGAGAGATTGAACATGATGTAAATCATAGGATCCAAGCAGGTTGGTCGGAGTGCGTCTGGTTTTATATGTGATAAAAAGTGCCTTTAAAACTTAATGGTAAATTCTATCACACTGCTATCAGATCGGCTATGTTTTATGGTACAAAGTGTTGGGCGGCCAAAGAGGAGCACAAACTTAAGTGAAGTATGGTAGAGATGAAGATGATGAGATGGATGAGTGGTCATACACGATTGGATAGAATAAGGAACAAAGATATAAGAGAGAGAGTTAGAGTAGCACCTATTGTGAAAAAATGGTAGAATCGCGTCTCAGGTGGTTTGGACATGTGAGAGGAAGACCCAGAGCACCCAATCAGGAGGATGGATGATAAACCCCAATTTTGTGGTTTATCTTCTGCTTAATTTAGTGGATTTTATCAACTTTTCCCCACATTTATTCACTAAAATAGCATGATTTTGTAATTCTCCCTAATTTGTGCTGAAGAGTAAAAACATGCTTTTTAGGCCTTAAAATAGCTAAGTTTAATTCACTTTGATTCCATTTGATGCCATGATATGTTTGTTGAGTGATTTAAGGTTTATAATGCAAGGATTGGATGGAAGAAGTGAAGAGAAAAGCATGCAAAGTGGAGAAAATTCATGAAGAAATGAGGATTTGTAGAATTAATGGCGACGTGTGATGAGTGGATAATTTATACGCTTTTTGGCATTATTTTTAGGTAGTTTTTAGTATGTATTAGTTAATTTTTAGTATATTTTTATTAGTTTTTATGTAAAATTTACATTTCTGGACTTTACTATGAGTTTCTGTGTTTTTTTGTGATTTTAGGTATTTTCTGGCTGAAATTGAGGGACCTGAGCAAAAATCTGATTCAGGGGCTAAGAAAGGACTGCAGATGCTGTTGGATTCTGACCTCCCTGCACTCGAAGTGGATTTTCTGGAGCTACAGAAGCCCAATTGGTGCGCTCTTGCTGGTGGGATCGACCTTTACTCACGTAAGGTATTACTTGGACGACCCAGTGCACTTGCTAGTTAGTTGTGCGGAGTTGTGAAAAGTGTGATCACAATTTCGTGCACCAACGCGTATACATGACCCATGCATATGCGTGAGAAGGAAATCTGTCAGACAACACGTATACGTGACCCACGTGTACGCATGAGGAGGAAATCTGCTAGGCGACGCGTATACATGGCCCATGCGTACGCGTGACAAGCAGCACATGACCTCATTAATGAAACATGCTGGGGGCGATTTCTGGGACTGCAGAAGCCCCATCCAACTCATTTCTGAAGCTATTAGAGACAGTATGCAAGATGAAACAAAGGGGGGAACAATTAGTGTAGTGTAGAACCATGTCTTAGGATAGTTTTCTAGAGAGAGAAGCTCCTTCTTCTTTCTAGAATTAGGGTTCTTAGGCTAATTTTTTCTTTAATTTCAGATTTTAGTTCTTGTTTTAGTGTAGTTCTCTTTACATTTTCATGCTCTAGTAGTTTAATTCTCTTGTTTTCTCTTGTTAATTTCTCTTTTGAGCTACTCTTTAGTTTTGAACACTCTTGTCACTTTTAATTTCATTTAATGCAATTTGATGTTTTATGTTCTTTCTTGCTTGCTTGAGTTATTATTGTTATCTTCTTGCATTTGGTAGTAGTAGATTTTATTATTCTTGTAATTTAATATGTTTTCCCTTTTATGCACACCAAGTGTTTGATAAAATGCTTGGCTTAGGTTTAGAGTAGATTTTGTGCATTCTTGGCTTGGAAAGAGAAATTAGGTGATCTTGAGTCATTAATACCCAATTTAGATTGGTGATCTAGAGTGATTAGTTACTCTTGTTTCCATTAACATTACTTATGGATTGAGATTAACTAGGCTTATTTGACTTTCTCCCGATGTTGGAGATAATGAAATAGGATTAACTCTTGATAATTATTGTGTTATGATTAATGACTATAATAGAAAACCTTAATTCTCAATCCTTTTCATGAATGCCTCTCTTTAGTATTTGTTATCTTTAGTTGTTTGCTTTACTTTATTGTCATTTAAATTTCTTGTCATTTTATTTCTTGCCCCTTTCAATCATCAACCCACTTGATCTCATAACCAATAATTGTGCACTCGATTATAATTCCTAGGGAGAACGACCCGGGAGAAAGACTCTCGGTTATTTTTATTCGGTTGAACTTGTGACAACCATACTAAACTTTGTTGGAGAATCCATTGTTAATCTAAACTATGCTTGCAATGAAGTGATTCTTTTTATTGAGAAATTCTAGATCAACATAAATCTTGACGTCAAGTTTTTTGCACCGTTGCCGGAGAATTGCAATGTGTGCTTATTGTTGGTTATTTTATATATGTTAATATTTTGAATAGGTTAATTTTTAGTTTGTTTTTTAGTTTTTGCTAGTTGTAGCAACTTGTTTTTCTTGTTTCTTGTTAGTTTTTGTTTTTATTTTCTCTTTTCACTATGAATTATCACCCTTTTGTCCATGAGTTTGGTTCAAACTATGTTGTAGGGAATGGAAGCTACAATGAGGATGGACATCAAGAATGGAACAATCAAAGGTGGGAGGAGCCTCAAGCATATAATCAACCTTTATGGCAACAACCTCCTCCAATGTGCTATGAGTAAGAACAATTCCATGATGCATACCAACCCAATGGCTATGGTGGACCTCCTTGTGGTTGTCAACCACAACCACCATATACCTATAACCCCCCTCATTAACATAGCTTTCAACCATCATACTCACAAGCCCTATACCACTAGACACTCCCATATGATCCTAACACATACCTACCATACCAACAACCATATGATCCATACATAGAGCCACCACCATTCCAACATCGATATTCTCAAGAACCATCAATCCCATATACATCACCTCCATACCCATACCAAGATGAACCACCTTCCAATTATGGACCCTTTCTCCCAAATAATGAACCCTCTCTTCCACCACCTCCTTCATTGGATGAAGTTATCCATGCCTTCATGCAAGAACAACAAGAGATATTTACTCTTTTCTCCAAAAGCAAGAAGATGATCAAAAGGAGCTAAAGAAGATAGAAATCATGGTGGCTACCATGACTGAAGTCATTAACCGCATGGCTTCCCATCCAAGCTCATGCAATCAAAGCACTCCCATTAATGAATGTGGAGGATTGACTAAAGAGCATAATGAGGGAGTGAATTTGGAGCTTCAAGGTGAAAAAGAGGAGTTGAAGCAAGAATTGCAACAAGAGGAGGGAGTTGAGATAATTGAGCCAGAAGGAGCGGTTGAAGAATTATGAGGGGTTGATCAAGATTGGATTTAATTATTAATGAGTAGTTCTTGTTCACACTTACAAATTACCTCAATGGTCCTATTAACCTTCTTCTATTGAGCTTGAAAGTAATGTTAAGGAGGGTACGCAACCTCCAAAGCATGTCATGAATGAAGAATTGGAAGAAGTGGAGAAAGCAACAAGTCCTCCTATTTATGATGATTCCACATCAACATATGATCCTCTTTAATTTGAAGAGTCTTCTCCCATTGCATTTTAGGTTAATGTTGAGATAGATTTTACTCAACCTTCAATATATGATTTGAGTGATGGGGTAGAATTAGAAGAATTTGGTGAGGAAGAGGTTAAAGTTCAAGAAGCTTGTCAAGAGGTGGAAGTTATCAAGGATGAGCAAAAGGGAGTTACAATCACCTTGCCAAAGCCGGTTGGAGCCTCTTTCGCTAAGCAACCATCCATATTATTATTTGAGTGGGTAAAAATCATATCCTTAAGCTTTATTATCTCACTTAAATATGACTTACTTGAAATGGATGGTCAAATTAGAACTCCTTGTAGATTGAAGAGTAAAGGAGAGTTGTATAGTGGTTGGCGTTATAATTCTAGGTTCATTGTAGTTAAGAGGTCAAGGTTGAAATGCAAAGGTTGGTGTAGAGCTAGATTGCTTAGGTCTAGGAAGTTGTTTGGGTGCCTAAAGGAAAATTCACAAGTCTTGCCACTCGATTGGGATTTTGATGATCAATTAGAAGACGGGTGTAAGAACAAAATTTGGGATCCCGACATATGTGAAGAGGATCAATTAGAGCTTCGAGCTTGTGGAAAACTTCACCAAGGCTTGATGCAATTGAATTGGAATCTTGGAGCATTTTGGAGATCCAAGCATTGGTGGAAGTTCAAGGATGAATTCAAGCACAAGCCTCCTTGATTAGAGCTCTCCCTATAAGTCTAAGTTAAGGACTTTAAATTAAAGTGATAGGTGGGAGACACCACACCATGGTAACATCTTTCCATTTTTCTCGATTTTGTAAATATTGGTAAAATTAGTTTAATTTCATGTTTATTTTGGTTTGTTGAGTTTATTTGATAGTCTAAGGTGTTAAATAAGGTTTGATGGTGTTTTGGTAGCTGTTTCAGTGTTTGGAATGTTTGGTTTGGTGCTAAAACTTGAAAAATTTTGAAAACAGAGCACCCAGCCACACGTACACGTAACCCACGCGTACGCGTGACCCCCGAAAAACCACCATGCAAGAATGGTACAGTGAGGGTGCTACTGCATGACTCCAAACAAAGAGTTGCACGAGTAGGGTGCGAGAACTGCGCATCCAGTGCAATTTCTTCCCACGCGTATGTATGACCCATGCGTACGCGTCACCCTCTATTTTCCCTATCACGCGTACGCGTGCCAGGCGCGTACGCGTCGCATTCTATTCTCCCAACCCACGCTTATGCATGACCTATGCGTACGCGTGGGAATCCCTGCTCTACCCAACTTTCTTTCTTCTATTCTCTCCATTTCTTTTCTCCTTTTCTCTTCTCTTCTCTTCTTCCCCTTCTCCAACCATCATCCATCACCACCATTCACCATCTACCATCATTTTCTTTAGTTAGTTAGTTGGTTTGAATTTTTGTTTTAATAGATTAGGTTGTTAGTTTAGGTTATATTTTCGTGATAAGTGTTGGATTATTAATCTTGTTTGCTATTTACTGTTGCTAATTATTACCTTGATGCTATTTTTAGAATCATTGTTATGAATACTCATTGTTGGATTTCTTTGTTGAGGTTATACTTTGTTTCTTGGTAAAGAGTTCTTCATGCATACTAAATGTGAATACCAAGTATTTATGACATTGCCTTCAAAGCACTCTACATCTTTTAAATTGCATGTTTTGGCCACTATGTAATTTGAATTCACTATCGATTGTTAGGCAATTGTATGTAGTCAATGCATTTTTTGTTAGGTGATGCTTGTTTATGAATGATATTTAATCCTAGTTGATGCATTGATATTGAGGAATTGCAAAATTGGATCGTAAGCTTGCCTAGTGACATTTTTTAAGCTTTTTAAGCTTTATGGACTATGCTTGCCATGTTTTTCCACTTCATGTCATTTAGGTGTTGCAAACAAACTTTTCTCTATCATCCAATTCACAATTATTTCATTATTGCTTGAATGCTCTTGTGCTTCTTTATTACTTGTTTGGTTGTCTTAACCTACAAGTTTTTCTTTAAAGTATTTCAAGCACATTAAAATGAATGAAGTGCATACGTCTTTTTGTGTAGTTGTGACATAGCTTCCAATGCTAGTGTGTGTGTATGTGTGTTCTAAACCGCATGCAACTTAGAACCTGCACACTATTTTCTTACATGTCACAAACTAATTCACTCACTTCCTTTTAGTGATTCTTACCTCATTCCAACAATATATGCTTCCTTGCTTCTGCATTTACTTGTATTACTATCCTATTTTCTATCTTTCAGGATGAGTCATCATTAGAAACAAAGAGCGGAAAAAAGCACATGCAGCAGCTGGTTGATCCACGAGCTGAAGTTGGCAATCCGCGAAGTCGTCGTACCCCTTGCTCATCTTTGAATGCACTGAGGACGGTACAAACTTTTAAATGTGGGGAGGTCGTCCGACCAATCAGCCAATCTTAGGTGACAAAATTCTAACCCATCACTTTCACATTTTATTTTTTCTTTTATTATTAGGTTATTTTTTAATTCGTAGTTGCATTTTCTTGGTTTGCATATATATACATATAATAAACTTAGTTAAAATAATGAAATTTTTCAAGAAAACTTCTCTTCATATAGAGCATTGACTTCCAAAATTGATTTGAGTATAAATTTTTCATTGAACTTGCTTGAATTATATATTGTGGAACATGTTTTGAGCTAAGAACACATAAGCATGTGAGTTTTTTAGCCTAATTGTGTTGTTGCATCATATAACCACTATTTTTTTTTGTTATTCTCTCTCTATGATTGTAATCTTTGATTTGTTTGATTCTTTATGTCCATTATTTTATGTATGAATGCATTTATATGATTGATGCCTTTATTTCATTTGAGCTCACTTACCCAAATGGCCTTACCCTTTAATCTATCATTGTTAACCAATTTTAAGCCTATTTTAATCCCTTTTGTTCTTAATTTAGCACATCACTACTCCTAAGTGAAAAACAATAAATGTCCCTTATTTGGATCTTTGATTAGCTTAGGCTAGTGAGAGTGTTTATCATTTAAAAGTGAGAAATTTGGGAACATTGGGTGAGATGAAAGTGTAGTTTGTAGTTTTATTGAAAATCTTGGAAATTGGGTACCTATTCATGCATTGAATGTTAAACCATATGCATTAATCTTTTTGTATATATTATGTTATTGAAAAAAAATTGAAAATTGAAAAATGAAAAAAAATTGAAAAATTGAAAAATGAAAAATGAAAAAAGTAATAATATAAAAAAAAGAAAAAAATAATAAAAAGGGGACAAAATGTCCCAAAGTAAAGTAATAATAACAATGCATATGTGTTATGGTTGAAAATAATGCATGAGTGTGTGAAAAAGTGAATAATTGGTAGTTAGGTTTGCATTTGAATTGTATAGGTTGTCATATGTGTTTGGTGAGAGCTTAGGTTAATCAAAGATGCAAATTTCAAGCTCACTTGACCATAGATGTATCTTTACCTTTACCCTAGCCCCATTACAACCTATGGATAAGTCCTCATGATATTTGTATGGATGCATTAAATAATTGTTTATTGTTAGAAGAAGAACAAATCTTAGAAAGCATGGTTAGAAGAGAATTGAGTGAATCAACCCTAAACACTTGAGCGATTAGAGCGTATACACATCCAGTGAGGGGTTCGATTGCTCAATTGCATGTTTGCACCTATGATCATCTCTTATTTTGCAAGTTCGTAAATTCTTTTCTAAGAACTCAATTCAATTGTGGATTTGATTTGATTATGATTGCCTTAGCCCTTGTATTCAGATATGCTTTCTTGGGAGTTGATTTGTTTTGACCAAGTAGTTGCATGCATTTAGATAGATTGCAATTAGATAGTTTACTTGCATTGAATAAATGTTGACACCCTTTGTCTCTTTCTTGGTTTAGCATGAGGACATGCTTGGTTTAAGTGTGGAGAGGTTGATAAACCCCAATTTTGGAGTTTATCTTCTGCTTAATTAAGTGGATTTTATCAACTTTTCCCCATATTTATTCACTAAAATAGCATGGTTTTGTAATTCTCCCTAATTTTTGCTTGATAAACCCCTATTTTTAGAGTTTATCCTGTGCTTAATCTAGTGGATTTTATCCATTATTCTCACACTTATTCATACAATTCGAATGTTTTACGTTTTCCTTCCTGATTTTGTGCTATGATTGAAAACATGCTTCTTTGACCTTAATTTTGCTATGTTTAATCATCTCTTATTACCATTCGATGTATTGATATGTGTGTTAAGTGTTTTCAGAAATTACAGGGCAGGAATGGCTTAGAGAATGGAAAGAAAACATGCAAAAGTAGAAGGAATACAAGAAACTGAAAGAACTGCTAAAGCTGTCCATCCTGACCTCTTGGTACTAAATTGACCATAACTTCAGCTACAAAGATCCAAATGATGCGGTTCTAGTTGCGTTGGAAAGCTAACATCCGAGGCTTTGCAACTATATATAATTTGCAATAGCTGCCCTGAAGATAGGCGACGCGCACGCGTGACCTGGAGAAAACGCAATCCATGCGTACGCATGGATGACGCGTACGCGTGACTTTGCCGCGTGTTGGACGTATCAAAAATCGCTGGGGGCATTTTTGGACTATTTTTGACCCAGTTTTTGGCCCAGAAAACACAGATTAGAGGCTATAAAGTGGAGGAATGCATTCATTCATCGGGAGACAACATTCATTATTCACAATTCTAGTTTTAGATGTAGTTTTTCTAGAGAGAGAGGTTCTCTCCTCTCTCTTAGTTTTTAGGATTTAGGATTTCTCTTAGGTTAGGTTTACTTCTTCTTCATTCCAGGTTCAATGTTCCTTTACTTTGGTTTCTCTTCTATTTTTATTTATTCTATTACTTTGATTTATGGATTCTCATATTAAGATTTGATTTTATATTTAATATAATTTGAGATATTTCAGATTTATGATTGCTTTCTTTTATTTATGATATAAATTATTTAGATTTTTCTCCCTTTGCTTTGGTTGAGTAATTTGTGACACTTGAGTTATCAAACTCAGCTGTTGATTGAAAATTGGAATTTGCTGATTGATTTGGATCCTTCTAAAGCTAGTCTTTCCACAGGAGTTGACTAGGACTTGAGGAATCAAATTAATTAGTCCACTTGACTTTTCTTTATTTAGTAAGAGTTAACTAAGTGGGAGCAATAAACAATTTTTGTCACACCTGATAAGGATAATTAGGATGAGATTTCCAGTTCTTATACCCTGCAATGGTTTTCATAATAATTAATTTACTTTATTGTTAATTTATTTCCTTGTTCCCTATTTCAAAAACCAAAAAATATACCTTTTTCCAAAACCAATAATAAATCATACTTCCCTGCATTTCCTTGAGAGACAACTCAAGTGTTAAATACTTCGGTTATAAATTTTATTAGGTTTTGTTACTTGTGACAACCAAACTTTTGTACGAAAGGATTATTTGTTGGTTTAGAAACTATACTTATAACGTGATTATTTTTGTGAAATTCTTTACCGGCAAAAGTCCTCTCGTCAAATGGCGTCGTTGTCGGGGAATTGCAAACGTGTGCCTTATTATTGGTTATTGTAAATATTTGCTTTTGCTTGGTTATTTGTTTTTTGTTTTTATTTTTAATTTTTATTAGCTACTATGAATTCTCACCCCTGTCGCTTTAAGTTTGGTTCCAATATTGTTGTAAGGAATGAAAGCTATAATGAGAACAGACATCAAGGTTGAAAAAATCAAAGATGGGAGGAGCCACAAGGATTTGATCAATGCTCTTGGCAACAACCCCCTTCAATGTGCTATAACCAACAACCATTCTATGATGCATACCAAGACAATAGTTATGGTGGATCTTCTCGTGACAGCCAACACCCACCAAATTACTATGGTCAAGAGCCATTCCGAGGTGCGTACCAAGATGATAGATACAGTAGACCCCCGTGTAGTTACCAACAAGCCCCACCATATGCTTATGAATCACCTCCCTAACATACCTTTGAACCACCATACTCACAAGCCCCTTTACACCATTCACCTCCATATGACCCTAACCCATATCCACCATACCAACCACCCTATGAACCGTATGAACCATATATAGAACCACCCCAATTCCAACCCAATTACTCCCAAGGACCACCACCTCCATATGCACCATATCCATATCCATCAATCCAAGAGCTTTATGGTCCTACTTATGCTACCCAAGCAAAACAAGAATCAAAGGATTGTCTCAAGGAAACAAAGGATCAATTTTATGCAACTCTTCATCAACTAGAGAAAGCGATAAATCAGTTAGCTTCCCAACGTTTGGACACTCAAAGAACCCCCATGGCTTCATGTGGAGAATCTATTGAAGAACGCAGCATGAAGGAGAAGCTAGAAACTCTGGTGGACAGTGAGCAGCATGACCTTGTATTGGAACAATTGGAGGAAGCCATAATCATTGAAGAGGAAGAAGTGGTCGAAGACTTGGGAGATGCGGAACGTCCATGGGAACCTCAAATCACAGAGCCCCCTCCTAAGGAGTTTGAATTTGGTGTTGAGGAGGGTGTACAATCTCCAAAACATATCATGGTTGAAGACTATGAAGGGGATGATCAAGAGATGGATTCAATCATTGATGAATTCTTATCTACATTTGAATCCTCTCCTATTGGACTTGATATGGAGATTAAAGAAGAGGAAGCACAACCTCCCATGCCCGTGGTAATTAATGAAGAAGAGATTGAATTGGAAGAAAGCTACCAAGAGGAAGCGGTTGAAATTGAAGTATCTTGCAAAGAGGTGGAAGTTGTCAAGGAAGAGCCCAAGGGAATGGAGCTAGAGATCACCTTGCCAAGGTTATTGGAGACCTCTCCCCCAAAGCCATCACCATCCATCCCTTCGTTCAAGTGGGTAAATCTCTCATCTCTAAGCTAAATTAGCCACTTGAATATTGGTGCGCGAAATTGTGAACAAATACTTTTTCACAACTCTCATAATCCCCGGTAATGGCTCCAAAAACGTGGTAGCTCAATACCATGGCATTACACAACTTCGCACAACTAACCAGCAAGTGCACTGGGTCGTCCAAGTAATAAACCTTACGCGAGTAAGGGTCGATCCCACGGAGATTGTTAGTATTGAAGCAAGCTATGGTCATCTTGTAAATCTTAGTCAGGCAAACTCAAGTAGTAATGGTGATGAACGAAAATAACACAAAGGTAAAGATAGAGATACTTATGTAATTCATAGGTAGGAACTTCAGATAAGCGCATGAAGATGCCTTCCCTTCCATCTCTCTGCTTTCCTACTGTCTTCATCCAATTCTTCTTACTCCTTTCCATGGCAAGCTTAAGCAAGGGTTTCACCGTTGTCAGTGGCTACCTCCCATCCTCTCAGTGAAAGCGATTGCATATGCTCTGTCACAGCACGCGGAATTCAGCTGTCGGTTCTCGGTCAGGCCGGAATAGAATCCATCGATTCTTTTGCGTCTGTCACTAACGCCCCGCCTGCTAGGAGTTTGAAGCACGTCACAGTCATTCA
>NC_029773.3:64418630-64419679 GCF_000817695.3 Arachis duranensis | reverse complement strand
TGCTCCACCCTTAGTTGTCCCATGTTGGAACTCAATTCTCCTAGGGAGGTGTTTAGTTGCTCCCAATAGTCTTGTGGAGGAAAGTGCATCCCTTGAGGTATCTCAGGGATCTCATGATGAGAGGGGTCTCTTGTTTGCTCCATCTTTTTCTTAGTGATGGGCTTGAGGTCATGCCTTCTCAGTTGAACCGGCTTTAGATGCCATAAATGGTTATGGAAAAACAAAAAGCAATGCTTTTACCACACCAAACTTAAAAGCTTTGCTCGTCCTCGAGCAAAAGTAGAAAGAAGAGAGTAGAAGTAGAAGGAATGAGGAAGAAGGGAATGGCTTTGTGTTCGGCCAAAGAGAGGGGGAGAAGTGGTGTTTAGGTTGTGTGAAGATGAAGGGGTGAAGAAGGGTTTATATAGGGGTGTTGAGGTGATTGGTGAATGGGTGAAGAAAGAGAGGGTGGTGGGGTTGGTGGGGATCCTGTGGGGTCCACAGATCCTGTGGTGTCAAGGAAAAGTCATTCCTGCACCAAATGGCACTCAAAATCACGTTTTGAGCCATTTCTGGCGTTAAACACCGGGCTGGTGCCCATTTCTGGCATTTAACGCCAGGTTCTTGCCCTTTCCTGGCGTTTAACGCCAGTCTGGTGCCCCTTTCTGGCGTTAAACGCCCAGAATGGTGCCAGACTGGGCGTTAAACGCCCAACTGCTAGCCTCACTGGCGTTTAAACGCCAGTGAGTTCTTCCTCCAGGGTGTGCTGTTTTTCTTCCTATTTTTCATTCTGTTTTTGCTTTTTCAATTGATTTTGTGACTTCTCATGATCATCAACCTACAAAATAAAATAAAATAACAAAAGAAAATAGATAAAATATAACATTGGGTTGCCTCCCAACAAGCGCTTCTTTAATGTCAGTAGCTTGACAGAGGACTCTCATGGAGCCTCAGAAATGCTCAGAACCGTGTTGGAACCTCCCAACACCAAACTTAGAGTTTGAATGTGGGGGTTCAACACCAAACTTAGAGTTTGGTTGTGGCCTCCCAACACCAAACTTAGAGTTTGA
>NC_029773.3:64413252-64413727 GCF_000817695.3 Arachis duranensis | reverse complement strand
CCTTTGTCTTTGCTCCTGCTCATAAGAAAGAGAAGGGAACAAGAAAATGTGGAATCCTCTATGTCACAGTATAGAGATTCCTTTAGGTGTCAGAGGAAGAGAAGAGTAGAAGACAGAAGTAGAAAATTCGAACTTATTAGAGAAAATGGAGTTCGAATTTTGCATTAAGGGATAGTGTTAGTCCATAAATAAAAGGATGTGAGAAAGAAGGGAAGTAATTTTCGAAAATTTAAGTAAAAGATTTTGAAAACATTTTGAAAAACACTTAATTGATTTTCGAAAATAAAGAATGAGAAAGAAGTAAAGTGAATTTTTGAAAAAGATTTTGAAATTAGAAATCAAAAAGATTTGATTGAAAACTATTTTGAAAAAGATGTGGTTAAGAAGATATGATTGCTTTTAAAAAGATGTGATTGAGAAGATATGATTTGAAAAACATTTTAAAAAGATTTGATTTTAAAAATTGATGACTTGG
>NC_029773.3:64412323-64413234 GCF_000817695.3 Arachis duranensis | reverse complement strand
TTTGAAAAGATATGATTTTAAAAATTAATGACTTGCCTAACAAGGAAAGATATGATTCAAACATAAAACCTTCCGCAACAGAAAAGGCAAAAAATGTTCAATCAAATCATTAATTGTTAGTAAGTATCTTTGAAAAAGGAAAGAAATTGATTTTGAAAACATTTGATTGAAAGGATATGATTTGAAAAAGATTTGATTTTGAAAAACTTTGAAAACTTGAAAAAATTGATTTTGAAAACAAAATCTTCCCCCTTGTGCCATCCTGGCGTTAAACGCCCAGAATGGTGCACATTCTGGCGTTTAACGCCCAATGCACTACCTTTTTGGGCGTTAAACGCCCGACCAGGCACCCTGGCTGGCGTTTAAACGCCAGTCTGTCCTTCTTTACTGGGCGTTTTGAACGCCCAGCTTTTTCTGTATAATTCCTCTGCTGTATGTTATGAGTCTTCAATTCTCTGTATTATTGACTTGAAAAGACACAAATTAAAAATATTTTTGGATTTTTAATAATAAGAACAAATCAAAAAATTAAAAATATTTTTGGATTTTTAATGATAAGGACAATTCAAAATGCAACAAGAATCAAATAACAATGCATGCAAGACACCAAACTTAGCAGTTTGTATACTACTGACACTAACAGAATGAAAATGCATATGAGACACACAAAAACACTCAAGTCAATTGAATTTAAAGATCAGAGCACGAATATTATCAAGAATTACTTGAAGATTCTTAAGACACATGAATGAATGCATGCAATTGACACCAAACTTAAGATGAGACACTAGACTTAAACAAGAAATTTTTGGATTTTATGATTTTTGTAATTTTTTTGATTTTTCGAAAATTAAGTGGAAAAGAAAATAAAGGTATCAAAATTCTTAATGAGAATTCCAGGAATCATGCAA
>NC_029773.3:64411918-64412227 GCF_000817695.3 Arachis duranensis | reverse complement strand
TGCATTCAAGAGCTAAATTGATGAAGATCAATCAGCTTTGGTGATGATAAGAACATCACCTTGAAACACTAGAATTCATTCTTAAGAACTCTGAAGAAAAAATACCTAATCTAAGCAACAAGATGAACCGTCAGTTGTCCAAACTGAACAATCCCCGGCAACGGCGCCAAAAACTTGGTGCGCGAAATTGTGAACAAATACTTTTTCACAACTCTCATAATCCCCGGTAATGGCTCCAAAAACGTGGTAGCTCAATACCATGGCATTACACAACTTCGCACAACTAACTAGCAAGTGCACTGGGTCGTC
>NC_029773.3:64393275-64411107 GCF_000817695.3 Arachis duranensis | reverse complement strand
ATGAGTAAATGACATAAAAATCCACTTCCGGGCCCCCTTGGTGTGTGCTTGGGCTGAGCATTGAAGCTTTCATGTGTAGAGACTTTTTCTGGAGTTAAACGCCAGCTTTTGTGCCAGTTTGGGCGTTTAACTCCCATTTGGGTGCCAGTTCCAGCGTTTAACGCTGGGATTTCTTGAGGTGACTTTGAACGCCGGTTTGGTCCATCAAATATTGGGCAAAGTATGGATTATCATATATTGTTGGAAAGCCCAGGATGTCTACTTTCCAACGCCGTTGAGAGCGCGCCAATTGGGCTTCTGTAGCTCCAGAAAATCCACTTCGAGTGCAGGGAGGTCAGAATCCAACAGCATCTGCAGTCCTTTTTGGTCTCTGAATCAGATTTTTGCTCAGGTCCCTCAATTTCAGCCAGAAAATACCTGAAATCACAGAAAAACACACAAACTCATAGTAAAGTCCAGAAAAGTGATTTTTAACTAAAAACTAATAAAAATATACTAAAAACTAACTATATCATACTAAAAACATACTAAAAACAATGCCAAAAAGTATACAAATTATCCGCTCATCAAATATGCTTTGCTTGAGACGGATGAGCAACTTAGAGCTCTTTGTGGCTATAAAAGTAAGAGGGAGATGGTTAGTGGTTGGCAACACAATCCTAGGTTCATTGTGGTAGGAAGCTCACGGCTGAATTATCATGGTTGGAAGAATACTAAATTGTATGGGTCTAAGAAGATGTTTGGATGCCTTAGTGAGAATTTGTATTGTTTACCACCTGGATGCAATTATGATGATCAACAAGAAGACGGGTGCAAGATTAAGGTTTAGGACTCCAGAATTCATTCTAGCCACCAACACTTTCGGGGCCTTGTCACTTACTTCAACTTGCTTGAAGACTTTATGCGTCTAATTTGGGACCCCGGATGTTACTGGAAGCACAAACATTGGTGGAGATTCCTCGACGAGATCAAGCATAAGCCACCATAATAGGGAGCTCATCCAATGTCCAACTTAAGGACAATAACTAAAAGTGCTAGGTGGGAGACAACCCACCACGGTATGATCTTTCAATTTTATCCTTAGTCTTATTTTATTCTATTTTTATTGGTGTCCACTCATAACGTCTGCATCAGCATCTGCATTCTGCATTCTGCATTCTGCATTCTGCATTCTGCATTATGCATATTTCATAAAAAAAAGTGGCAGAAAGATGTGTGGGAGCAGTGCAAAAAGTGTGCCAATCGCGCAAGCATCATCACGCGTACTCGTACTCCACGCGTACGCGCCACTTGAGATTTTGGCATTTCACGCGTACGCGTCAATGACGCGCATGCTTGGCTCTGAAAAATCGATGTAAAAGGTGTATTGGCCGAAAGTTGTGATAGCCTGGTGCTAGCACTATGTTAAAGGCACAAAATCACCCACGCGTACGCGTCCCTGACGCATGCGCGTCGTTTTCAATTTCTGAGCAATCATGCGTGCACGTGCCTGACGCGCACGAGTCGTATGCAACGTTGGGTCACAACTTAGAGTGAACAAAAAGTTTTGTGTGCGCGAGGCTACCTTCACGCGAGTAGCACAAACACGGTCACGCGTACGCGTGACCGACGCTTACGCGTCACCTCCCTCTCTGCGCAACCCACGCAGACGCGTGGAGCACGCATGCGCGTCGTTCGCGCAACATCACCAGAACCCTGCACCGCCCACTTTTCTTATCTTTTCTTTTCTAATCCTAATTTCTTTCTTACTTTCTTCATCTCTTTAACTTCTCATCCTTATTCTCTTTCATTCTATTTTCTTTATTACATTATCATACTTTCATTCATTGCATTTTCATCTTGTGCATGTTTTATTTTCTTTTCTAAGTTTATTATTTTACCATTGGTGTTAAATGTTCTTATTCAACTGTTGTATCTTTTTTTGGTATAATTTTGGTTCTTAGTGACTTATTTTACACTGTTGGGTAATATTATTTAAGTCAATGCTACTCTTTTATGATACTTATACTCCTTTTGCATTGACATGAATTTATATTGTCTTTCATTACCCATTATCTCTTCCCCTTTGTTGCATTGTCTGCACTATTGATATGCCATGTGCTTATACTGTTTTCTAACTTGCATGTTGTAGCTACCATGTAGTTGAGACTCTCATCATTTGGCATTAACCCAACCATATCTTATTTGTTTCCTATCTTTGTTTTTGGGTTACTTTTCTTATTTTTCCTCTTCTTTCAGGATGGCCACCGAGGAAGGAAAACAGAAACCTTTTACATGGGACGACAGACAAGTCAATCTGCACATTTTTTGGAGAAAAGCATCAGTTGGAGCCACCCATCCACTTGCACATCTCAGCATGCACTGAGGACGGTGCAATCTTTAAGTGTGGAGAGGTTGATACCGACTTCCATGGGTTAGTTACCATCTTTTCAACACCATTGTTTAACTTTTTTGTAGTTCATTGTTGCATTTGCATGTTTGATTGCATATTTGTTTGATTTTGTTCATATTTTACCACCACTTTGTTGAAATAATATTTTCTTTTTCAAGAAACTTTTTATAGCATTTCACTAATTTGAATCAAAATTTTTGTTGAACTTGTTTGAAGAAATTTTATTTTGGAACATGGTTGAGGAAAAGATTTTTGCGTGGTCTAGAATTCAGAATAAATTCCTGTTGCAAGTATAGCTTCTAAACCAATAAGAATCCTTTCTTACAAACGTTTTGGTTGTCACAAGTAATAAACTCCTTAAAATTGATAACCGAGTATTTAAACCTCGGGTCGTCTTCTCAAGGAATTGCAGGGAGGTATGTTCTTATTATTGGTTATGAAAAAGTGTGTTTTGGGATTTTGGATTAAGGTAAAAGGTTAGTTGAATGACAAGTAAAATAAAATAATAATAACTGTAAAATAAACCTTTGGCAAAGTACAAGAAATTGGAAGTCCAGACTTAGTTATTCTTATCAATAATAATGAAAGTTGAATCTTAATTCCACTTAGTTAACCTTTGCTAAAGCAAAGGAAAGTCAAGGGACTAATTAGTTTGACCTTCGAATCCTATTTATTTCCTAAGAAAAGGTTGGGATTATTGAAGTTCAGTTCAATTAGCAAAGATAACAGTTATCAATTATGTTAAGCTAAGATAACTCCTGAGTTACTGATTTCTTAACCAAGACCAAAAGGATAAGAAATTGAAATCATAAATCTAAAAACATCTCAATAATATATAATCCTAACATGAAAAGTTCACAAACCAATTGGGTAACATAAATCAAATACCAATAAAAGCATAGTATCTAAAATAAGAGATAAATCTAAAGTAAAGGAAATATTGAACCTGATGAAGAGTCAAATTAAATCCTAATTTCTAAAAATCCTACCTTAAATCCTAAGAGAGAGGAGAGAACCTCTCTCCCTAAAAACTACATCTAAAACTAAAATTATGAATTATGAGAGCATAATTATGAATGGATGCATTCCCCCACTTTATAGCCTCTAATCTGTGTTCTCTGGGTCGAAAACTGGGTCAGAAACAGCCCAGAAATCGCTGGAGAAGAAATCTGCCACGCTGGTTTTTCGTCACTGCGACGAGGCCGCATGGAGCACCCGGTCGCGTCGCCTAGCATCAGGGAAACTATGACATATTATATATCAAATCGAAGCCCCGAACTTTAGCTTTCTAACGCAATTGGAACCGTGTCATTTGAACCTCTGTAGCAAAAGTTATAACCGTTTGAGTGCGAAGAGGTCAGGCTGGACAGCTTTACAGTTCCTTCAACTTCTTGTATTCCTTCCACTTTTGCATGCTTCCTTTCCATCCTCTAAACTATTCCTGCCCTGTAATCTCTGAAATCACTTAACACACATATCAAGGCATCTAATGGTAATAAGAGAGGATTAAACATAGGAAACTTAAGGCCAAAGAAACATGTTTTCAATCAAAGCACATAATTAGGAAGGCAAATGTAAAACCATGCAAATAGTATGAATAAGTGGGTAAAGAGTTGATAAAATCCACTCAATTGAGCACAAGATAAAACATGAAATAGTGGTTTATCAACCTCCCCACACTTAAACATTAGCATGTCCTCATGCTAAGCTCAAGAGAAGCTATAAAGATGAAGAGGAATGGTAGAAAGTATGAAATGCAATCCTATCTATATGAATGCAACTAAATGTGAAATGCTTCTACCTACTTGGTTAAAAATAAATAAGTTCTCCAAGACAAACATAAATCAAATTTCACTAATTCAAATTATACAATAAAAGACAAGTAAACTTGTAAGAAGATAGCTCATGAAAGCAGGGAACATAGAATCAAGCATTGAACCCTCACTGGAAATGTATATCACTCTAATCTCTCAAGTGTATAGGGTTATTCACTCTACTCTTCTCTAGTCATGCTTTCTAAACCTTGTTCTTCATCTAACTAATCAACAAATATTTAATGTACCAATGCAAACATCATGAGGTCTTTTCAAGGTTGTAATGGGACTGAGGTAAAGGTAAGGATATATGTATAGCCAAGTGAGCTTTATAAATTGAATCTTTAATTATCCTAAGCTTTCACCTAACATACATATACTCTATATAACTCTAGTTCATGCCTAGCTACCCAAAATTCTCACTTTTACATCACATACTCTTGTATCAACTTTTTCTTTTTAATTTATCACATGTGCATTGATTTTTTATTAACTTAACATTGGGGTAATTTTGTCCCCTTATTTATTTATTTATATTATATATATATATATATATATATTTCTTTTTTTCTCTTTTTTTTGTTTTTTTTTAATCATAAAAGCAAACATAACTTATCAATGCACATGGATTCTCCATTATTTTTCTATTTTGGTTTTTCATGAGTAGGTTCCCAAATTCCCAATATTCAAATAAATTAGAGACATGATACATTCCCTTATTAACCCATGTTCTCACAGTTTTTCCCATACTTAGTTGATGCACAATCTCTATCTTAAGCTAACCAAAGATTCAATTGGGATATTACTTTTATTTTTCTGCTTAAGGCTAGTGATGTGATAAAATACAGAATAAATGGGGATTAAAAGGCTCAAAGTGGCTGACAATGGTGATTTAAAGGGTAGGTTTATTTAGGATAAGTGAGCTAAAATCAAACAATAGTCTCAATCATATGCAAGCATGTAAATACACTAAATAATAGATATATAGATTGGAAAAAAATATAGATTACAATCATAGAGGAGGAAACACACAAGAATAAAATATTTATGGTTAAATAATGTAACCATGTAAATAAGCTCAAAATCTCACAGGTTGTGTGTTCTTTGGCTTAAAAACCATGTTCCAAATACAACTTCAAACAAATTTAACACAAAAAGTTTTCAATTTAAATTAGTGAAATATTATAAAATAAAATCTTGAAAAGAAATTCATTACTTCAACCAAGTGGTAAAATATGCAATCAAACATGCAAATGCAATAACTAACAAGGAAAATAAACCATTGGTGTTGAGATAGAAGAGTAACTAACCCATGGAGATCGGTATCGACCTCCCCACACTTAAAGATTGCACCGTCCTCGGTGCATGCTAAGATGTACAAGTGGATGGGCTGCTCCAACTCAGGTGGACGGGTTGCTTCAACTGATGCTTTTCTCTAAAGATTGAGCAGATGAACTTGTTTGTCTCCCCAATAAGAAGTTTTTCCTCTCCCTTTATGGTGGCCATCCTGAAAGAAGAGGAAAAAGAAGAAAAAGTAACCCAGAAATAAAAATAAGAATATAAATAAAGTCTGGGTGGGTTAATGCCAAATAATGGGGGTCTCAATTACATGGTAGCTACAACATGCAAGTGAGAAAATAGTGGAGACACATGGCATATCAATAATGTAAAAATTTTCAAAAAATGAGGGAAGAGAGTGTGGGTAAGGAGAGATAATATAAATTCAAGTCAATGCAAAAGTGATACAGGTATAAAAGATTGGCATTGATATAAATAATATTACCTGACCAGAATAAAACAAGTCACTAAGCATTCCAAATAATTCAAGAGAAGATGCAACAGTTAAATAAGAAAATTCAACACCAAAGGAAAAATAATGAATTTAGAAAAGAAGGAAGAATATACACTAAATCAAAATGCAATGAATGGAATATGCAAATAAATAAAATGAAAGATAAGAAGAATAAGAAGGGAAATAAGTCAGTAAGAAAGGAGGGAGGGAAAAATTAGGATTGGGGAAGAAAAGATAAGATATTTGGCAAATTAGGATAAGCTGTGCGGGCGCAAGCGATGCGATCGCATGGGGCGCGACGCGGTCGCGTCAGTCACGCGGTCACGTGACACATGTTATGCTTCTGGCGCGAGTGCAGCCTCGCGCCTGCACAACTCTCTGTTCGAATTATTTTATTTGCCAAATTTGGGGTGACGCGATCGCGTGGGGCATGCGATCGCGTGAGTGGACTTTAGAAGGGAATGACACGGACGCGTGGTGGGTAGAATTGTGCGTTCAGCACCAATCCAGCGCCACTCTCGTACAATAATTCGTTGTGCACCCTTTTTACGTCGAAAATAAGGGCACGCGGCCGCGTGGGTCATGCGGTCGCGTGGGAGGCCATTATTCCCATGTGACGTGGTCGCGTCGGTGACGCGATCGCGTGGGTCAATTTGTGCCACTGGCACACCTCCAGCCACGCTCCAGCGTGACTCTCTGTTCGTTTTTATTTTCTCCCATCTCCTTGCGACGCAGACGCGTCGCTAATGCGGTCGCGTCGCGTGGCATTTTTTTATTTTATTTTTTTCAGAATGCAATGCTAAAATGCAATGAATGTTATGCAAAAATTCCAGGTTCAATCAATATTCAAAAACAAACAAAACATACTAGAATTAAAACTGAAAAGGGACGATCATACCATGGTGGGTTGTCTCCCACCTAGCACTTTTAGTTAAAGTCCTTAAGTTGGACATTTGGCGAGCTCCTTGTCATGGTGGCTTATGCTTGTACTGATCCAGGAATCTCCACCAATGTTTGCAAATCCAATGTCCTTCGGGATCCCAAATCTTGTTTCTACACCCGTCTTCAAGTTGATTATCATGATTCCATCCGGGTGGTTTAGCTTTAGAATTCTCATTGAAGCGTCCAAACAACTTCCTAGACCCATTCAATTGAGCTCTATACCAACCTTTGCATTTAAATTTTGAGCTTCCAGCCATAATGAACCTTGCAGGACAGATCTTACCACTGACCATCTTCTTCTTACTCTTAATGCCACAAAGAGCTCTAAGTTGACCATCCGTCTCCAGTAGCCCGTTTTCAAGTGGAATTAGAAAGCTAAGGGATATGAATTTTACCCACTTGAATGTTGTGAAGGATGATGGCAACTTAGGGGGAGGTGTTTTTAATGAACGTGCAAGCTCCACTCCCTTGTGCTCTTCTTTGACATCTTCCACCTCTTTGCAAGCTTCTTCAATTTCAACCTCTTCCTCTTGGTAGCTTTCTTCCAATTGATTAACCTTTTCCAAGTCTTCTATTGTGACATGCCTTGGAGGTTGTACACCCTCCTCAACATCAAATTCAAATACCTTGGAAGGAGGCTTTATGACTTGAATTTCCCATGGAGGTTCTGCATCTCCTAAGTCTGCAACCGCTTCTTCCTCTTCAACAATTATGGCTTCCTCCACTTGTTCCAGCACAAAGTCATGCTCCTTACTGTCCACTAGAGTTTCTAATGTCTCCTTCATGCTATGTTCTTCATTAGATTCTCCACATGAAGCCATGGGGGTTCCTTGAGTGTCCGAACGCCTAGAAGGTAATTGATTTATTGCTTGCTCCAATTGATGAAGGGTTACATGAAATTGATCTTCTGTTTCCTTGAGACGATCCCTTGACTCTTGTTCCATTTCAATAGCATAACTGGGGTCATCTTGCTCTTGGATTGATGGATGTGGGTGCTCTTCCATGGATGGTGGTGATGGGATGGGTGGTGATGGAATGGGCGGATCATTATATGGTTGAAAAGGAAGTGCACTAGAGCTTGAGGGTTGATTGTTGAAGGTATTCGATGGTCCGATTTGGGTGACCAGAGCTTGTATAGTAGAGTTTAAATCGGCAAATACTTTCTCCATAGAGGTTTGGGGTGGATAGGAGGGTTCATTTTGATAATGATAAGGAGATGGTGTATATTGAGGTGGTGGTTCTATGTATGGTTCATTTGACTCATAAGGTGGTTGGTATGGTGGATATGGATTAGGGTCATACGGAGGTGTTTGGTGGAAAGGAGCTTGTGAGTATGGTAGTTCAAAATTATATTGAGGCGGAGGGGGTTCATAGGCATATAGTGGGTCTTGTTGGTAGTCAAAAGAGTGCTCACCATAGCCATTGCCTTGATATGCATCACATAATGGTTGTTGATAGTCCATTGGAGGTGGTTGTTGCCATGAGGGTTGATCAAATCCTTGTGGCTCCTCCCATCTTTGATTGTTCCAACCATGGTGCATGTTCTTATTGTAATATCCTCTACCTACAACATAATTGTAACCAGACTCATAGCCAAAGGGGTGAGAGTTCATAGTAGTGAGAGAAAATAAAAACAAAAACTAACAAAAAAGGAAAATTTTTTTTGAAAAATATTTACAATAACCAATAATAAGGCACGTTTGCAATTCTTCGGCAACGGCGCCATTTTGAAGAAAAGATTTTTGCATGGTCTAGAATTCAGAATAAATTCCCGTTGCAAGTATAGCTTCTAAACCAACAAGAATCTTTTCTTACAAACGTTTTGGTTGTCACAAGTAACAAACCCCTTAAAATTGATAACCGAGTATTTAAACCTCGGGTCGTCTTCTCAAGGAATTGCAGGAAGGTATGCTCTTATTATTGGTTATGAAAAAGTGTGTTTTGGGGTTTTAGATTAAGGTAAAAGGTTAGTTGAATGACAAGTAAAATAAAATAATAATAACTATAAAATAAACCTTTGGCAAGGTACAAGAAATTGGAAGTCCAGACTTAGTTATTCTTATTAATAATAATGAAAGTTGAATCTTAATTCCACTTAGTTAACCTTTGCTAAAGCAAAGGAAAGTCAAGGGACTAATTAGTTTGACCTTCGAATCCTATTTATTTCCTAAGAAAAGGTTGGGATTATTGAAGTTCAGTTCAATTAGCAAAGATAACAGTTATCAATTATGTTAAGCTAAGATAACTCCTGAGTTACTGATTTCTTAACCAAGACCAAAAGGATAAGAAATTGAAATCATAAATCTAAAAACATCTCAATAATATATAATCCTAACATGAAAAGTTCATAAGCCAATTGGGCAACAACATTCTCCCACTTTATAGCCTCTAATATGTGTTCTCTGGGCCGAAACCTGGGTCAGAAACAGCCCAGAAATCGCTGGAGAAGAAATCTGCCACGTTGGTTTTTCGTCACTGCGACGCGGCCGCATGGAGCACACGGTCGCATCGCCTAGCGTCAGGGCAACTATGGCATATTATATATCAAATCGAAGCCCCGGACATTAGCTTTCCAACGCAATTGGAACCGCGTAATTTGGACCTTTGTAGCAAAAGTTATAACCATTTGAGTGCAAAGAGGTCAGGCTGGACAGTTTTGCAATTCCTTCAACTTCTTGTATTCCTTCCACTTTTGCATGCTTCCTTTCCATCCTCTATACCATTCCTGCCCTGCAATCCCTGAAATCACTTAACACACATATCAAGGCATCTAATGGTAATAAGAGAGGATTAAACATAGGGAACTTAAGGCCAAAGAAGCATGTTTTCAATCAAAGCACATAATTAGGAAGGCAAATGTAAAACCATGCAAATAGTATGAATAAGTGGGTAAAGAGTTGATAAAATCCACTCAATTGAGCACAAGATAAACCATGAAATAGTAGTTTATCAATGGTTTAGAGCTCAAACACACAAAACCTGTGAGATTTTGAGCCTATTTGAATTGGTTGCATTCTATCAACCAATATTTATTTTTGGTGTGTGTTATTCTCTCTAAAATTGTGATCTTTGTCTTGCTTAATTCTATATTTTCATTGTTTGATGCATGCATGCACTTATATGATTGAGGCCTTTGTTTCACTGAGCTTACATACCCATATGGCCTTACCCTTTCATTATCTTTTGCAAACCAATTTGAGCCTATTTTATCCCATTTGTTCTTTATTTTGGCACATCATTAACTCTAAGAGAAAAACAATAATGTCCTTAATTTGAATCCTTAGTTAGCTTAGACTAGTGAGACTGTTCATGATTTAAGTGTGGGAAAATTGGGTTTGCCAATATTTGGTTTGAGAATTGGGTATGTTGTATATTATTGTGAAAATGTACAAAACAATGGTTGAGCTCATATTATTGCATTCAATACTTTAATCATATGCATTGAAAAAAACAAAAGAAAAGAATATATATATATATATATATATATATATATATAGAAAAAAATGAAGAAAAAAAAGAGAGAGAAAAAGAAAAGAAAAGAAAAAAAAATAATAACAATAAAAGGGGACAAAATGCCCCAAGTTAAGTAATGATATCAATGCATATGAGTTGTACTTAAATTTGGGATGCATAAATATATGGTAAACTTAGTTAATGGGAAGTTAGATACTGCATTCTGATTACATGGATTGTCTTAAGTTAAGTTAGATTTTAGGTTAATCAAGGATTTGAATTTCAGTCCACTTGACCAAATACAATCCTATCTTGACCCTAACCCCATTATAACCCTTAAAAGACCTCTTGATATGTGTATTTGTGCATTAAATTTTTGTTGATTGTTAGATGAAGAGAAAGCCTTAGAAAGCAAGATTAGTAGAGAATTGAGAGAATCGAACCTTAAACACCTGAGCGATTAGAGTGCATACACTTCCAGTGAGGGTTCGATGCTCGATTCTTTGTTCCCGGCTTTCATGAGCTATTTTCTTCTGCAAGCCTATTTGTACTTCATTTTTATGATTTGAATTAGTCAAATCCGGTTCATATTTGTTCTTGAAAGGTTTATTTACTTTTCACCAAGTAGGTAGAAATATTTTGCATGTAGTTGCAATCACATAGATAGATTGCATTTCATACTCACTACCATTCCTCTTCACTCTTTTAGTTCTCTTGAGCTTAGCATGAGGACATGCTAATGTTTAAGTGTGGGGAGGTTGATAAACCCCATTTTTAAGGTTTATCCTGTGCTTAATCAAGTGGATTTTATCCATTATTCTCATACTTATTCATACAATTCGCTTGTTTTACATTTTCCTTCCTGATTTTGTGCTATGATTGAAAACATGCTTCTTTGACCTTAATTTTGCTATGTTTAATCCTCTCTTATTACCATTCAATGCTTTGATATGTGTGTTAAGTATTTTTAGAGATTACAGGGCAGGAATGGCTTAGAGAATGGAAAGGAAGCATGCAAAAGTGGAAGGAATACAAGAAACTAAAGGAACTGCTAAAGCTGTCCAGCCTGACCTCTTGGTACTAAATCGACCATAACTTGAGCTACAGAGATCCAAATCAATCGATTCTAGTTGCATTGGAAAGCTAACATCTGGGGCTTCACAACAATATATAATTTTCCATATTTTCTCTGAAGATAGGTGACGCGCATGCGTGGATCACTCACATGTGTGACCTGGAGAAAACTCAATCCACGCGTGACTTTGTCGCATGCTGGACGTATCAGAAATTGCTGAGGGCGATCTCTGGGCTGTTTTTGACCCAATTTTTGGCACAGAACACATAGATTAGATGCTATAAAATGGAGAAATGTATCCATTCATCGGGGGACAACATTCATTATTCACAATTCTAGTTTTAGATGTAGTTTTTCTAGAGAGAGAGGTTCTCTCCTCTCTCTTAGTTTTTAGGATTTAGGATTTCCCTTAGGTTAGGTTTACTTCTTCTTCATTCCAAGTTCAATTTTCCTTTACTTTGGTTTCTCTTCTATTTTTATTTATTCTATTACTTTGATTTATGGATTCTCATGTTAAGATTTGATTTTATATTTAATATAATTTGAGGTATTTCAGATTTATGATTGCTTTCATTTATTTATGATATAAATAATTTGGATTTTTCTCCCTTTGCTTTGGTTGAGTAATTGGTGACACTTGAGTTATCAAACTCAGCCGTTGATTGAAAATTGGAATTTGCTTATTGATTTGGATCCCTCTAAAGCTAGTCTTTTCTTTTATTTTCAGTTCTTATACCCTGCAATGGTTTTCATAATAATTAATTTACTTTATTGTTAATTTATTTCCTTGTTCCCTATTTCAAAAACCCAAAAATATACCTTTTTCCATAACCAATAATAAATCATACTTCCCTGTAATTCCTTGAGAGACGACCCGAGGTTTAAATACTTCGGTTATAAATTTTATTGGGTTTTGTTACTTGTGACAACCAAACTTTTGTACGAAAGGATTCTTTGCTGGTTTAGAAACTATACTTACAACGTGATTATTTTTGTGAAATTCTTTACCGGCAAAAGTCCTCTCGTCAGTGCTTAAGAGTGAAAACATGCTTTTTAGGCCTTAAAATAGCTAAATTTAATTTACTTTAATTCCATTCGATGCCTTGATATGTTTGTTGAGTGATTTCAGGTTTATAAGGCAAAGATTAGTTGGAAGAAGTGAAGAGAAAAGCATGCAAAGAGGAGAAAATTCATGAAGAAATGAGGATTTGCATAATTTATGGTGACGCGGATACGTGGCCCATGCATACGCGTGAGAAGGAAATCTGTCAGGCGACGCGTATACGTGACCCATATGTACGCGTGAGTAGGAAATCTTCCAGTCGACACTGTATACGTGGCCCACGTGTACGCGTGACAAGCAGCATGTGATCTCATTAATGAAACACACTGGGGGCGATTTTTGGGGTTGCAGAAGCCCAATCTATCTCATTTCTGAAGCTATTAGAGACAGAATTCAAGATGGAACAAAGGAGAGAACAACTAGTGTAGTGTGGAACCATGTCTTAGGGTAGTTTTCTAGAGAGAGAAGCTCCCTCTTCTCTCTAGAATTAGAGTTTTTAGGTTAATTTTCTCTTTAATTTCAGATTTTATTTCTTGTTTTAGTGTAGTTCTCTTTACATTTTCATGCTCTAGTAGTTTAATTCTCTTGTTTTCTCTTGTTAATTTCTCTTTTGAGCTACTCTTTAGTTTTGAACACTCTTGTCACTTTTAATTTCATTTAATGCAATTTGATGTTTTATGTTCTTTCTTGCTTGCTTGAGTTATTATTGTTATCTTCTTACATTTGGTAGTAGTAGATTTTATTATTCTTGCAATTTAATATGTTTTCCCTTTTATGCATACCAAGTGTTTGATAAAATGTTTGGCCTAGGTTTAGAGTAGATTTTGTGCATTCTTGGCTTGGAAAGAGAAATTAGGTGATCTTGAGTCATTAATACCCAATTTAGATTGGTGATCTAAAGTGATTAGTTAATCTTGTTTCCATTAACATTACTTATGGATTGAGATTAACTAGGCTTATTTGACTTTCTCCCGATGTTGGAGATAATGAAATATGATTAACTCTCTTGATAATTATTGTATTATGATTAGTGACTAGGATAGAAAACATTAATTCTCAATCCTTGCCATGAATGTCTCTCTTTAGTATTTGTTATCTTTAGTTGTTTGCTTTACTTTATTGTCATTTAAATTTCTTTTCATTTAATTTCTTGCCCCTTCCAATCATCAACCCACTTGATCTCATAACCAATAATTGAGCACTCGATTATAATTCCTAGAAAGAATGAACCGTGAGCAATACTCTCGGTTAATTTTTTGGGTTGAACTTGTGACAACCAAAATTAAACTTTGATTGAAGGTTGTTTGTCGGTTTGGAACTATACTTGCAACGCGGTTTTTCATTGATAAATTCTAGACTAACGATAATCCCACATCAGTGGATGAGATGAAAGATGGACAAGGGATGAAAGGCATAGGAAGACCTAGGAAGACCATCCATGAGGTGGTCAAATAAAATCTACAGGTAAACGGTCCTTCTGTAGACATGATACATAATAGAACTCAATGGCGTCGTTTGATCCATGTAGCCGACCCCAGCTTTGGGACAAGATTTTGTAGTTGTTGTTGTTGTTGTTGTTGTTGTTGTTGTTATAAACTGACAAATTTTTATAAAAAAATTTCATCCCTGTTAGCATGTCAACTATCCACTAAAATTAACAAAAAAAATACTGCAACTTGTTTCGTTACACTAAATGCAATAATACTTCCAACGGATTATTTCAGCCTCTGCCTAATGATTTAGTAGGTTTATGACTAACGTTTGGTGCTATGAAGACTTATGAAGCCAAAGATATTATTACATATAATTCAAAGTTTTTTTTAGAACGTAAATGATCTTCGTTTGACGCAAAAAGATGAGCTTCAAAAGACACATAGGTCTGTCGCCTTCATAAGAGTAGGAATGATAGGTTAGTGCGAAGTTCTTTCATTCCCAAGTCAGCTAATGAAGGCTCGCCTGTCTTTGAGTGTGCTTTTGCGGAACTATTCTATTCATCTATCCCGTTCTCTTGAAAACATACACTACAAGAATATGGCCGATTAGCTAATACAAAAAGAGTCGTAAAATCATTGCTAATCTGATGCAAAATATAAATTGTGACGGATTAGCTACCGCCTAGCAACTAATGGTTTCCTTGCTAATTACAAGTCGCAGATCAGTGACGCAAACACAACAGTCGCTAATTCATCAGAAAGTTTTTTAGCTACCGAATAAATAGTCACAAATCAATCACTAAAGTAAAAGCTAATTCCGTAGAAGAAATGGACTAAACGGTAGTCGCTAATTAGCGATAAACTCTACTGCAGCAGACTCATCGCTAAATGCATGCTAACTGCGTAGACAAAATGGAATGTTTGGTTGACGCTAATTGGCGAGAAATTTTTTCGAACCTAACTCGTCGCAAGTTGTCCGCTAATATGGTCGCAAATCTGTCACATTGTGTAGCAAATCTATAGCTAATCTTTGAAAATCCTTAATCAAATTTGTAGAAATTCTGTCGCTAAACCAAAGCTATTCGAAATGATAAGGTAGAGTTATGAAATAGTCGCTAATTTGCTAAGAAATAATATGTAGTCAAATAGTTGCAATATTATCACAAAATGTCATCGCAAATTCCTTTTAAAATAGTAACAAATCGATAGGTATCTCACAATTGTTTTAGTCGCAATAGAGTCTTTAATTTGTCACCATCATCAATAGTGAGTATGTCGCTAATTTTACCAGAATATCAGTTAGAATTCCAATTTTTTTGTTATACTAAAATAAACATCATATTATTTTTTTATTTTATTGATTAAAATGAAAGATTATAATGCATAAAAATAAAATTAGTTCATAAAAATTATACATGTTTAAAAAAAATCGAACCCAACATATTTATTAAAATAAAAGTCTAATGCATATACTTCACAAATAAAATACCAAAACAAGATAAATCTAACAATATCAATAACTATAAAAATCAATCCAAATAATTATTTATCAACTAAGTAAACTACCAATAAAAGTAAGCCAACTTCTATAAAAACTGAAAATGAAACAAATTGCCTAATCAATTATCTATCAAACAAATAAACTACGATAATAAGCTAAGCCTAACAAATTGCATTAACATAAGCCACCTAACCAAATATTATTCCCAACAAAATTACTCTAATGGTTCTTCTCTTGGTAGAATCCTGGAATCTTAGAAAGGAGAGACAGTAAATTACTCTATATACCTTCATTTACAACACTAGGCAACACTGCATTTATAGCACTAGGCAATGCTTCTTTAATGGCCTCAGTGATGTCTGTTTGTGAAACTGACTTGACTGTAGAAACACCTGTATCTTCAGGTAATGGAACATCTCTATGATCATGAATACCAATATCCAGACTGCGGCCTAACCCATGAACTCGTCCTTTCTTGTTGGTTCCTGCAACTTCTGTCCACACGTCAGGATCAACTTTAGGTTGATCTATTAAATCTTCTCCATATTTTTGTGATATTGCCTCTCAATATAAGTCCTACATCAGAAAAATAAGGACATATTATTAAGAAAACTAAAACTAAATTATACTACAAAATTAAAGACACTTACAATAATTTCCTTGGATACTTCAGAAACATATTCTCCACTTTTTTTCTTATGAACATCATCATATACTTCAAGGAAAGACACACGATGCTTCAACTTAGCTTCCTGTAACAACATTTATTAGAATATACTATCATAAATTATTTGTTATAGACAATATTTTTCTTTATACCTTTCTTCTCTTGTGTTCGCCAAAACTGATAAACCCTTCAGTGTGTAGTTTATGAGCAGGCATAGCAGCCCTATTTTTTTGACCGGCCACAGACTTGTTTTGCCACTTTGAATCTAATTAATAACAACATGAAATAAACAAGTAAAGTCTATCCGTTGTTAAACGGTCACTATTTCCTCACTAAATAAGCTTTTTATTTGTGACTCAATTGCGACAAGTTACTTCTAAAACTTTTTACGATTGGCTTTGGAGTTGTTATAACTCTTTGACGGATTTTCAACGAGATTAGCGAGCAATTTGCTACAAAGTAGTTAGGATATAGCTTCTGCTTTGCAACAAGATTACAGTTGCCAAGTCGCTCGCTAAATTAAACTTGCGACAACTTAGCGACAAATGTATTTCGCCCGCTAATCAGCGACTTGAAATCAGCGAACGAAGTATGTCAGTTGTTAAACGGTCGTAAATTTCTCACTACTTAGGTCCTAGGCGCTCAATATCCTTATTTCCACTTTAGCGACTAATTAGCAAGGAACACTTCCCTAGCTAAATGATTTATTTGTTGCGACGAGTTAGCGACGACTATTTTCTATCGCTATCCTAATTTTGAATTTTACAATATTATGCGACAAATTAGCGAGAAACTAGTTGCTCGCTAAAAATAAAAATTTTGGTGACAAATTAGCTACAAAATTGTCCCTCGCAAAATGCATTTCAAGTCTTTGTGACGGATTAGCTAGGAATATTGTTTCTCACTAATTACCCTTTTCACACAAAATTTATTTACCGACGATCGTGTGTGAGCTGTTTCTCGCTAATTATATATTAAACACTTGCGACAAAATAGTGATAATAATATCCCTCGCTACTTTACTTTTATTCAATTGAACCCTGGTGCACGAATTTGTAATCCGCACAACTAACCAGCAAGTGCACTGGGTCGTCCAAGTAATACCTTACGTGAGTAAGGGTCGATCCCACGGAGACTATTGGTTTGAAGCAAGCTATGCTTATTTTATTGTTCTTAGTCAGGATATTAATTAAATTTATAAGTTGGAATTATTAGATTTGATTGAAAAAATAAAAGAGAATAACAGCGTTACTTGTTGTGCAGTAATGAGAAATATGTTGGAGTTTTGGAGATGCTTTGTCCTTCGAACTTCAACTCTTCCTTAAAATCCTTCAACACACGAAAAGTCCATTCCATGGCAAGCTCTATGTAGGGTGTCACCGTTGTCAATGGCTACCTCCCATCCTCTCAGTGAAAACGTTCCTATGCTCTGTCACAGCATGGCTAATCATCTGTCGGTTCTCAATCAGGTTGGAATAGAATCCATTGATTCTTTTGCGTCTATCACTAACGCCCAGCCTTCAGGAGTTTGAAGCTCATCACAGTCATTCAATCCCAGAATCCTACTCGGAATACCACAGACAAGGTTTAGACTTTCCGGATTCTCACGAATGCCGCCATCAATCCGGCTTATACCACGAAGATTCTGCGTAATGAATCTAAGAGATACTCATTCAGTCTGATGTAGAACGGAGGTGGTT
>NC_029773.3:64392268-64392878 GCF_000817695.3 Arachis duranensis | reverse complement strand
TCTTCGTGCAAAGTATGGACTATTATATATTGCTGGAAAGTACTGGATGTCTACTTTCCAACGCCGTTGAGAGCGCACCAATTGGACTCCTGTAGCTCCAGAAAATCCATTTCGAGTGCAGGGAGGTCAGGATCCAACAGCATCAGCAGTCCTTTTTCAGCCTAAGTCAGATTTCTGCTCAGCTTCCTTAATTTCAGCCAGAAAATACCTGAAATCATAGAAAAATACACACACTCATAGTAAAGTCCAGAAATATGATTTTTGCTTTAAAACTAATAAAATTCTATTAAAAACTAATTAAAACATACTAAAATCTACATGAAATTACCCCCAAAAAGCGTATAAAATATCCGCTCATCACAACTCCAAACTTAAACTGTTGCTTGTCCTCAAGCAACTAGATAAATAAAATAGGTTTTAACAGAAATTAAGAAGTAATAATATTTTAGAATTTTACATGAAGCTCAGATTCTTATTAGATGAGCGGGGCTTGTAGCTTTTTGTTTCTGAACAGTTTTGGCATCTCCCTTTATCCCTTGAATTTCAGAATGATTGGCATCCATAGGAACTCAGAATTCAGATAGTATTATTGATTCTCCTAGTGTAGTAT
>NC_029773.3:64386895-64392251 GCF_000817695.3 Arachis duranensis | reverse complement strand
AGTCAGAGGTGTCCAGAGCTCTTGAGCACACTCTTTTTGCCTTGGATCACGACTTTAACCACTCAGTCTCAAGTTTGTAACTTGAACCTGCATGCCACAAGCACATGGTTAGGGACAGCTTGGTTTAGCCGCTTAGGCCTGGAACTATTTCCTTGGGCCCTCCTATCCACTGATGCTCAAAGCCTTGGATCCTTTTTACCCTTGCCTTTTGGTTTTAAGGGCTCGTGGCTTTTTCTATTGCTCCTTCTTCTTTTTTTTTTCATCTGCTTTTTCTTGCTTTAAGAATCAATTTCATGATTTTTCAGATCATCAATAATATTTTTCGTGTTCCTCATTCTTTCAGGAGCCAATATTCATCAAAATCAAAGTACAAGTTATGCACTGTTCAAGCATTCATTCAGAGAACAAAAAGTATTGCCACCACACATAATTAATTATAATTTTTATTATTAAGAACTCGAAAAATACAGATTACTTCTTTATTCTAAAAAAAATCCACTACTTTATTCATGCCTGATGATGATGAGAAAAATAAATTATAGCTTAATTTGGAAATAAAATCAAAATAGATATACTAATTACTACTACTACTACTATCACTATATATCTCCTAAGGTAAATTTCCATAATAACACTATCACAGAGTTAAAGTAGAAAAAAATTTTGGATTAAAGCAGAAAAATTGGAACTCAGCAACCTGTTATTTTGAGGAGTAGATGTTCCTCTAATCTGTGGGGTGCTTTTCAATGATTAATTTTTGGCGCTTTAGCTCCCTTAGATCACGCCCTTGCTCTTCCTGTTCCTTAAGCAGTTTGCAAAGCATGCTACTTTGATTGTTCTATTCTTCCTTTATTTGGTCCATAGCATCTTGCAATTTGGAAATAGAAGCCTCAAGATGTTCCCAATATTCGAATTGAGGCAGTTCTGGGAGGGCTTCCTGTGCTCTCCTCTTGGCTGAATCATCTTGTTGCTGTTGTCTGACCATTGATATTCCAGTGATTGGCCTCTCAACTGGAATATACTCTGTTATTCCCATCTTCACTCCGGCATCTTTGCAGAGCATAGAGATTAAGCTTGGATAGGCCAATTTGGCGTCCTTGGAATTCCTGTTTGCTATTTTGTATAGCTCACATGAGATCAGTTGATGGACTTCTACCTCTTTTTCCCAACATGATGCAGTGAATCATGACAGCTCTTTTGGTGGTAACTTCAGAACGGTTGCTGGTGGGCAATATGGAACGCCCAATGAAATCCAGCCAGCCTCTGGCTACTGGTTTTAGATCTTCTCTTTTGAGTTAATTTGGGATGCCAGTCGTGCTGGTGGTCCACCTGGCTTCAGGGATGCATATGTCCTCTAGAATCTTGTCTAGACCTTTGTTTACCCTCATCATTCTCCTGTTAAAGGAGTCTGGGTCATCTTTCAGTTGAGGAATCTTAAATATCTCCCTGATCTTGTCAGGATGAGTATGAACAATCTTTCCTCTGACTAAGGTCCGATGGTCATAGAGAGCAGCTCCAATTATTCTCTGCCTGTCTGTCTGCCATAGATTAGCATAGAACTCCTGAACCATGTTTCTTCCCACTTTCGTTTCAGGATTGGTCAGAATTTCCCAATTCCTGATTCGAATTTGCTCTTGAATCTCTTGATATTCATCTTCTTTCAGATCAAATTTGACTTCCGGGATCACTGATCTGTGACTCATTATTTTGTAGTAATGGTCTGAATGTTCTTTAGTTAAGAACTTTCCTTGATTCCAAAGTGGCTTTGGAGCACTCTCTTTCTTGCCCCTTGGGGTGGATTGTTTTCCTTTAGGGGCCATGATCTTAATGAGTATGTTTTTGTGATCACGGATAACCACACCAAACTTAGAGCTTTGCTTGTCCTCAAGCAAAAGAGAAGAAAGGAGAGGGAGAGGAAGAGAGCAATTGTTGCAGGGTGATGATGAGTGGGGCGCCGAACACAATATATGGGGAGGAGGGTGGGAAATTTCGAAAATAAGAAAAGGATAAGATAGAAGATATGATTTATAAAAGATAGATATGATAAGAAAAAGATATAGTTTAAAAAAAAAAGATATGAATAATATTTAAAAAGGTAGATTTGAATTTTTAATTTTGAAAAAGATTTTTAAAGAGATAATTGAGTTTTGAAAACAAACTTTTAAAAGAGTTTGATTGGATTGAAAAATAATTTGTCTTTATGGATTAAGATACATTTGATATTTTTGAAAAAGGGATTTTAGAAATTAGGATTTTTAGAACACTAATTTGATTTGAGGGGTGATAATTTGAAATATGTTTATGCAAGAAATCATGAATTGAAACATAAAAAATTAGAAAATTTGTAAGGAGAAACGAATTTTACCTCCTCCCCACCATCCTGGCGTTAAACGCCCAACTGCTACATGGTTTGGGCGTTTAACGCCCAAATGTTGCTTCTTCTGGGCGTTCAACGCCCAGCTGATGCATCTTTCTGGCGTTGAACGCCAAGAAGTCCTTTGTCACTGGGCGTTTTTCTGAACGCCCAGGATGCTGTCAATCTGGCGTTAAACGCCCAGAGGGTGCTTCTTTCTGGCGTTTAACGCCCAGAAGATGCTCCTTTCTGGCGTTTAACGCCCAGATGGCTACCCTTACTGGCGTTGAACGCCCAGTGGGTGCTTCTTTTGGGCGTTCAACGCCCAAAATGTTTCTTACTGGCTTTTTCACGCCAGTGAGCTTCCAATTTCCCTTATAACTCTGTGAATCCAATCAATTGCTATTTTACCTTGAAGATACTTTGACATATACCTGTAAAAATCAATTAATTAATCAAAACGAATAAAATTAAATTTTGTGATTGGCTGGGTTGCCTCCCAGCAAGCGCTTCTTTATTGTCTTTAGCTGGACTACCACTAAGCTCTACTCAAGTCTCATTTTCGAGCATTCTTGCTCAAAGTTACTTTCAAGATAATGTTTAATTCTCTGTCCATTAACAATGAACTTTTTGTTGGATTCATTATCCTGAAGCTCTACATATCCATATGGTGATACGCTTATAATGACATATGGACCTCTCCACCGGGATTTTAATTTCCCGGGGAATAATTTGAGCCTAGAATTAAATAGCAAAACCTTCTGCCCCGGCTCAAAGACTCTGGATGACAATTTCTTATCATGCCATCTTTTCGCTTTCTCTTTGTAAATCTTTGCATTCTCGAAAGCATTGAGTCTAAATTCCTCTAGCTCATTTAACTGGAGCAATCGTTTTTCTCCAGCTAACTTGGCATCAAGGTTTAGGAATCTAGTCGCCCAGTAGGCCTTATGTTCTAGTTCCACTGGCAAGTGACATGCCTTTCCATACACAAGCTGGTATGGAGAGGTCCCTATAGGGGTCTTGAATGCTGTTTTGTATGCCCACAGAGCATCATCCAAGCTTCTTGCCCAATCCCTTCTACGTTTAATTACAGTCCGTTCCAGGATTCTTTTGAGTTCTCTATTTGAGACTTCAGCTTGCCCATTAGTCTGTGGATGATATGGAGTAGCTACCCTGTGGCTAACTCCATAACGAACTAGAGCAGAGTAAAGCTGTTTATTGCAGAAATGAGTGCCCCATCACTGATTAACACTCTCGGGATACCAAATCTGCTGAAGATGTATTTCTGGAGGAATTTTAACACTGTTTTAGTGTCATTGGTGGGTGTTGCAATGGCCTCCACCCATTTGGATACATAATCCACTGCCACCAGAATATAAGTGTTTGAGTATGATGGTGGGAAAGGTCCCATGAAGTCAATGCCCCATACATCAAACAACTCAATCTCCAAGATCCCCTGCTGAGGCATGGCGTAACTGTGAGGTAGATTGCCAGATCTTTGGCAACTGTCACAATTAAGTACATACACTCGGGAGTCTTTATAGAGAGTGGGCCAGTAGAAGCCACTTTGGAGGACTCTTGTGGCTGTTCGCTCACTTCCAAAATGTCCTCCATACTGTGATCCATGGCAGTGCCATAGGATCTTCTATGCTTCTTCCTTAGGCACACATCTACGGATTACTCCGTCTGCACATCTCTTAAAGAGATACGGCTCATCCCAAAGATAATACTTCGCATCTGTGATCAATTTCTTTGATTGCAACCTACTGTACTCTTTGGGTATGAATCTCACTGCCTTGTAGTTTGCAATGTCTGCAAACCATGGCACTTCCTGGATGGCAAAGAGTTGCTCATCCGGAAAAGTTTCAGAGATCTCAGTGAGAGGGAGGGACGCCCCTTCTACTGGTTCTATTCAAGACAGGTAATCTGCTACTTGGTTCTCTGCCCCTCTTCTGCCTCTTATTTCTATATCAAACTCTTGCAGAAGCAACACCCATCTTATTGTGGTTGTGTAATTCTTCTGAGCGTCATTTAGAACACGACTGGCATAGTAAATGACGTGCAGAAGCTTGTCATGCCTTTGTCCCAACACTGCACTAATGGCATGGTCACTGGCATCACACATTAGTTCAAATGGTAATGCCCAATTTGGTGCAGAGATGATTGGTGCTGAGACCAATTTTTCTTTCAGGGTCTCAAATGCCTGCAGACACTCTTTATCAAAGATAAATAGCGTGTCAGCAGCTAGCAGGTTGCTTAGAGGTTTGGCGATTTTTGAAAAATCCTTTATAAACCTCCTATAGAATCTTGCATGCCCCAAAAAGCTTCTGATTGCCTTAACATTGGCAGGTGGTGGTAATTTTTCAATTACTTCAACTTTAGCTTGATCCACCTCTATTCCCTTATTCGAGATTTTGTACCCAAGGACAATTCCTTCAGTCACCATAAAGTGACACTTTTCCCAGTTTAACACCAGGTTGGTCTCTTGGCATCTCTTTAGAACAAGTGCTAAATGGTTAAGGCAGGAGCTGAATGAGTCTCCAAACACTGAAAAGTCATCCATGAAGACTTCCAGGAATTTTTCCACCATATCAGAGAAAATTGAGAGCATGCACCTCTGAAAGGTTGCAGGTGCATTGCACAGGCCAAATGGCATCCTTCTGTAAGCAAATACTCCAGATGGACATGTGAATGCCGTTTTCTCTTGATCCTGGGGATCTACTGCAATTTGATTATAACCTGAATATCCATCCAGGAAGCAGTAGTATTCATGACCTGCTAGTCTTTCTAGCATCTGGTCTATGAATGGTAAAGGAAAATGATCCTTTCTGGTGGCTGTATTGAGCCTTCTGTAATCAATACACATACGCCACCCAGTAACTGTTCTTGTAGGAACCAGTTCATTTTTTTCATTATGAACCACTGTCATGCCACCCTTCTTAGGGACAACTTGAACAGGGCTCACCCAGGGGCTGTCAGAAATAGGATAAATAATCCCAGCCT
>NC_029773.3:64384967-64385400 GCF_000817695.3 Arachis duranensis | reverse complement strand
GCTGGGCTAATGCCCTTAAGATCACTGATGGACCACCCAAGAGCTGTCTTGTGTGTCCTTAGCACTTGAATTAGTGCTTCCTCTTCCTGTGGCTCTAAGGTAGAGCTTATGATTACAGGAAAGGTATCACCTTCTCCCAGGAATGCATATTTCAGGGATGGTGGTAATGGTTTGAGCTCAGGTTTAGGAGGTTTCTCCTCTTCCTGAGGGATTTTCAGAGGTTCTACTATTTTCTCTGACTCCTCCAGATCAGGCTGAACGTCTTTAAAGATGTCTTCTAGCTCTGATTCGGGACTCTCAGCCATATTGACCTCTCTTACCAGAGAGTCAATAATATCAACACTCATGTAGTCATTTGGGGTGTCTGGATGTTGCATAGCTTTGACAACATTCAACTTAAACTCCTCCTCATTGACTCTCAGGGTTACTTCCC
>NC_029773.3:64384476-64384916 GCF_000817695.3 Arachis duranensis | reverse complement strand
GTTCGGCCAGTTGCTAGGAAAGGTCTTCCTAGAATGAGAGTTGCACTCTTGTGCTCCTCCATTTCCAGCACCACAAAGTCAGTAGGAAAGGCAAATGGCCCAACCTTGACAATCATGTCCTCAATCACACCTGATGGGTATTTAATGGAGCCATCAGCAAGTTGAAGACATATCCTGGTTGGTTTGATTTCTTCAGTTAAACCAAGCTTTCTGATAGTAGATGCAGGCATTAGGTTGATACTTGTCCCAAGATCACATAAAGCTTGCTTGGTGTAAGTGCCCTCTAATGTGCATGGTATCATAAAGCTCCCAGGATCTTTAAGCTTCTCAGGTAAGCTTTTCAGAATAACTGCACTGCATTCTTCAGTGAGGTAAACCTTTTCAGTTTCCCTCCAATCCTTCTTATGACTTAAGATCTCTTTCATGAACTTAGCATAAGA
>NC_029773.3:64382383-64384238 GCF_000817695.3 Arachis duranensis | reverse complement strand
GTCAGCACTTGTATGTGACTGATTCCCCACTGGCATTTGAATGCCAGTGGTGGGAGCTGGAGTGGTGTTAGACGCCACTTCCTTGTTTGTTACTGGCGTTTGAACGCCAGAACCATGCTCTCTTTGGGCGTTCAACGCCGGATTCATGCTTGTTTCTGGCGTTGAACACCAGGAATGAGCATGGTCTGGGCGTTCAGCGCCAGCTTTATTCCTCTCTGGGCTCTGACTGTCCTCAGAGGGATTTTGAGTATCCACTTGTTCATTTCTTGGTTTCCTGCTGCTTTGAAGTGAGGTATTTAATGTTTTCCCACTTCTTAATTAAACTGCTTGGCATTCTTCTGCTATTTATTTTGACAATTGCTTTTCTGTCTGCTTTAATTGTACTTCCATATTCCTGTTAGCCATTCTTGTTTCCTGTAATATTTCCTTGAATTCGGCTAGCTGCTGAGTTAGAAAGTCTAATTGCTGATTGAATTCATTAGCCTGATCCACCAGACTAAGTTCAGCAGTTACTGTTTTAGCTTCTTCTTTCATGGGAGATTCACTGCTTAGGTACAGATGTTGATTTCTAGCAACTGTATCAATAAGCTCTTAAGCCTCTTCAATTGTTTTTCTCATATGTATAGATTCACCAGCTGAGTGGTCTAGAGAAATCTGAGCTTTTTCTGTAAGCCCATAGTAGAAGATGTCTAATTGCACCCATTCTGAAAACATTTCAGAGGGGCATTTTCTTAGCATCTCTCTGTATCTCTCCCAAGCATCATAAAGGGATTCATTATCTCCTTGTTTGAAGCCTTGGATGTTTAGCCTTAGCTGTGTCATCCGTTTTGGAGGGAAATAGTGATTCAGAAATTTTTCTGATAGCTGTTTCCATGTTTTTATGCTGTTCTTAGGCTGGTTATTTAACCACCTCTTAGCTTGATCTTTTACAGCAAATGGAAACAGTAATAATCTGTAGACATCCTGATCTACTTCCCTATCATGCACTGTGTCAGCAATTTATAAAAATTGTGCCAGAAATTCTGTAGGTTCTTCATGTGGAAGACCAGAATACTGGCAGTTTTGCTGCACCATGATAATGAGCTGAGGATTCAGCTCAAAGCTACTAACTCCAATGGAGGGTATACAGATACTACTCCCATATGAAGCAGTAGTGGGGTTAGCATATGACCCCAGAGTCCTCTTGGACTGTTCATTCCTACTTGCTTCCATGATGGATTACAAGAGATAATTTATATGTTGATTTTATTATTATTATTATTATTTTGAATTAAAATAGAAAAAACGAAATAAATAAAAGAAATTGGAATTATTTTGAAATTAAAATTTGAATTTTTATATAAAATTTTCGAAAAATGTAGTTCAAAATTAGTTAGAAGATATAATTTTTTGAATTTTGAATTTTATGATGAAAGAGAAAAACACACAAAAGGCACAAGACTTAAAATTTTTACATCTAATGCTCCTTATTTTCGAAAATTTTTGGAGGGAAAACACCAAGGAACACCAAACTTAAAAATTTTAAGACCAAGACACAAGAAAAACTCAAGAACACTTTGAAGATTCACAAGAACACCAAGAACAAAGGAAAGAACACCAAACTTAAAATTTTTAAAAAACTTTAATAAAATTTTCGAAAATTATAAAAAAAAAGATTAACAAGAGAACACCAAACTTAAAGTTTGGCACAAGATTCAATCAAAGAAAATTTATTTTTGAAAAAGGTTCCAAAGCGTATACCCAATTATTAAGAATATAAACCAATACTCTAACCAATTGGGAGTAAATGTAACACTTGTTCTGAATATTCCAATTAATGCTTTAAAAAGAACACAAGTGAAACAAGAAAAGACAC
>NC_029773.3:64371113-64381331 GCF_000817695.3 Arachis duranensis | reverse complement strand
AAGATAATTGGTGCAGAAATCCACTTCTGGGGCCCACTTGGTGTGTGCTGGGGCTGAGACTAAAGCTATCCACGAGTAGAGGCTTTTCTTGGAGTTGAACTCCAAGTTATGACGTGTTTTGGGCGTTCAACTCCGGACCATGACGTTTTTCTGGCGTTTAACTCCAGACAGCAGCATGTACTTGGCGTTCAACGCCAAGTTACGTCATCTATCTTCGCGCAAAGTATGGACTATTATATATTGCTGGAAAGCCCTGGATGTCTACTTTCCAACGCCGTTGAGAACGCACCAATTGGACTCCTGTAGCTCCAGAAAATCCATTTCGAGTGCAGGGAGGTCAGGATCCAACAACATCAGCAGTCCTTTTTCAGCCTAAGTCAGATTTCTGCTCAGCTTCCTTAATTTCAGCCAGAAAATACCTGAAATCACAAAAAAATACACACACTCATAGTAAAGTCCAGAAATATAATTTTTGCTTTAAAACTAATAAAATTCTATTAAAAACTAATTAAAACATACTAAAATCTACATGAAATTACCCCCAAAAAGCGTATAAAATATCCGCTCATCAAACCCCTAAGCGACTGATTTGCTATAACATTGTCACTCGCTAATTAATTTGTGACAAATTAGCGAAAAAAATTTTCTCACTCTTTTTTTAGCTACAAAAGTCAATTTGCGAGAAACAAACTCACTCGTGAATCTCTTGCTAATCAGTTGCTTTTCTCAAGTTCAGATATTTTGTGACCGCTCATTAATTTTATCGTTAATGCGTTACTAATTTCTCGCAAGTTAGTGACGGATTAGTGACAAAATATTTCTCAGAAAAATTCGTCGCTAATTTGTCAAATTATTGTAGTGATCTAATTTTCAATTCCAGATCAGCTCATCCCAGGTACATTTTCAATCAATTAGACATTCAGGAAATAACAACATTGATAATCCACAAACATTTGAATGCTAGAGAAAAGGTTCAAAGAATTACCTCTTCTACAAGATCCCCAGCAATTCCTCGAACAAGTTCACAAAGATTATTTTCAGTAAATGATTCAATGATCCATAAATTGATGTCCTTGTAACAAGAAGGATATTGTAAAAGAAAATTTTCTCGGTTAGAATTTTGCTAATTTTTTAGTCACTAGTTAATACAAATTTCTTATAATCAATCACTGGACAGCTGGTAAGACTATTCAGTTGAAGGCCCTCTAGGTTGATATTTATAAATAGGATAGGTATCTTTCGAGAATAATGGAACTAAACAAACAAATATAAACAGAAACTATATCAAACTATAAAAAAACATTGCAAATTTCAAAAAACAACTTTTCTATTCTTCACCATTAAACAAAAAAATCCAATACATCAATCTATCAATAGTTTATGCATATGTAGTCTGTCATGATTCATGAATATTGGAATCAAAACAAAAAGTGGATAAAAAATTACTATGGTATAAAACTATCCATGTTTTTCATTCAATAAAAGATTGAAAAGTTCAAAGTCAAACAAGCAACGGTGTTATCCATTAATCTTCCTACACGATGCTTTTTTTAATTTTACTACTGGAGAAACACTAGTATGCCTAATTCGCTAACTGATTTTTGAATTTTTCAGGATGCAACTTTCGTTCAAAATGAAAAGCATAAGATATTTGAGTATCCATTCCTATAATCACAAATCATAGGCATTTTTAATAAATATTTTAATAAGATGAACTAATGGAACAAAAAGATGTTCCTTCATATAATTTGTCAAAACCATGGACCTATATTTCTTATCATTTTGATTTCAGATCAACAAAATTCTCACCACATTTTTTCTCTGGACAACAAAATACAACATATAAAAGAAAGTTTTTCATAACAAATTATTAGATACCAGCTAAGCTGGTGATAACAAGCTCTTTGGGTGTGTGTTGCCTAATTAAATGTGTTATATCTTTAACAGCTATAATTGCCACATGCAAATTAAATACTCAAATAACTCCTATTCTTGAAATAAAGTCATGTTGCAAATTTGTCCGATTATACATATAAGAAAAAGGCAAACTCAAATTTCATTGATTATTATTATTTTTTGTGCTAATTTAAAAATAAGTGCTAGCAATAATAAATTTGTTCGTACCTCTTCTACTCTTATCTTATGTTTTTTGTTGTCTTCAATAATGCTGAAATAACAGCACAAGAGCCAGAGATCCCCCAAAGAGGAGGAGGAGGAATAGGAGTAGTAGTAGGGGCTTGTATGTGAAGATGAACCTCTTTCATCACAAACATGGCTACAACTACAACAAGCTCAATCAGCATCAACAACAATAACAAGATAATGCAAGGAGTTGTAATTCCATGAATTTTGTTTTGCTTAAACAACTAGAATAAATAATAAAATATGGTTATTTTCTCCTTCAAGGTATATATAAACATGGATTTTATACATTATTGTAAAGATCTTTGCGCTAATTCCATATGTAAGGAGTGCTGACTACAATACAATATGAGAAAAGAATTCTTCTAAAAAGATTGCCACTGAACCAAAGCCATTTTAATAAAATCAATTGAACCTCTTCATAATAACTAAAGAAGCAACTGCTTTACAATAACAAAGAAAAAGAATATACATAGAGAGAGCCAACCATAATTACGATGAGAGACATCAAGCATGAAGGTCATCAATAGGGGTATTCGTGGTGTGGTTTGGTTCGGTTTTTTAGAGAAAAGTCATCCGATCCAATCGGTTCGGTTTGGTTCGGTTTTTTTACCGAGACCATCTGAACCAAACCAAACCAATTAAATTCGGTTTGGTTTGGTTCGATTTGTTCAGTTTTTCAGTCAATTCAAAAAAAATACTACCATACTATTTCACAAAGTCATCACGTTGAAATCAACAAACACAAATACACAATAACTAACAAAGTCTTAATCCAATGAAATTCAACGACAAAAAAAATTAATATACGATAATTAAAGAAGTTTAAAAGTTTAGTAGTCAACACAAGATATAAATATAAATTTTCAGTGTTTCTAAGAGGACTGGCGCAGCAGGCAATGCAGTCAGAGATCTGATGCTTGTAGATTCATTTGGAAGAGGAACTAGTGCAGCACCAATCCATCATCACAACACAAAATCTCTTTCATGACCATTTATATGCTATTTTTTGTTTTTGTATCCTATAAATTTCTGCAAATTTAAACAATAAGAAAGGATATTTCTAGCACATAAACATCATGATTCACTAAACATTAAAAATACCTGCAGTTTGATAGGTTCTCCAAAGTTGTTCATATGAACTCTTTTTCACTGAATGCATAAAATTTGCAAACAAGGATCCAAACATTTCAAGCAATTGGGAGATCCAAAGCTAAATGTATCATTGAATAAGTATGCCTAGCTGATCGAAGAAATGGAACACTTACCCTTCGACATCAAACAATACTAAGCTACTTCAGAGTATGATAAAACCTTTTTGACCAAGGTAGGTTTTCAAGATTACATATCTTCCGGCAGTCACATAATTCTTGGGCAGAGCATCTCCTAAGCTTTTCAAGTTCTACCTGATTAATAAAGCCACAAATTTACAACACAGAAAGCAATCAACTACAAGATTCTGACCACTGTTTATGCATCCCGCAGCTAATGAACAAATACATTGAACAATCAGAAGCAATTTTTCTAAACAAATACATTGAACAGTGAACCACAGAACCAATTTCCCTAAACAAATACATTGAACAATCAGAAGCGATTTCCCTAATCAAATAAATATACACATTCATAAGCTAAAACCCCCAAATACAACAATTAGAACCTAGAACCCTGACAATAAAAAACACACCTTTAACAATCAGAACCTAGAACCCTAACAATAAGAAATAATACACATTCATAAGCTAAAACCACCAAATACAACAAACTGCATAAACAAATACAACAATCAACAACAATTAGCAATTTCAAAATACACTGAACACAATAAAAATACAATGAAAAATCAAAACCCTAAAAATAGAATTTGAATGACAGAATCATCAAAATAGAAATAAAAATTCAGAATCATAAACTCATGTTGAAACCCAAAATCATCAGAATTAAAAAAATCCTACTAAAGAAGATGGAGATGCTGGACAGTGAGATATGGTGGGTCGGCGGCTGCTATGAAGGGGACGAGACTAGACTGAGAAGGACGACGACACTCCTGGACTGGACTGAGACATATGGCAGAGTAGTGGAGCTCTGGGGTCTGAGCTCGCTTTCTGACTGAAGGTTAGTGTGCGACGACGAGAAGGAAGCACGACAAGGAAGGGAAGGAGAGAAAGGACCACGCCGGGAAGAGGGAGCGTGATGCGGAAGGGCCGCCATGACAGTGCTGTCCGGCGAGTCAGATGCAGAGAGGAGGGTGGGAGGAGGAGTTTTGGCATCGTGAAGTGGTCGAGTGAAGAGAGTGGCGGCTAGCTAGGTTATCTACTTTGGGGCAGGGGGATTTATATAGTAGGGTTTTTAAGTGAACCGATTTGGTTCGGTTCGATTAGGGTTTTCACTGAAAGAACTAAAAACCGAACCGAACCGCAAAAAAAACTGCAAAATGTTATTTTTTCGGTTTTTCTGGTTTTTAATTTGTTCGATTTTCAGTTTTTTGGTTCGGTTGATCAGTTTTGTTCAGATTGGATCGATTTTGAACACCTCTAGTCATCAATGCTGATGTAGTGACCATGGTAATGCAGCATTGATCCTACACATAAAGCCCAATTCTGTAGGACACCTTCTTAGAAAACCACAAAGTTAATTCATCGGCACTAACAATAATAAGCAATACATAAATGTGATTCTGCACAAGAAAGCTTCTAAAATAGAACAATTGCATCTTTAAATTAATTATAACAAAATAAAAATTCAACTAACATAAACTAAGCTCAAATCTACCTGTAGTTCACCAAATCTTAGCAATTTGCTACTTTATTGGTGAATGCATGCATCACCAAAGTAACTAAGATACTCACCTAAGCATGGATTGGATAAAGGCTTGTTTGAGCCAAGGCGAAAAATCCTAATTAAATTTAACACAGGCTAATGATTAATAATTCGAGATCAGGAACCTAATTGCCTACATTAGAAAAAAATTAAAGCCTACCTAGTGTGATGATGGAGCGTGAATTGAGCAGAGATGGATAGAGCTTAGGTGGCATGAGCAACAGAGGAGCACGACGGGGAGCACAACAAAGCAGCATAGGAAAGAGAAGTAGAGGAGCAGATACGGTGAAAGCGGTTGCGGAGGGAGCTTGTGCGACGAGCGGAGCGGTAGAGAGATCCCATGCGACGATGCGACAAAGGGAGTAGAAGTGACGAGACCAGTGACGAAGGAAGGTCGTGTGACACAAGCGACGACAAAGATAGCTCGTGCGACATGAGCGGTAGTGGCATTAGCGGTGGAGGAAACTCGTGCAAAGGTTACAAACAGGTTTTCCGTCGATGATAAGTTTAAAATCAAAATTTTAATTTTATCGACATAATTACCAACAGATCTCAGAATTTTTCACTAATTTTTTGGGAAAGTTTTTATTTTTTTATGTACAGAAAATCCATTGAAAATATGTGAATATTTTTTACAATAAACTTCTGTCTTCAAAATCTATCTGTAATCTCCTATTTTCTAGTAGTGTTATCACACTCTTAATTTGGATGAAATGCAACTAGATGATCCTTTTAACTTTAGTGATGGAAAAGATTACAACACGGATGACGGTGTAAAATTTCGAGTGGCCCATAGATTTAAGAGTAGAGATATTGTTCTTATGGCAGTGAAGAACTATAGCATTCGAAGGACAAATGACAACCTGGTGCTGTGTAAGAGGAGTCTACTATGGGGGCAGTGGATGGGGACTATCCAATAGGCTGGTGGCAAGATCAGCTGACAACCTAGAGGAGGAGGTGGACCAGGTGGGTAATAAGGTTGCAGGTTTGGCTGGTTTAGTCCTAGAGATGGGACCAGCGGATATACTAAGGGAATTTGTGTCTCCTCACATGAATGAAAACCATGCATATAGTCCTACTGTGGTTGAGTCTGTTGTTACACGACAGGAGTAGTAGATTGCCCAAGTTTATAGGGTCCTATCGGTGAGCTATATGTAGAAACCCAAATTGTAGATGGTTGGCCACCCTGTTGAGTCAACTGATCTCTCCTACCACGATATCAATCTACTAGGTCGTCTGTGACATCTATCGATACATGCATATGCCACAACTTGTCAAAACACACCCAATTGGATGTGTTCATTGATAAACCACTATTTTATGATTTATCTTGTGCCAAATTGAGTGATTTTATCAATTCTTCACCCACTTATTCATATGAATTTGCATGGTTTTACAATTCCTTCCTTATGATATGACATATGAGAAACCATGTTTCCTATGCTTTAGAAATATTAAAATTAATTATCCTTTATTACCATTCGATGCCGTGATCTGTGTGTTGAGTAAATTCAGGCTTTATAGAGTAGGAATGACTTAAAGGATGGAAAGAAAACATACAAAAATGGAAGGACAGCACAAAATAGAGTTTTTGAAGAAACTAGCACCGATGCAAACGTGTGGACGACGCAAACTACGTGCTTTGCGCAAATTGGCATCTGCGCGAACGCGTGCATGACGCGAACGCGTGACTCACAAAACACAAATGACGCGGACGCGTGACTGACGCGGCCGCGTAGAAGAGCAAAACTCCAGATGACGCGACCGCGTGACCCACGCGGACGCGTGACTTGCGCAATCTGTAAAAATTACAGAATGTGTTGAAGATGATTTTGAGCCGCGTTTTGATCCAAATCCAAGCCCAGAGAACATAGATTAAAGGCTATAAATTGGGAATCCATCCATTCAAGAAGAGACTGGATACAACATACATTCATACATAGTTTTAGGATTTAGATATAGTTTTTAGAGAGAGAGGTTCTCTCCTATCTCTTAGGAATTAGGATTAGGATTTAGGATTTCTATTATGTTCTGACTACTTTTCTTCATTACAGGTTCAATGTTCTTTTTATTTATTTTCTCAATTTAACTTATGAACTTTTTCATGTTGGATGTGATTTCTTTTATTAATATTTGAGGTATTTCAGACATATGACTTTTATTTAGTTTCTTATATTCTTTGTTTTGGTTGATTAATTGGTGACTCTTGAGTTATCAAACTCATCGTAATTCATAATTGTTATCTTTGCTGATTGATTTAGATTCCTATAAATCTAGTCTTTTCTCAGGAGTTGACTAGGAATTTAGGTGTTAAATTGATTTATCCACTTGACTTACCTTCATAGTTAGAGGTTGATTGAGTGGGAGCAAAAATATAATTCTCATCACCATTGATAAGGATAACTAGGATAGGACTTCCAGTTTTCATACTTTGCCAAGAGTTTTTCTTAGTTATTGATTTACTAATTCCTGCAATTTATTTCTCTTGTTCAAACCTTTTCAAAACCCAAAAATACTATTTTTCATAACCAATAATAAATCATACTTTCCTGCAATTCCTTGAGAAGACGACCCACGGTTTGAATACTTCGATTTATAAATTTTATTGGGTTTGTTACTTGTGACAACCAAATGTTTGTATGAAAGGATTTTCTATTGGTTTAGAAGCTATACTTACAACGCGATTTTATATTTGTGAAATTCTACAATGACAGGAAACCCGATCGTCAAAATGGCCAATGTTTGGAATACCAACAGCCTCCGGGGTCCCAAACAAGGCACGTAAAGCCCTTGAGCAGTTCCAAACAGGTTCCAAGGCTCTCGGGGTGTTGAATGTAAGAGTAGATTCCAAGATCCCAAACTTTACTTTTACACCCGTCTTTGTCTTGATCTGCATTTTTCCAGCCAGGTGATAAGTAATCTGAATTCTCACTGCAGCAACCGAACAGCTTCCGAGATCCTTTCAATTGAGCTTGACACAAATCCTTGCGCCTCAAATTGAAGTGTGAAACCTCATTGAATCTTGCATACCAGCTCTAAGTGCGAGTCAATTCCCTTTTACTCTTAAAGCCGCAAAGAGCTCTAAGCTAGCCATCTGTTTCAAGTAAACCATATTCAAGTGGAAAAGTAAAGATAAAAGTTAAGGATTTTACCCACTTGAAGTTAGAGTTTGGTGGTAGTGGCCTTAGGATAGGTGTTTCCAGTGGTTCTGCAAGCTCTACTCCCTTGTGGTCTTCTGTGAATTCCTCCACTTCTTTGTAAATTTCTTCCATTTCAACCATGTCTTGATCAAAGTCTTCGATATCTTCCTCATTACTTGAGTCATAATTGGGAGGTTGAGAAAAGTATACCTCTGCATCATGTTTGTATTCACTTGGGAAAGATTTTTCTATCTCAAAGAATTCACTTGCGGATGCAAGTTCATTACTAAGAGAACTTGACTTGTGATTATCATCATCAAGGAAACTTGTGTCTTGGGTTATTCCATCCAGTTCTTCATAAGATACCTGTTTTGGGGGTTGTGCACTATCCTCCTTAGCATCAATTGTAATGTCCTTGACGGAATTCTCCACAACTCTGGATTCCCATGAAGGTTCAGCGTCTCCTAAGTCTTTAATTAACTCTTCTTCTTCTTCTATAATGACAGCTTCCTCTACTTGCTCCAGTACGAAGTCATGCTCTGTACTATCCACTGGAGTTTCTAGTGTCTCCTTCATGCTACGTTCTTCACTAGATTATCCATATGGAGTTACGGGAGTTCCTTGAGTGTCCGAACGTCTGAAAGATAATTGATTTATTGCTTGCTCCAGTTGATGAAGGGTTGCATGAAATTGATCTACTGTTTCCTTGAGGCAAACCTGTGATTCTTGAGGTGATGGATATGGACATGGTACATAGGGAAGTGGTGGTTCTTCGGAGTGATTGGATTGGAATTGGGGTGGATAAGGATCATACGATGGTGAATGGTGAAAAAGGAGCTTGTGAGTGTGGTGGTTCCAAGCTATGTTGAGAGGATGGTCGATAAGCACAGGGTGTGGCTTGTTGGTAACTACAAGGGGATCCACCATATCTATCAGCTTGGTATGCATTGTAGAATGGTCCTTGTCCATGATATCTAGGAAGGTGTTGTTGCCTAAAGGGTTGATCAGATCCTCTTGGCTCCATCCATCTTTGATTGCTTTGACGCGAACGCGTCACTTGCACAACACTCATCACACGCGAAAGCATAAGCGACGCGTCTGCGTCGCATGGATATTATGGCCCCCTCAATGGAAACAGAGAGTTGTGCCAAAACGACGCTGGAACCATGCATCTAGCACAATTCTCAGCGATGCGTTCGCGTGCCTCACTGATGAGCGGATAATTTATACGCTTTTTGGCATTGTTTTTAGTATGTTTTGAGTAGATTTAGTTAGTTTTTAGAATATTTTTATTAGTTTTTAGTTAAAATTCACTTTTCTAGACTTTACTATGAGTTTGTGTGTTTTTTTATGATTTCAGGTATTTTCTGGCTGAAATTGAGGGACCTGAGCAAAAATCTGATTCAGAGACTGAAAAGGACTGCAGATGCTGTTGGATTCTGACCTCCCTGCACTCGAAGTGGATTTTCTAGAGCTACAAAAGCCCAATTGGTGCCCTCTCAACGGCGTTGGAAAGTAGACATCCTGGGCTTTCCAGCAATATATGATAGTCCATACTTTGCCCAAGATTTGATGGCCCAAACCAGCGTTCAAAGTCACCTTCAGAATTCCCAGCGTTAAACGCCGGAACTGGCACAAGAATGGGAGTTAAACGCCCAAACTGGCACAAAAGCTGGCGTTTAACTCCAAGAAGAGTCTCTACACGAAAATGCTTCAATGCTCAGCCCAAGCACACACCAAGTGGGCCCGGAAGTGAATTTTTTTATGTCATTTACTCACCTTTGTAATTCTTAAGCTACTAGTTCCCTATAAATAGGACATTCTACTATTGTATTTTCATCTTTCAATCTTAGGATCTTTTGATCATGTTTTTATGATTGAACCCTCTTTGAGAGGCTGGCCATTCGGCCATGCCTAGACCTTGTTCTTATATATTTTCAATGGTGGAGTTTCTACACACCATAGATTAAGGTGTGGAGCTCTGCTGTACCTCGAGTATTAATGCAATTACTATTGTTCTTCCATTCAATTCATCTTATTCTTGTTCTAAGATATCACTTGTTCCTCAACTTGATGAATGTGATGATCCGTGACACTCATCATCATTCTCACCTAT
>NC_029773.3:64369882-64371107 GCF_000817695.3 Arachis duranensis | reverse complement strand
GGTTAGTGACAGATGCAAAAGAATCACTGGATTCTATTCCGACATGATCGAGAACCGACAGCGGGATAGCCGTGCCGTGACAGGGTGCGTTGAACATTTCCACTGAGAGGATGGGAGGTAGCCACTGACAACGGTGAAACCCTTGCATACAGCTTGCCATGGAAAGGAGTAAGAAGGATTGGATGAAGACAGTAGGAAAGCAGAGAGATGGAAGGGACAAAGCATCTCCATTCGCTTATCTGAAGTTCTCACCAATGAATTGCATAAGTATCTCTATCTTTATCTTTATGTTTTATTCATCATATATACCCATTTGAGTCTGTCTGACTAAGATTTACAAGGTGACCATAGCTTGCTTCATACCAACAATCTCCGTGGGATCGACCCTTACTCGCGTAAGGTTTATTACTTGGACGACCCAGTGCACTTGCTGGTTAGTTGTGCGAAGTTGTGTTTATGCCATGGTATTGAACGCCATGTTTTTGGATTCATTACCGGGGATTATTTGAGTTGTGAAAAGTATTGATCACAATTTCGTGCACCACTCACGCATCCGCGTCACTCATCTTTTACCGAACTTACGCGATCGCGTCATACCCTTTTGCCCTAATCACGCGATCGCGTGCTCCACGCGTTCGCGTGGATTTGAACCCACTAAACCTAAATCACACGAGCCCTAACCACGTCGCGCCCACATTCCCCCCTTCTCCTTCATTCTTTGCAACTCCCTCCCTCCTCTGCAACCACCACCGCCGCGCCCACCATCCCCAGCCACCTAGACCACCCCGTGACACCCCCTCTCTTCTTTCTTCCCTTCTTCTCTTCCCTCACCTCCCTTCCTTCTCTTCCACTCCCGGCCGCTACTGCCCACCACCGCGGCTACCCTCAGACCACCACCGACCACCACCACAGCCCCACAACCTTCACCCACTTCTTCCTTCCCTACCCCTCCCTTAACCCTAACCTAGCACTCCAAACCCACCCCCTGCCACTACCTCAGACCACTGCCGTACCCCCTCCCAGCACTGCCGTGTCACTACCACCATCTCTCTCTGTCTCACATTCTGATCTTACCCACATGATGAGTGGATAATTTGTACGCTTTTTGGCATTGTTTTTAGTATGTTTTTAGTAGTTTTAGTTGAGTTTTTAGTATATTTTTATTAGTTTTTAGTTAAAATTCACTTTTCTGGACTTTACTATGAGTTTGTGTGTTTTTCTATGA
>NC_029773.3:64364892-64368952 GCF_000817695.3 Arachis duranensis | reverse complement strand
AAGTAGGAAAGCAGAGAGACGGAAGGGACAAAGCATCTTCATACGCTTATCTGAAGCTCTCACCAATGATATACATAAGTATCTCTATCTTTATCTTTATGTTTTATTCATCATCTATACCCATTTGAGTCTGCCTGACTAAGATTTACAAGGTGACCATAGCTTGCTTCATACCAACAATCTCCGTGGGATCGACCCTTACTCGCGTAAGGTTTATTACTTGGACAACCCAGTGCACTTGCTGGTTAGTTGTGCGGAGTTGTGATAGAGAGTTGAGATTGCAATGAGCGTACCATGTTGATGGCGCCATTGATGATCACAATTTCGTGCACCACCACACCAGGTTCCGCCGAACACCGTTCCCTTTACCAGTTCATTAGTTCGTTAGTTGCATATTTTTCAGATTCTGTTCAAAATTAGGATAGTTAGAGATGCATGATTGTAGTGGACTCTAGGTGGTTAGGTAGCTAGGATGTGGTTAGTGGATTTAGGCCTGATAATTGCGCCGTTCTTGATTACCTGTTTTATCTATTTCGCAATTTTGATCTGGCTGTTATAATAATTCTGTTCATATGCTGTTCTTCATGTTTCATGCTGCTATTACACTGATCTTTAATGTTCCTGCTATTTGTAACTCTTTGCAGCACCTTTAATCTCATATGAACTATTTTTCATGCTATTTATTACCTGGTAACATCCAATTTTAGCCGGAATGATGCCCAATTTTCTACAAATTGTTTTATCCCACCCTATTCATGTATTGAGTTTGGAAATTTAGTATTTGGCATCACTTGGCTGTTACCAAACCAACTCATGAATTCCCGGGCTAGCATTCTTATTCCTTTTGATTCCCTGGTTAATAAAATGCATTATTGATGATTTTATTTTCATTTTGCAGCTCTTGTATCTATATGAATTATCATCAATAAACTAAAATCTTTGCTTAAATATAAGTTGTTTATTCTCTAAATTTGTGAATCTCTTGTTAACTAGGAAACCCATCATCATACCACTTACTTTAACTTTCTTTTTACTAACTCACTGCCTTCACTTTCTAACTTCCTTTTTACCTATTAACCATTTTAACTTTCTGACTTCTCTTTTTACCTAACTACTTTAACTTTCTAACTTAGGGCATGATCATTATTTTTCCTATTTAACTTGAATTCCGCTTATCACATATTTTGGATTGTAATTTTTATTTTCAGACTTTTTCACTCGAATACAATCCAAAATGCACATATATTTAACTCATTTCATGCTTCTCTTGCTCTTTTGCCACTCTGTGCTTATGTTGTGAATATTCTATTTGCCTACTTGTTTTCCTACTTTTATTCTTCAATTATATCCTGAAATTTCTGCTTTTCAAGATGTCTGACCCTCAAAGCAAAGGAAAAGGCAAAGCAACCACTGGCAAAAGGAAAAGAGGCGAATCCTCTATGACCATACTTGGCATCTTGCATGATGATTTCTGGCGGGAGAAGAACTTTATCCCGCAGGAAAAGGCTGATCAGTTAGTACCTGCAGCTGACCTAGTAAAATTTGCAAACAAATACTGTGAGCTGAGGTATCCAGTTTTTGCCACATCCAGGAACCAATACCTGGAAAGGACACTCAAAATTCCAGAAGAACTCAAGCAATACACTTCAGACCAAATTAAACAGAGAGGCTGGTTCTTTCTGGAGAGAAACTTGACTGAGATCAACTCATCCTGGGTTAGAAAATTATACTGTAACTACTTTAAAACATCCCTGGATGCAGTACAGCTCAGAGTAAACAAATTCTGGTTACTGAGGAAGCCATAGAAGACATCCTCCAGCTCCCACCTAAATCAGATTAGCCAGATGATTACTAGAGGGTTGAAGAGGATATGAGATTCATGAGATTTGACTGGGATGCAGTAAAACGGGCTATAGCTCTTGATCCTACTGTTCCATGGGTCATGGGAAAGAGCACAGTGGTACCTAAGGGAATCAAGCTAATATATCTGAATGATGAAGCTCGACTTTGGCAGTAGATTCTGAGTAACTACGTAATGCCGAGCACTCATGAGACAGAGGTGCCAGCTGCTATGATTACCCTCATCTGGTGTGTGATGGAGGGTAAGGACCTATATCTGTCCCGCTTTATCTGACATTATATGGCCAGGGTCCACGTCAGAGGCACCCTCCCGTTTCCATTCCTGATTACTCAGTTGGGTTGCCGAGCTGAGGTACCTTGGGAAATTGCTATGAAAAGCCATCCGCGCGGATTGTAGGAAGATCATCCCTCACAGTAGGAAGTTTCAGGCTCTAGGCTACCAACCTCCTTTTCTCACTGACTCTGCTGAGGTGGCTACATCTTCAGCTGCCCCTTCATCATCCACTGCCCCAGCTCCATCCACTGCACCCCCACTGCTCCAGAGCCCGTTTATCTTCTGGTGCACCGACTCTTTGACCATTTAGACCAGATGGAGCGCCGCCACCAACAGCAGTTTGAGAGGTCTGAACGTCGCAACAGGCGACGTTTTGAGAGGTCTGAGCATCGCCATAAGCGATGCTATGAGCACCTCAAGTTGATGATCCGATCCGGTGGCGACATCCCCTCCGAGCCCGACACACCATCAAAGACATCTGAGGAGTAGGCGAGTGATCATGAGGAGGAGGCACATACTCAGGCTGCGCAGGCAGCACCTGAGCAGGCTGCACCACACCATGAGGAGCCCCATCCGATATAGCCAGCTGACCCAGAGATCCCTCTACAGACTGAGCCTCCCCTTCAGCAGACAAACCCCCTTCCACTCACAGAGACACCAGCAGCCCATCCTTCCGGAGATGACACTTCTTCACACCCAGCTTGAGTGAGCATCGAGGACGATGCTATATTTTAAGTGTGGGAAGGTCGCCATCTCTGGCATATATTTTTTGGTGAACCACTACAGACTCCTATCTTATTTTGTTCATTTTCTGTATTTTATTTGCACATTTTTCTCCTTTTTTCTTTTGCTGCTGATGAGCAGATAATTTGTATGCTTTTTGGTATTGTTTTTAGTATGTTTCTAGTAGGATTTAGTTAGTTTTTAGTATATTTTTATTAGTTTTTAGTTAAAATTCACTTTTTTGGACTTTACTATGAGTTTGTGTGTTTTTCTATAATTTCAGGTATTTTCTGGTTGAAATTGAGGGACCTGAGCAAAAATTTGATTCAGAGGCTGAAAAGGACTGCAGATGCTGTTGGATTCTGACCTTCCTTCACTCGAAGTGGATTTTCTAGAGCTACAGATAACCAATTGGCACACTCTCAACGGCGTTGGAAAGTAGACATCTTGGGCTTTCCAGCAATGTATAATGGTCAATACTTTGCCCGAGATTTGATAGCCCAAACCGGCGTTCCAAATCAGCTCAAGAATGCCCGGCGTTAAACGCCGGAACTGGCACAAGAATGGGAGTTAAACGCCCAAACTGGCACAAAAGCTGGCGTTTAACTCCATGAAAAGTCTCTACACATGAAAGCTTCAATGCTCAGCCCAAGCACACACCAAGTGGGCCCGAAAGTTGATTTTTATGTCATTTACTCTTTTCTGTAAACCCTAGGCTACTCGTTCTCTACAAATAGGACCTTTTGCTATTGTATTTTCATCTTTGGACATCTAGTTCTTAGATCAGATCTTTAGATCTTTGAATCTTTTGATCACGTTTTGGGGGCTGGCCATTCGGCCATGCCTAGACCTTGTTCTTATGTATTTTCAACGGTGGAGTTTCAACACACCATAGATTAAGGTGTGGAGCTCTGCTGTACCTCGAGTATTAATGCAATTACTATTGTTCTTCTATTCAATTCAGCTTGTTCTTGTTCTAAGATATCACCTGTTCTTCAACTTGATGAATGTGATGATCCGTGACACTCATCATCATTCTCACCTATGAACGTGTGCCTGACAACCACCTCCGTTCTACCTTAGATTGAGTGGATATCTCTTGGATCCCTTAATCGGAATCTTCGTGGTATAAGCTAGAATTGATGGCGGCATTCAAGAGAATCCGGAAGATCTAACCTTGTCTGTGGTATTCTGAGTAGGATT
>NC_029773.3:64364355-64364883 GCF_000817695.3 Arachis duranensis | reverse complement strand
CGAGTAGGATTCCGGGATTGAATGACTGTGACGTGCTTCAAACTCCTGAGGGCTGGGCGTTAGTGACAGACGCAAAAGAATCAATGGATTCTATTCCAACCTGATTGAGAACCGACAGATGATTAGCCGTGCCGTGACAGGGTGCGTTGAACATTTTCACTGAGAGGACGGGACTATAGCCATTGACAACGGTGATGCCCAACATACAGCTTGCCATGGAAAGTGATGAGCGGATAATTTGTACGCTTTTTGGCATTATTTTTAGTATGTTTTTAGTATATTTTAGTTAGTTTTTAGTATATTTTTATTACTTTTTAGTTAAAATTCACTTTTCTAGACTTTACTATAAGTTTGTGTGTTTTCTGTGATTTCAGGTATTTTCTGGCTGAAATTGAGGGAGCTGAGCAAAAATCTGACTTAGGCTGAAAAAAGGACTGCTGATGCTGTTGGATCCTGACCTCCCTGCACTCGAAATGGATTTTCTGGAGCTACAGGAGTCCAATTGGCGCGCTCTCAATGGCGTTGGAA
>NC_029773.3:64363322-64363633 GCF_000817695.3 Arachis duranensis | reverse complement strand
AAGAGGACGGGATTGTAGCCATTGACAACGGTGATGCCCAACATACAGCTTGCCATGGAAAGGAGTAAGAAGGATTGGATGAAGACAGTAGGAAAGCAGAGAGACGGAAGGGACAAAGCATCTCCATTCGCTTATCTGAAGTTCTCACCAATGATTTACATAAGTATCTCTATCTGTATCTTTATGTTTTATTCATATATCATCCATAACCATTTGAGTCTGCCTGACTAAGATTTACAAGGTGACCAAAGCTTGCTTCATACCAACAATCTCCGTGGGATCGACCCTTACTCGCGTAAGGTTTATTACTT
>NC_029773.3:64361552-64363172 GCF_000817695.3 Arachis duranensis | reverse complement strand
AAAAGTAGTGATCACAATTTCGTGCACCAAGTTTTTGGCGCCGTTGCCGGGGATGGTTTCGAGTATGGACAACTGACGGTTCATCTTGTTGCTTAGATTAGGTATTTTTCAGAATTCTTAAGAATGAGTTCTAGAGTTTCATGATGATCTGTTGAAGTCTGGCTGGCTGTGAAGCCATGTCTAATCTTATTGGACCGAGGTTTCAACTTATCATCACAAGAGCTTGTTGATTTCTATCAATCTTGCTATTGGAGCAATGATCTGCTAAGGCTTGGCTGGCCATTTGCCATGTCTAGTGTTTTGGACCGAAGCTTTCTTTGAAAGCTTGGCTGGCTGTGAAGCCATGTCTAATTCTTGGACCGAAGTCTTAGACTAGCATTGCAATGATTCCTGGAATTCTCATTAAGAATTTTGACACCTTTATTTTCTTTTCCACTTAATTTTCGAAAAAATAAAAAAAAATTACAAAATCATAAAAACCAAAAATATGTTATGTTTCTTATAGAGACACTAGTCTCATTTTAAGTTTGGTGTCTTGCATGCATTGTTTATTTGATCTTGGTTCTATTTTCAAGTCAATAATACAGAGAACTGAAGATTCAGTACATGCAGCAGAGGAATTATACAGAAAAAGCTGGGCGTTCAAAACGCCCAGTGAAGAAGGAAAAACTGGCGTTTAACGCCCAAAAAGGTAGCATTTTGGGCGTTAAACGCCAGAATGGATACCATTCTGGGTGTTTAACGCCAGGATGACACAAGAGGGAAGATTTTTTTCAAGTTTTCAAAATTTTTTAAAATCAAATCTTTTTCAAATCATATCTTTTCAATCAAATGTTTTCAAAATCAATTTCTTTCCTTTTTCAAAAATACTTGCTATCAATTAATGATTTGATTCAACATTTCAAGTATGTTGCCTTTTCTGTTGAGAAAGGTTTAATGTTTGAATCATATCTTTTCTTGATAGGCAAGTCATTAATTTTTAAAATCAAATCTTTTTAAAATTGTTTTTCAAATCATATCTTTTCAATCATATCTTTTTTATTGCTAATTTCAAAATCTTTTTCAAAAATCACTTGATTTCTTTCCCACTTTTAGTTTTCGAAAATCAATTCAAGTTTTTCAAAATGTTTTTAAAATGTTTTTTACTTAATTTTCGAAAAATCTCTTCCCCTCTTCTCACATCCTTCTATTTATGGAGTACCACTCCTCCTCAATGCACAATTCAAACTCTATCTCACTAAGTTCGAATTCTTCTACCTCTTCCTTCTATTTTTCTTTTCCTCTGACACCTCAAGGAATCTCTATACTGTGACATAGAGGATTCCACATTTTCTTATTCCCTTTTCTTTCTTATGAGCAGGAGCAAGGACAAAAGCATTCTTGTTGAGGCTGATCCTGAACCTGAAAGGACCTTGAAGAGAAAGCTAAGAGAAACCAAAGCACAACTCTCTGTAGAGGACCTAACCGAAATCTTCAAAGAAGAACAACCCATGACAGCCGAAAACAACAACAATGCAAACAATGCAAGGAAGGTGCTGGGTGACTTTACTGCACCTACTCCCGACTTCTATGGAGAAGCATCTCTATCCCTGCCATTGGAGCAAACAACTTTGAGCTTAA
>NC_029773.3:64361012-64361426 GCF_000817695.3 Arachis duranensis | reverse complement strand
TGTGACACTGTCAAGACTAATGGGGTTGACCCTGAGGTCTACTGACTTATGCTATTCCCTTTTGCTGTAAGAGACAAAGCTAGGATATGGTTGGAATCACAGCCTAAAGAAAGCCTGAACTCTTGGGAAAAGCTAGTCAATGCCTTCTTGGCAAAGTTCTTTCCACCTCAAAAATTGAGTAAGCTTAGAGTGGAAGTTCAAACATTCAGACAGAAGGAAGGAGAATCCCTCTATGAAGCTTGGGAAAGATACAAACAATTGATCAGAAAATGTCCTTCTGACATGCTTTCTGAATGGAGCATCATAGGTATTTTCTATGATGGACTCTCTGAACTATCCAAGATGTCTTTGGATAGCTCTGCTGGAGGATCTCTTCATCTGAAGAAGACGCCTACAGAGGCTCAAGAGCTCATT
>NC_029773.3:64360524-64360973 GCF_000817695.3 Arachis duranensis | reverse complement strand
ATTGAAATGGTTGCAAATAACCAATTCATGTACACTTCTGAAAGGAATCCTTTGAACAATGGGACTAATCAGAAGAAAGGAGTTCTTGAGATTGATACTCTGAATGCCATATTGGCTCAGAACAAGATATTGACTCAGCAAGTCAATTTAATTTCTCAAAGTCTTTCTGGAATGCAAAATGCACCAAGCAGTACTAAGGATGCTTCATCTAAAGAAGAAGCTTATGATCCTGAGAACCCTTCAATGGAAGAGGTGAATTACATGGGAGAACCTTATGGAAACACCTATAATTCTTCATAGAGAAATCACCCAAATCTCTCACGGAAGGATCAACAGAGACCTCAACAAGGTTTCAACAATAATAATGGTGGAAGAAACAGGTTTAGCAATAGCAAGCCTTTTCCATCATCCTCTCAGCAACAGACAGAGAGTTCTAAGCAGAATAACTC
>NC_029773.3:64359565-64360414 GCF_000817695.3 Arachis duranensis | reverse complement strand
CAGGCACAAGTGGGACAGCTGAGCAAGAAAATTACTGAACTCCCTCCTAGTACTCTTCCAAGCAATACATAAGAAAATCCAAAAGGAGAGTGCAAGGCCATCAACATGGCTGAATTTGGAGAGGAGGGAGAGGCAGTGAACGCCACTGAGGAAGACCTCAATGGGCGTGCACTAACCTCCAATGAGTTCCCTAATGAGGAACCATGGGAATCTGAGGCTCACACTGAGACCATAGAGATTCTATTTGATTTACTTCTGCCATTCATGAGCTCTGATGAGTATTCTTCCTCTGAAGAGGATGAGTATGTCACTGAAGAGCAAGTTGCTAAATACTTTGGAGCAATCATGAAGCTAAATGACAAGTTATTTGGTAATGAGACTTGGGAGGATGAATCCCCTTTGCTCACCAAAGAACTGGATGACTTGACTAGGCAGAAATTACCTCAAAAGAGACAAGATCCTGGGAAGTTTTCAATACCTTGTACCATAAGCACCATGACCTTCAAGAAGGCTCTGTGTGACTTAGGGTCAAGTGTAAACCTCATGCCTCTCTCTATGATGGAGAAGCTAGGGATCTTTGAGGTACAAGCTGCAAGAATCTCACTAGAGATGGCAGACAACTCAAGAAGACAAGCTTATGGACTTGTAGAGGATGTTTTGGTGAAGATTGAAGACCATTACATCCCTGCTGATTTCATAGTCCTAGAGACTGGGAAGTGCATGGATGAATCCATCATCCTTAGCAAACCCTTCCTAGCCACAGCAAAGGCTGTGATTGATGTTGACAGAGGTGAATTGATCATTCAAGTGAATGAAGAATCCTTTGTGTTTAAGGCTCAAGGATATCCC
>NC_029773.3:64357056-64359219 GCF_000817695.3 Arachis duranensis | reverse complement strand
TGAGGCTCCATGAGAGCCCACTGTCAAGCTACTGACATTAAAGAAGTGCTTGTTGGGAGGCAACCCAATGTTATATTTAATCTATTTTCCTTTGTTATTTTATGTTTTCTGTAGGTTGATGATCATGAGAAGTCACAAAATCAATTGAAAAAGCAAAAACAGAATAAAAAATAGAAAGAAACACAGCACACCCTGGAGGAGAACTTGCTGGCGTTTAAACGCCAGTGAAGCTAGCAAATGGGCGTTTAACGCCCAGTCTGGCACTATTCTGGGCGTTTAACGCCAGAAAAGGGCACCAGACTGGCGTTAAATGCCCAGTGAGGTTAGCTGTTGGGCGTTTAACGCCAGAAAGGGGCACCATACTGGCGTTTAACGCCAGGAAAGGGCAAGAAGCTGGCGTTAAACGCCAGAAATAGGCACCAGCCCGGCGTTTAACGCCAGAATTGGCACATAGTGCATTTTTGCACGCCACTTGGTGCAGGGTTGAGTTTTCCTTGACACCTCAAGATCTGTGGACCCCACAGGATCCCCACCTACCCCACCACCCTCTCTCTTCTTCTTCACCCATTCACCAATCACCTCAACATCTCTTCCCCAAAAACCCTTCACCTATCAAATCCCATCTTTCTCTTCACCACTCACATCCATCCTTCATAAAACCCCACCTACCTCACCATTCAAATTCAAACCACTTTCCCACCCAAATCCACCCTCCCATAACCGAACCCTACCCCTCTCTTCACCCCTATATAAACCCATCTTCACCCCTTCATTTTCACACAACCTAGACACTACTTCTCCCCTTTGGCCGAACCACAAAGCCACCTCCATCTCCTCTATTTCTTCTTTTTCTACTATCTTCTTTCTTCTTTTACTCGAGGACGAGCAAACCTTTTAAGTTTGGTATGGTAAAAGCATTGCTTTTTGTTTTTCCATAACCATTTATGGCATCCAAGGCCGGAGAAACCTCTAGAAAGAGGAAAGGGAAGGCAAAAGCTTTCACCTCCGAGTCATGGGAGATGGAGAGATTCATCTTAAGGGTGCATCAAGACCACTTCTATGAAGTTGTGGCCATGAAGAAGGTGATCCCTGAGGTCCCTTTCAAACTCAAAAAGGGTCAACTTTAATCAAAGGTTGGACCAAGTCCTCATAGACATTTGTGAAGAGGGCACTCAATGGAAGAGAGATTCAAGAGGAAAGCCAGTTCAACTGAGAAGACATGACCACAAGCCCATCACTAAGAAAAGGATGGAGCAAACAAGAGATCCCACTCATCATGAAATCCCTGAGATACCTCAAGGGATGCTCATCAAGAAATCCCTGGGATGCCTTAAGGGATGCACTTTCCTCCCAACAACTATTGGGAACAACTCAACACTTCCCTAGAAGATTTGAGTTACAATGTGGATCAATTAAGGGTTGAACATCAAGAGCACTCCATCCTCCTCCATGAAATTAGAGAAGATCAAAGAATCATGAGAGAGGAGTAACAAAGGCAAGGAAGAGACATTGAGGAGCTCAAGCACTCCATAAGATCTTCAAGAGGAAGAAGAAGCCGCCATCACTAAGGTGGACCCGTTCTTTAATCTCTTTGTCCTTCATTTTCCTGTTTTTCGAAAATTTATGCTTATGTTTATCTATGTTTGTGTCTTATGATCATTAGTGTCTTAGTGTCTATGCCTTAAAGTTATGAATGTCCTATGAATCCATCACCTTTCTTGAATGAAAAATGTTCTTAATTGATGAAAAAGAGAAGAATTGCATGAATTCTGAATTTTATAACAGATTAATTATTTTGATGTGGTGGCAATACTTTTGTTTTCTAAATGTATGGTTGAACAGTGCATATGTCTTTTGAATTTGTTGTTCATGAATGTTGGGTCTTGAAAGAATGATGAAAAAGGAGACATGTTACTGAGGATCTGAAAAATCATAAAAATGATTCTTGAAGCAAGAAAAAGCAATGAATTCAAAAAAAAAAAAGAAGGAGAAAAACGAAAGAAAAAAAAAGGAGAAAAGAAAAAGAAAAAAAATGAAGTTGTGATCCAAGGCAAAAAGAGTGTGCTTAAGAACCCTAGACACCTCTATTTGGGGACTCTAGCAAAGCTGAGTCACAATCTGAAAAGGTTCACCCAATTATGTGTCTGTGGCATGTATGTATCC
>NC_029773.3:64356591-64356874 GCF_000817695.3 Arachis duranensis | reverse complement strand
ATTTTCTGGCTGAAATTGAGGGACCTGAGCAAAAATCTGATTCAGAGACTGAAAAGGACTGCAGATGCTGTTGAATTCTGACCTCCCTGCACTCGAAGTGGATTTTCTGGAGCTACAGAAGCCCAATTGGTGCGCTCTCAACGGCGTTGGAAAGTAGACATCATGGGCTTTCCAGCAATTTATAATAGTCCATACTTTGCTCGAGATTTGATGGCCTAAACCGGCGTTCCAAATCAGCTCAAGAATGCCCGGCGTTAAACGCCGGAACTGGCACAAGAATGGG
>NC_029773.3:64356216-64356485 GCF_000817695.3 Arachis duranensis | reverse complement strand
TCAATGCTCAGCCCAAGCACACACCAAGTGGGCCCGGAAGTGGATTTTTATGTAATTTACTCTTTTCTGTAAACCCTAGGCTACTAGTTCTCTACAAATAGGACCTTTTGCTATTGTATTTTCATCTTTGGACATCTAGTTCTTAGATCAGATCTTTAGATCTTTGAACCTTTTGATCACGTTTTGGGGGCTGGCCATTCAGCCATGCCTAGACCTTGTTCTTATGTATTTTCAATGGTGGAGTTTCTACACACCATAGATTAAGGTGT
>NC_029773.3:64352381-64355976 GCF_000817695.3 Arachis duranensis | reverse complement strand
GGAATCTTCGTGGTATAAGCTAGAATTGATGGCGGCATTCAAGAGAATCCGGAAGGTCTAAACCTTGTATGTGGTATTCTGAGTAGGATTCAATGATTGAATGACTGTGATGAGCTTCGAACTCATGAAGGCTGGGCATTAGTGACAGACGCAAAAGAATCAATGGATTCTATTCCAACCTGATTGAGAACCGACAGATGATTAACCGTGCCGTGACAGGGTGCATTGAACATTTTCACTGAGAGGACGGGACTGTAGCCATTGACAACGGTGATGCCCAGCCTACAGCTTGCCATGGAAAGGAGTAAGAAGGATTGGATGAAGACAGTAGGAAAGCAGAGAGACGGAAGGGACAAAGCATCTCCATACGCTTATCTGAAATTCTCACCAATGAATTATATAGGTATCTCTATCTTTATTTTATGCTTTATTCATATATCATCCATAACCATTTGAATCTTCCTGACTGAGATTTACAAGATGACCATAGCTTGCTTCATACCAACAATCTCCATGGGATCGACCCTTACTCGCGTAAGGTTTATTACTTGGACGACCCAGTGCACTTGCTGGTAAGTTGTGCGAAGTTGTGATAAAGAGTTGAGATTGCAATTGAGCATACCATGTTGATGGCGCCATTGATGATCACAATTTCGTGCACCAGCTGCATTTTTGCATTTTGCACTTTGGGCTGTATATATCTTAGATATTTTAGCTTAATTTGCACTTTTAGTTTACTAGTTATATATTAAGTGGATTAATCAGTATAGTTTACCCTTTTAGCATATGATAAGTTGGTTTAATTGAAAATAAAAGAGTAAACTAAGAACTTTAGTAAATCAAAACAATCCACACACCTTGTATATATAGCATTACATATTAGTTAGTTAACAACATTTTAAGGGCCACCCTAAGATTTACATTGAGTTGAATGGAAACTCTTGATTTCTACTTGCATGACATACATAACTGATATATGATTTCTGAGTTAGAGAACACACAACCTGTGAGTTTTGAGCTTAATTGTATGGTTACATCAAACCATAAATTTCATTCCTGTGTGTTTCGTGCTTCTTTTTTTTTTATGCTTGCAATCTTTACTTTGTTTTAATCTATATGTCCAATTATAGAATATAGATACATACCAAGAGATGATTGAGGCCATTATTTGTATTTGTGCTCATTTGTCCCAAATAAACCTACCTAATATGCCATCTGTTCCGGGGGTTACCTGAAACGTGTAGCTCGGTCGTCTTGGAGAGGCCCGAGGTGGGGGTCAGGGACCCGAGCTTGATATGTGGAGTGGTTGGTGGTTGTACCTGCAATGACACTCCGATGCTTAAGTTAGCATGGGTTCAAGCAGATATGTGTAGAATGTGGAATGTATGTCATACCTGGGTGTTCCAGTGTATTTATAGTAGTTGGCCGTGATCTTCCCTGGATAAGATATTCTTATCTTATCTTATCTTTTGGGAGTTTTATCTCTATCTTTGTGGAACCGCCTTTTCTAGGCCTTTTCGGCCTTTAGGTTTGGGCTGCGTTCCTTTTGATGGGCCTTCCTTGCTATTTGTCCGAGGTCCGACCTTTAGGTGTGAGCTTGAGGACAAGGTCGGACCTCTTGCGAATTTGCCGAGTTGGAGGACCCCGGTCAGGGTATGAACATGTTTCATCTTGGATAGGTTCTTCCTCTTGTGCTTCTTCTGATATCCTCTTCCTTAGATGGGGTCTTTTCTGCTATTGAGCTGGAGTCACCTGGGTTATGAGTTAGAGTGTAAGTGATCTCCCAAGACCTACCCAAGTTGGATTGCTGTCTTCAAAGACTACCTTGGCTTACATGCATAATCTAAGGATGGTGCTGGGGTAGCAAAGTCTAGCACCCGAATCTTTCTTCTCGGCTGATTCTTGGATTCCTTCAGCCATAATTTCTTGCACATTGATGCTTCCTCCTTCTTTTGTGTGGCTTTTTGTTTGTTTCTTTTTCTCTATTCCTGGGTTGCCCCGAAAAGAGGCGCCGCCATTGCTTTGTTTGTTTGTACATGGGGGGGACTCTTTTTTGTTCTCTGGTATTTTGCTCCGGGTTGCTGTATTTTCTTCTAAAAGATCTTTGCTTCTTGTTTTGCTGAATGGGTTTCGCTGTCTGCTTTTATGTGATTTTTGCTTGCTGTTGTATTCTTCTTTGTAGGTAAGAATTTTATGTCTCGAAAGGTTCTTCAAGCGATGTCGACCAAGATAGAGAGTCTGAGAGGGATTATGAACTAGTAGCCCCGGATTCTGAGGAGAGAGTTTGCTTCCCGCCTTTAGATAGTTCCGAGAAGCTCTTCTTTTACGCTTACGATTGCTTTTTCTCTAAGCTGAGTGTCCGACTTCCTTTTACCGACCTGGAGTCCGAGGTGTTATGGTCTTGTAACCTTGCCCCTACGCAGCTCCATCCAAATTCTTGGGCATTTTTAAAGCTGTTTCAACTTTTGTGTCAGTTTTTGGGCGTTGCTCCCTCTATTTCTCTTTTTTCCTACTTGTTTGTGTTGACGAAGCCGGGGTCGGGTGGAGGGAAGGTATCTTGGGTCTCTTTTAGGGCTAACCAGGGAAGAAAGTTTTGTACCCTGTATGATGAGTCCTTTCACGATTTTAAGAACTTTTATTTCAAGGTCCGGGCTACTGGAGACGTCCGACCTTTCTTTCTAGATGAGAGTGGGGAGCCTTCTTTTCCTCTTTGTTGGCAGGAGAATGTAGTGTCTGCTAAGTATACCTTTGAGAGTCTAGATGAGGTGGAGCAGGCTTTTGTGGGTGTGGTGAGCAGTTTATGGGGTCGGGCACCTCACTTGGATACGAAGAAAATGTTGGGAGATCCAAGCCTTCTCCGTTCCGAGTTAGGTAGTTCCCGACCTCTTCCGAGATTCATCTTTTCTAGTATTTTGGTTTTGCTTATTTTTGGTGGAATTTCTGTTGTGGTAATCCTTTTCTTTATCTCTTGCAGAGATGTCTTCTCAGGCGGATTCCATGAAGTTCCTTCGTCGGACGAAGAAGTCTGTGGCTGCTCGGAATATCGAGGCCGGGGAGGCTTCTGCCCTATCTTCTCCGCAGAAGACTACTGTGGGTGTTCAGACTCGGTCGAAGACTATTCCGACTCCCCAGTTCCGAGCTATAAGTCAGGATCCTCCGACCTCTGGGCCTGCTACTTCTTCTCCTCCTCCGTTTTCGGGTCCTCCTCCCAAGAAGCAGAAGACCTCTCAAGAGCTTGCCGGTTTCAATGATAAGGACTTTGACGCTCTTGGTTGGATTGAGCAGCATATTCTCCCTCAGACCTTTATTTCTACTGATGACGTATCTATGGAGCATCATTTTCAGTATATGGCGCGGAGCTGTGTCCGGATGGCTAGTCTCCATGCCGCTATTGCCCGGGAGTTCAAGAAAACCCCCCTTGGGGCGACCAGCTCCCGACTTGAGAAGACTCAGTCCGAGCTTGGTAGGATTAGTCAACTGAAGGCTGCCAGAATTACTGACTTGGAGGCCTCTTTGGAGAAAGAGAAAACTAAAGCTACCGCGGCTGTGGCGGCAGCGAAGACATCTGAGGAGATGGCGAAGGCGGCTACAGAGA
>NC_029773.3:64350474-64351511 GCF_000817695.3 Arachis duranensis | reverse complement strand
TCCCCATTTTGCGAAGGGCCATGGTGCGGTGATGCTGATAAGGTCTTCGGGTGGTGCCTTGTGAAAATTTGCGTGTTTTTGACAGGGGGGCATATTTTCACAAATTCCGTTGCGTCTCTTTGCAAGGTCGGCCAGTAGAACCCGGCCCGGACTACTTTCTTGGATAATGCCCGAGCTCCGAGATGGTTCCCACACATGCCTCCGTGGACTTCTTCGAGGACGCTCTTTGTTTCTGAGGTCGGGACGCACCTAAGGAGGGGGTTTGAGAATCCTCTTCTGTATAATACGTCGTGAATTAGTGTATAATTCTGGGCGTCCTTTGTAAGCTTTTTAGCTTCTTTTCTTTCGGTGGGGAGAGTTCCCGACTTCAGGTAGTTGAGTATGGGGGTCATCCATCCTTGCCTGTGGTTGGATATGTTTAGCGTTTCTTCCTCTTTTATCACGGAGGGGGATTGTAAGGTTTCCTCGAGGAGACTTCTGTTGTTGCCTTCGGGCTTGGTACTGGAGAGTTTTGAGAGGGCGTCCGCCCGGGCGTTTTGCTCCCGAGGTATATGCTGGATCTGTATTTCTGAAAAGTGGCGTAATTGTGCCTGTGTTTGGTCTAGGTATTTTTTTCATAGTTGGGTCTTTGGCCTGGTAGCTTCCATTTACTTGTGATGTGACGACCTGGGAGTCGCTGAAGATCGTGATTCTCTGGGCTCCAACCTCTTCGGCTAGTTTTAGACCTGCTAGTAGGGCCTCATATTCGGCTTGGTTGTTCGAAGCCTGGAACTTGAATTTTAGGGATAGTTCTATCCGTGTTCCTTGGTCGCTTTCGAGTATAACCCCGGCTCCGCTTCCTGTTTTGTTTGAGGACCCGTCGACATACAGGTTCCATGAGAGTGGGGTTCCAGGGGTCTCAGTGTATTCTGCGATGAAGTCGGCTAGGTACTGAGATTTTATGGCAGTCCGGGCTTCATAGTGGAGGTCGAACTCGGACAGTTCCACCGCCCATTGTAGTATTCGTCCTGCCAGGTCTGTTTTTTGCAGGATGTGTC
>NC_029773.3:64348605-64350017 GCF_000817695.3 Arachis duranensis | reverse complement strand
TGTAGTCCGATGTGCTCTGAGAACACTTTGTTCATTAGCCTCTGGTAGGTTGCCCCTGCGTTCTTCAGCCCGAAGGGCATTACCACGTAGCAGTAGTTTGCCTTTGGGGTTATGAACGAGGTCTTTTCTTGGTCGGGTCCGTACATCGGGATTTGATTGTATCCCGAGTATGCGTCCATGAAGGAGAGATATCTATAGCCTGAGGCTGCGTCTACTAAGGCGTCGATGTTTGGTAGTGGATATGGGTCTTTGGGGTAGGCTTTGTTGAGATCCGTGTAATCGACGCACATCCTCCATTTTCCGTTGGGCTTTTTTACCAGGACCACGTTTGCGAGCCATAGGGGATATTTTACTTCCTTAATGAACCCTGCATCTAGTAGTGCTTGTACTTGTTCTTCTATCGCTTGCATGCGTTCGGGTCCGAGCTTCCTGCGTCTTTGTTGGACAGGTCGGGATCCCGGGTAAACTGATAGCTTATGGCACATCAGGTCGGGGCTTATGCCTGGCATGTCGGAGGCTTTCCAGGCGAAGAGGTCGGAATTCTCCCTTAAGAGGGTTACGAGTTCCTCCTTTAGGCCTGCTTCGAGGTTTGCTCCTATGTTTGTTACTTTTTCAGATGTGTTCCCGATCCGGACTCTTTCGGTTTCTCCCTCTGGTTGTGGCCGAAGATCTTCTCGGGCTTGAACTCGCCCGAGTTCTATTGTGTTGATCTCTTTTCCTTTTAAGCTCAGGCTTTCGTTGTAGCATCGCCGTGCCAGTTTTTGGTCGCCTTTTAGGGTAGCGTTTCCTTTTGCGGTAGGGAACTTCATACAGAGGTGTGGGGTCGAGACTATAGCTGCCAGTCTGTTTAGGGTTGGTCGCCCGATGAGGGCATTGTATGCTGAAGTGACGTCGACTATAATGTAGTCGATGCTTAATGTTTTAGATTGCTCGCCTCTTCCAAAGGTAGTGTGTAGCGAGATGTATCCTAAGGGATGGATCGGGGTGTCCCCTAGTCCAAATAAGTCGGTGGGATAGGCCTTTAGCTCTTTTTCTTCAAGTCCGAGCTTGTCAAAGGCCGTTTTGAACAGGATATCTGCTGAGCTTCCCTGGTCAATCAGGGTTCGATGTAAGTTGGCGTTTGCCAGGATAATGGTGATTACCATTGGATCGTCGTGCCCGGGTATTATCCCTTGAGCATCTTCTCGGGTAAACGAGATAGTAGGTAGTTCGGGCAGGGGATTGTCTTCTCGGACGTGGTAGACTTCTTTGAGGGGTCTTTTTCGCGAGGATCTGGATGTTCCTCCGCCTGCAAAACCTCCATTTATCATGTGAACGTGCCTTTCAGGGGTTCGCGGGGTTTGCTCAGCCCGATCTTCGTTATCTCCCCTCCTTCTCTTTTTGGTCTCTTCTCCCTTCTCTGCTATGTATCT
>NC_029773.3:64343810-64348107 GCF_000817695.3 Arachis duranensis | reverse complement strand
ACTGAGGTGGTGACTTGGATCGGTGGTGCCGTCGTAGAGATCCATATCGGGTGGCTCGAAGTTTCGTGGTACCTTCTCCTTCATGATCTCTTGCGTGAAGGGATCATGGTTGCATTCGGGGGTGGTGCCGCGTTCTGTCCGGTCTTTCAGATTGGCCTCTATTTTCCGTAGTTTTTCTTCTAATTCTCTGCGCTTTCGAGCCTCCCTTCTCAGATCTTGTTCAGTTTCTTTCTGCTTTTTTATGCCCTCTTCGAGTTGTTTCAGTCGGTTTTGTTGTGCCCGGACTGTTTCTAAAATTTCCGAGTTCTTTTCTTTTTCGGAATTTTGCGGATCTTTGTTTGGGAGTGATGTCTTTGGGCGATTCTGTTTGTTTCCTCCTGGAGTGCGGGGTGATAGAGGGCTGTCCGGTCGTTCTCCGGTGTCAACTTCGTCCTCTTGTTCTGATGCAGCGTGGTCATTGTTGGAGGGGTCGTCCGCCATAGTAGAGGGATGACTTCCAGGTCCCCGGCAACGGCGCCAATGTTCCGGGGGTCACCTGAAACGTGTAGCTCGGTCGTCTTGGAGAGGCCCGAGGTGGGGGTCAGGGACCCGAGCTTGATATGTGGAGTGATTGGTGGTTGTACCTGCAATGACACTCCGATGCTTAAGTTAGCATGGGTTCAAGCAGATATGTGTAGAATGTGGAATGTATGTCATACCTGGGTGCTCCAGTGTATTTATAAGTAGTTGGCCGTGATCTTCCCTGGATAAGATATTCTTATCTTATCTTATCTTTTGGGAGTTTTATCTCTATCTTTGTGGAACCGCCTTTCCTAGGCCTTTTCGGCCTTTAGGTTTTGGGCTGCCTTCCTTTTGATGGGCCTTTTTAGCTTTGTTGTCCGAGGTCCGACCTCAGGCGTGGGCCTTGGGACGAGGTCGGACCTTTCATGGATTTTGCCGATTTGGAGGAGCCCGGTCCGGGTATGAACACCATCCTTGTTAGCCCCCTTGAGCCCTTTGACCCCCTTCTATTTCATAACCACATTACTAGCCTTAAGCAGAAAAACAAAATGAAAATCCCAAGTTGAATCCTTGGTTAGCTTAAGATAGATGTTGTGTATAATTTAAGTATGGAAAATTTTATGGGAACATTGGATGATAGAAATAAAGTAGGGATTTAAATTGAATGAGTTATCTCAAAAAATTTGGAAAGCATGCTCATGTAAATAATTAAATTACCATGTGCATTAAAAAAAATTTAAGTAATTAAATAAGGGGATACAAAAATTTCCCTAATGCAAAATAAAAAGAATCAATGCACATGGGACAAAATTCAAAAGTAAATTTGGTACATGAGCATGTGATACAAAAGTGGGAAAATTTGGGTAAGTAGGTAAAAAGAACTTTGAAATTATAAAGTATGTATGTTAAGTGACATCTTAGACTAATCAAGGATTCACTTTGTTAGCTCACTTAGCCTTATATGTACACCATTACCCTTACCTTAGCCCCATTACAACCTGGGAAAAGACCTTATGATTTTTGTATGTCTATATTCCATAATTGTTGATTGGTTAGATGAAGAACAAAGTTTTAGAAAAGCATGACTAGAAAAGAAGAGAGTGATTAACCCCAAACACTGAGTGATTAGAGAGTAAACACAAAATCTAGTGAGGGTTCAATAGCTCATTCTTATATATCCATGTTTAATTATTAATTGTCTTGCAAGTTGTGAACTATCTTAACTCAACTCAATTGTGACTGTGCTTTAATATGATTTGGCTTTAATTGTACATATACGATTCCTTGAAGATATGAATTAATTTAACTACATGTAAGCTTTATATACAAGTGAATAATAACTAGAATTGCATGACTCATTTAGGTAGCTTGCATTTAGAATAGATTGCATTGCATAAGATTCTACCATTTTACCTTTACTCTTTTCTCTTGGATTTAGCATGAGGACATGCTATTGTTTAAGTGTGGGGAGGTTGATAAACCACTATTTTATGATTTATCTTGTGCCCAATTGAGTGATTTTATCAATTCTTCACCCACTTATTCATATGAATTTGCATGGTTTTACAATTCCTTCCTTATGATATGACATATAAGAAAACATGTTTCCTATGCTTTAGAAATATTAAAATTAATTATCCTTTATTACCATTCGATGCCGTGATCTGTGTGTTGAGTACTTTCGGGCTTTATAGGGTAGGAATGACTTAAAGGATGGAAAGGAAACATACAAAAAAGGAAGGAAAGCACAAAATGGAGTTTTTGAAGAAACTGGCAGCGATGCGAACGCGTGACTCCCGAAACACAGATGACACAGACGCGTGACTGACGCGGCCGCGTGGAAGAGCAAAACTCCAGATGACGCGACTGCGTGACCCACGCGGACGCGTGACTTGCGCGATCTGCAGAAATTACAAAATGCGCTGAAGATGATTTTGGGCCGCGTTTTGATCCAGATCCAAGCCCAGAGAACACAGATTAAAGGCTATAAATTGGGGAATCCATCCATTCAAGAAGAGACTGGATACAACATACATTCATACATAGTTTTAGGATTTAGATGTAGTTTTTAGAGAGAGCGAGAGGCTCTCTCCTCTCTCTTAGGTTTTAGGATTAGGATTTCTTTGTCTTCTCAATTTCCAGGTTTAATGTTCCTTTTATTTATTTTTCCAATTTAATTTATGAAATTTTCCATGTTAGAATTGATTTTCTTATTTAATATAAATTTGAGGTATTATGACTTTTATTTAGTTTCTTATATTCTTGGTTTTGGTTGATTAATTGGTGACTCTTGAGTTATCAAACTCATCGTAATTGATAATGGTTATCTTTGCTGATTGATTTAGATTCCTATAACTCTAGTCTTTCCTCAGGAGTTGACTAGGACTTTAGGTGTTAAATTGATTTATCCACTTGACTTACCTTCATAGTTAGAGGTTGAATGAGTGGGAGCAAAAATATAATTCTCTTCACCATTGATAAGGATAACTAGGATAGGACTTCCAGTTTTCATACTTTGCCAAGAGTTTTTCTTAGTTATTGATTTACTAATTTCTACAATTTATTTCTCTTGTTCAAACCTTTTCAAAACCCAAAAATACTATTTTCCATAACCAATAATAAATCATACTTCCCTGCAATTCCTTGAGAAGACGACCTGAGATTTGAATACTTTGGTTTATAAATTTTATTGGGTTTGTTACTTGTGACAACCAAACGTTTGTACGAAAGGATTTTCTGTTGGTTTAGAAGCTATACTTACAACGCGATTTTTTATTTGTGAAATTCTACAACGACAGGAAACCCAATCGTCATTCATATCAAAATCAATCTGATAATAAACAATGTCCTTATCGTGCTGATGCTCTACTAAGGCGGATGGATCCTGGTACTGGTTCCCCTGAGGAGGATCCTAGTATGAACTCCCTCGCAATATCTGCCTCATGCCCAACAAAGAATTTGGGTGATGGCATATCTTGCAGTGTTGTCACGGAGAACCTTCTAGATCTCTTCTTGGCATGCATACTTTGCCTCCTCATTTGACAACTAAACATCTGTAGGTGAACGCCTCCCTCGTTGATCTCGAACTTTCCAAACAGGTCTCTGAATATCATCTTTGAGGTGCCTCCTAGCCCGCCACCTACGATTTGGACCATCTCGTGAAAGTTCTAACATATCCCTCTGGCCTTGGACTCCGAGAGAATATCTGCAGATGAGGTCATAGCCATCGAATCATCCAATACATCATCTCTAGATAGGAAACAAACAGTACATGCCATCTGTCACCATCTCAAGTAGTCCTGTGTCAGGTCGAGGATCTGAGAAACTCTCAATGGTGACCTGATGCCAGGGCATCTTGGCCAGTTTTACTGACCTTTTCTTTACTGTTTTTAGGGTAGTTTCATGCATTTCCTTAGGAAATAAGCTAGTTTTGGGTAGATATTCACTTACACCTTGATTCAAGCATACATTGTGCATTTTACATGATTTTATGAGGATTTTGCATGAATTTAGTGACAAATTGTATGTTGCATTACCCATGACTTGGACTAGAACTTTGATGCACTCTATTGCTTGATTTCAGGACCAAAGGAAGCAAGGAAGAACCACTTAGCAGTCACGTTAATCTAATTAACGTGGCCACTAACGTGGAATGGGATGTAACTTGCAAAGTTAATGAGAAAAGTGATTGCCAATAACGCTCTCGAAGCCATCATTGCCCACGTTAAGAGTCACGTTAACTAAGTTAACGTGAGCTCTAACATGAAGGAAGGACTTTGAGCCAACGTTAGTGACA
>NC_029773.3:64340917-64343790 GCF_000817695.3 Arachis duranensis | reverse complement strand
AGAGAGAAAGTGTGAAGTGGGCAGAGACTTTAGCTCAGGACGTTAGGGGTGTTGACGTTTTAGTGAAAGTATGAGTTCTTCAACGTTAGTGACATTCAACATTGTCACTAACGTTGGCCTAAGATGCAATGTACCACGTTAACTTGGTTAACGTGGGAGCTAACGTAAGAGGCAAGGGTGGTCGACAACGTTAGTGACACCCAACATTGTCACTAACGTTGGAAGCAACCACAAAACCCCAAGGAGCCACGTTAACTTCCACGTTAACTTAGTCAACGTGGAAGCTAACGTTGATGAGTGAATGATGAGCCAACCTTAGTAACACTCAACATTGTCACTAACGTTGGGGATGGCTAAGAATGGCCACGTTAGAAGCCACGTTAACCTAGTTAACGTGGACTCTAACGTGAGACATAGGGGCACATTGGAACGTTAGTGACAATGTTGAATGTCACTAACGTTCTTGAAGGTTGGCAAGGCCACGTTAGAAGCCACATTAACCTAGTTAACGTGGACTCTAACGTGAGACATAGGGGCACATTGGAACGTTAGTGACAATGTTAAATGTCACTAACGTTCTCGAAGGTTGGCAAGGCCATGTTAGAAGCCACGTTAACCTAGTTAACGTGGGCTCTAACGTGAAGCAAAAGGGGTACATTGGAACGTTAGTGACAATGTTGAGTGTCACTAACGTTCTCGAACTCAAACTTTCACTAAATGTTAACACCCCTAACGTCCTGAGCTAAAGTCTCTGCCCACTTCACACTTTCTCTCTGCAAGTGAAACCAAGCCCAAATGAAGAAGAGAACTGCTTCAAACTCAAGATCCAAAGGCCCAAGACTTGAAGAACCAACTAGAAGCTGAGAAGAGTAGTATATATAGGAGTAGCTTTGAATTATTTAGAGAGTTCTGGAAGCTGGGAAATTGAAAGCACTACTTTTTATATTTTACTTTTTCTGCCCTTCTAGTTCCATGATGTATTCTCCATCTTTGTTTTCATTTTCTAGAGCTATGAGCAACTAAACCCATTTCATTGGGTTAGGGAGCTCTATTGTAATTTGATGGATCAATACTAGTTTTCTTTATTCTTCTTCTATCTTTTCTCTTGATTTTACTTGAAAGCTTTCGATCTTCATCCCATTGGGTAGTTATCTTGGAAAAGAAACTATTCAAACTTGGATCTCTTCTGAACCTTGAAAGAGGAATGAAGAGATCAAGCTAGAAATGCTTTCTCATGCTGGACCAAATTGGGTATGGATGGATATGTGACTATAATCCTACCAATACTTGATTTGGAAATGCATGTGGTATAACCAGTGACCATACTTCATCTCTTCTCATGAGCAATTGACCAAGGAATTAGCTATTGATCAAGATTTAAGAGATTGGATTACCAAGGAATTGGAATTCGATCACTTAAGATTGCCAAGGAGATCAATGAATGCATTGATTGAGGAAGAGATGAAAATGAACTTAATCAGGAGAATTGCAACATCTCCTGCGCCCAATGAAATCCCCAATTCTGATCTCACCCATTCTCTTTAATTTTTGCGTTTACTTTCATGAGCAAACACCCCATTCCCATTTACAATTCTGCAATTTAATTTCAGTCATTTACTTCCAGCTCTTTAATTTTAGCATTTGCTTTTCATGTCATTTACATTACCGCCATTTTATTTTCTGCAACTCTCAACCCAAATTCTGAGTTAGCTCAACTAGAACATTCTTCTAATTAAAGTTGCTTGATCAATCAATTCCTGTGGGATTCGACCTCACTCTATTGTGAGTTTTTACTTGACGACAAATTCGGTACACTTGCCGAAGGAAATTTGTTGAGAGACAATTTCCACCTGCATCAAGTTTATGGCGCCGTTGCCGGGGATTGATTGTGCATCAACAATGATTAGATTGGAAGATCACTACATTGAGCATTTTTGTTTTGTTGAATTAACTTTCTGTTTGAGTAATTTACTTTCTGTCTTAGTTAACTTCTTCCCTTCCCCCTCTACTTTTTCGTTTCTTTGTTATTTACAATTCAGTTTGCTAACCCACTAACTGTTTGATATATTGCTTCACTCACAACTAACACTAATTCTGACAGTAATACTATCTGCACATATTTTTTCCTTGCTTGTACTTGTTGGTTGTATGATAGGGAGAAGAAGCGGGGCTTCAACTTCCTTCGATTCTGAACCAGAGAGGACTGATGAGCGGATATTTTATACGCTTTTTGGGGGCAGTTTCATGTAGATTTTAATATGTTTTAATTAGTTTTTAATAGAATTTTACTAGTTTTTAAGCAAAAATCATATTTCTGGACTTTACTATGAGTGTGTGTATTTTTCTGTGATTTCAGGTATTTTCTGGCTGAAATTGAGGAAGCTGAGCAGAAATCTGACTTAGGCTGAAAAAGGACTGCTGATGCTGTTGGATCCTGACCTCCCTGCACTCGAAATGGATTTTCTGGAGCTACAGGAGTCCAATTGGCGCGCTCTCAACGGCGTTGGAAAGTAGACATCCAGGGCTTTCCAGCAATATATAATAGTCCATACTTTGCGCGAAGATAGACGACGTAACTTGGCGTTGAACGCCAAGTACATGCTGCTGTCTGGAGTTAGACGCCAGAAAAACGTCATGATCCGGAGTTGAACGCCCAAAACACGTCATAACTTGGAGTTTAACTCCAAGAAAAGCCTCTACTCGTGGATAGCTTTAGTCTCAGCCCCAGCACACACCAAGTGGGCCCCAGAAGTGGATTTCTGCACCAATTATCTTAGTCTATTCATTTTCTGTAAACCTAGGTTACTAGTTTACTATTTAAACAACTTTTACAGACATTTCTTGTACCTCATGACATTTTCAGATCTGAATTA
>NC_029773.3:64338104-64338362 GCF_000817695.3 Arachis duranensis | reverse complement strand
GTAGAGGTTTTCACAGAGTTAGGACTCAACAACCTTGATTTTGAGAAGTGGATGCTCCCTCAGCTTGAGAGGAGAGCTTTTGGCGTTTCAACTCTTGGATTTCACGCCCCTGCTTCTCTTGTTCCTTCAGCAATTTGCAGAGCATGCAGTTCTGATTCTGCTGTTCTTCCTTCTGTTGCTCCATAGTCTCTTGCAGCTTGTTAATAGATGCTTCTAGGCTGGTCCAGTAGTCAATTCTTGGGAATTCAGGGAGGAATT
>NC_029773.3:64336277-64337196 GCF_000817695.3 Arachis duranensis | reverse complement strand
GAGTAGAATTCCTGAACCATGTTCCTTCCAACCTTTATTTCAGGATTGGTCAGAACTTCCCATCCTCTGTTTCGAATTTGCTCTTGGATCTCCGGATATTCATCTTCTTTCAGATCAAATTTAACTTCTGGGATCACTGACCTCAGACCCATTATTTTGTGATAATGGTCTTCATGTTCTTTGGTTAAGAACTTCTCTTGATTCCAAAGATTCTTTGGATTAGTCTCTTTCTTTCGTCTTGAGTTGGTTTGTTTTCCCTTAGGAGCCATGATCTTGATGAATCTTGGCTTAGTGATCACGGAAAAGCACACCAAACTTAGAGGTTTTGCTTGTCCTCAAGCAAAAAGAGAAGAAAGGAGAGAAGAGAGAGAGAGAGGAAGAGGAAATTCGAATGGTGTGGTGGAATGAGGAAGCCAAACACGAATTTATAAGGTGAGGGGGAGAGTATTTTCGAAAAAAAAAGAGAGATTTGAAAGGAGATTTGAGAAGATTGTAAAAAAAATTGAGAAAAGGGTGAGTTTTTGAAGAAGATTTGGGATTAATTTGAAATAGATTTGAAGAATGGTTTTGATTTGTGAAGATTTGAAGGTGAATGATGAAAGGTTGAAGTGCATTTATGTAGAAGAGTATGGGTGAAAAGAGGAAAGTTTGAAAAAATTTGAGTTGAAAACAAAAGTGTGGTCCCCCCACCTTTCTGGCGTTAAACGCCCAGAATGGCACTCATTCTGGCGTTTAACGCCCAATTGCTACCCCTTTTGGGCGTTTAACGCCCAGCCAGGTGCCCTGGCTGGCGTTAAACGCCAGAAAGCCTTTATCACTGGGCGTTTTTCAAAACGCGCAGGATGCTGCACACCTGGCGTTAAACGCCCAGAATGGTGCCCATTCTGGCGTTTAACGCCCAAAATGCCCCTTACTGGCG
>NC_029773.3:64335859-64336177 GCF_000817695.3 Arachis duranensis | reverse complement strand
GTAATGGTCTTCAACTTTTACCAGAACATCCTCTACAAGTCCATAGGCTTGTTTTCTTGAGTTGTCTGCCATCTCTAGTGATATTTTTGCAGCTTGTACCTCAAAGATTCCTAATTTCTCCATTACAGAGAGGGGCATGAGGTTTACACTTGACCCTAAGTCACACAAGGCCTTCTTGAAGGTCATGGTGCCTATGGTACAAGGTATAGAAAACTTCCCAGGATCTTGCCTCTTTTTAGGCAGTTTCTGCCTGGACAAGTCATCCAGTTCTTTGGTGAGCAAAGGGGGTTCATCCTCCCAAGTCTCATTTCCAAATAA
>NC_029773.3:64330437-64331807 GCF_000817695.3 Arachis duranensis | reverse complement strand
CAACTCCGGATCATGACGTTTTTCTGGCGTTTAACTCCAGACAGCAGCATGAACTTGGCGTTCAACGCCAAGTTACGTCGTCAATCTTCGAATAAAGCATGAACTATTATATATTGCTGGAAAGCCCTGGATGTTTACTTTCCAACGCCGTTGAGAGAGCGCCAATTGGGCTTCTGTAGCTCCAGAAAATCCACTTCGAGTGCAGGGAGGTCAGAATCCAACAGCATCTGCAGTCCTTTTTGGTCTCTGAATCAGATTTTTGCTCAGGTCCCTCAATTTCAGCCAGAAAATACCTGAAATCACAGAAAAACACACAAACTCATAGTAAAGTCCAGAAAAGTGAATTTTAACTAAAAACTAATAAAAATATACTAAAAACTAACTAGATCATAACAAAAACATACTAAAAACAATGCCAAAAAGTATACAAATTATCCGCTCATCAGAGCTCAATGGAAGAGAGACTCCAAAGGCAAGCCAGTCCAACTAAGAAGACTGGATCTCAAGCCTATAGCTAGAGGATGGTTGGAGTTCATTCAACGCTCCATCATTCCCACTAGCAACCGATCTGAAGTTACTGTGGATCGGGCCATCATGATTCATGGCATCATGATTGGAGAGGAAGTAGAAGTTCATGAGGTCATCTCCAATGAAATCTACAAAATAGCCGACAAACCCTCACCCATGGCACGGCTAGCTTTTCCTCACCTTATTTGTCATCTATGTTACTCAGCTGGAGTTTTCATAGAAGGAGACATCTCCATTGAAGAGGACAAGCCCATCACCAAGAAAAGGATGGAGCAAGCAAGAGAGACCCTTCACGGTTCTTAAGAGATGCATGAGGAAGCTCATCATCAAGAAATCCCTGAGATGCCTCAAGGGATGCACTTTCCTCCCAACAACTATTGGGAACAACTCAACACTTTCTTAGAAGATTTAAGCCACAATGTGGAACAATTAAGGGTGGAACATCATGAGCACTCCATCATTCTCCAAGAAATAAGAGAAGACCAAAGAGCAATGAGGGAGGAGCAACAAAGGCAAGGAAGGGACATAGAAGAGCTTAAGGACATTGTTGGTCCATCAAGAAGAAGACGCCACTAAAGGTGGATTCATTCCTTGTTCTTTATTTCTTTCTGTTTTCGGTTTTTAATGTTGTGTTTATCTATGTTTTGTGTCCTTTTTTTCATGATCATTAGTATGTAACCATGTCTTAAAGCTATGAATAAAATCCACTAATCCTTCACCTCTCTTAAATGAAAAATGTTTTAATTCAAAAGAACAAGAAGTACATGAATTTCGAATTTATCCTTGAATTTAATTTAATTATATTGATGTGGTGACAACACTTTTTGTTTTCTGAATGAATG
>NC_029773.3:64328620-64330230 GCF_000817695.3 Arachis duranensis | reverse complement strand
TGGCGCCGTTGCCGGGGATTGTTCGAGTATGGACAACTGACGGTTCGTCTTGTTGCTCAGATTAGGTAATTTTCTTTTTATTTTCTTTTCAAAAAAAATTTCAAAAATATTCTTCAAAATTTCTCACCTGTTTTCGAAATTTTCAGAGTTTTCAAGAATGAATCCTAGAGTTTCATATAATATGTTTTAGCTTGGCTGGCTATTAAGCCATGGCTAATTCACAGTATTTTGATTGAGGACTATGAATTCATTACTTCCTTTTTCCAAAATATGTTTTCGAAAAATTTATTAAGAAAATCCAAAAAATCATAAAATCGTAAAAACCAAAAATATTTTGTATTTCTTGTTAGAGTCTTGAGTCAATTTTTAAGTTTGGTGTCAATTGTATATTCATATTGTTCTTGCATTTTTTCGAAAAATTCATACATTCATGGTGTTCTTCATGATCTTCAAGTTGTTCTTGGTAAGTGATGAGCGGATAATTTATACGCTTTTTGACATTGTTTTTAGGTAGTTTTTAGTAAGTTCAAGCTACTTTTAGGGATGTTTTCATTATTTTTTATGTTAAATTCACATTTCTGGACTTTACTATGAGTTTGTGTGTTTTTCTGTGATTTCAGGTAAATTCTGGCTGAAATTGAGGGACTTGAGCAAAACTCTGAAAAAGGCTAACAAAAGGACTGCTGATGCTGTTGGAATCTGACCTCCCTGCACTCGAAATGGATTTTCAGGAGCTACAAAACTCCAAATGGTGCGCTCTCAACGGCGTTGGAAAGTAGACATCTAGAGCTTTCCAGCAATATATAATAGTCCATACTTTATTCGGAAATTGATGACGTAACTTGGCGTTGAACGCCAAGTACATGCTGCTGTCTGGAGTTAAACGCCAGAAACACGTCATGATCCGGAGTTGAACGCCCAAAACACGTCATAACTTGGAGTTCAACTCCAAGAGAAGCCTCAGCTCGTGGATAGATCAAGCTCAGCCCAAGCATACACCAAGTGGGCCCCGGAAGTGGATTTATGCATCAATTACTTACTCATGTAAACCCTAGTAGCTAGTCTAGTATATATAGGACATTTAACTAATGTATTAGACATCTGATGAGCGGATAATTTGTACGCTTTTTGGCATTATTTTTAGTATGTTTTTAGTAGTTTTAGTTGAGTTTTTAGTATATTTTTATTAGTTTTTAGTTAAAATTCACTTTTCTGGACTTTACTATGTGTTTGTGTGTTTTTCTGTGATTTCAGGTATTTTCTGGCTGAAATTGAGGGACCTGAGCAAAAATCTGATTCAGAGACTTAAAAGGACTGCAGATGCTGTTGGATTCTGACCTCCCTGCACTTGAAGTGGATTTTCTGGAGCTACAGAAGCCCAATTGGCGCGCTCTCAACGGCGTTGGAAAGTAGACATCCTGGGCTTTCCAGTAATATATGATAGTCCATACTTTGCCCAAGATGTGATGGCCCAAACCGGCGTTCAAAGTCACCTTCAGAATTCTCAGCGTTAAACGCCGGAACTGGCACCAAAATGGGAGTTAAACGCCCAAACTGGCACAAAAGCTGGCGTTTAACTCCAAGAAGAGTCTCTACACGAAAATGCTTCA
>NC_029773.3:64325738-64326970 GCF_000817695.3 Arachis duranensis | reverse complement strand
GAAGGCAAACTGGCGTTTAAACGCCAGCCAGGGTGCCTGGTTGGGCGTTTAACGCCCAAAAAGGTAGTGCATTGGGCGTTAAACGCCAGAATGTGCACCATTCTGGGCGTTTAACGCCAGGATGGCACAAGAGGGAAGATTCTGTTTTTAATGCAAAATTTTTTTCAAGTTTTCAAAGTTTTTCAAAATCAAATCTTTTTCAAATCAAATCTTTTCAATCAAATGTTTTCAAAATCAATTTCTTTCCTTTTTCAAAGATACTTGCTATCAATTAATGATTTGATTCAACATTTCAAGTATGTTGCCTTTTCTGTTGAGAAAGGTTTAATGTTTGAATCATATCTTTTCTTGTTAGGCAAGTCATTAAATTTTTAAAATCAAATCTTTTTTAAAAAAATTGTTTTCAAATCATATCTTTTCAATCATATCTTTTTAAAACCATAACTTTTCAATCAAATCTTTTTAATCACATCTTTTTCAAAATAGTTTTCAATCATATCTTTTTAAATTCTAATTTCAAAATCTTTTTCAAAAATCACTTGATTTCTTTCCCACTTTTAGTTTTCAAAAATTATCAATCATTTTTTCAAAATGTTTTTAAAATCTTTTTAATTAATTTTCGAAAAATCTCTTCCCCTCTTCTCACATCCTTCTATTTATGGAGTATCACTCCTCCTCAATGCACAATTCAAACTCTGTCTCACTAAGTTCGAATTCTTCTACCTCTTTCTTCTATTTTTCTTTTCCTGTGACACCTCAAGGAATCTCTATACTGTGACATAGAGGATTCTATATTTTCTTGTTCTCTTCTCTTTCATATGAGCAGGAGCAAAGACAAAGGCATTCTTGTTGAAGCTGACCCTGAACCTGAAAGGACCTTGAAGCGAAAGCTAAGAGAAGCTAAGGCACAACTCTCTGTAGAGGACCTAACAGAAATCTTCAAGGAAGAAGAACCCATGGCAGCCGAAAACAACAACAATGCCAACAATGCAAGGAAGGTGCTGGGTGACTTTACTGCACCTACTCCCGACTTCTATGGGAGAAGCATCTCTATCCCTGCCATTGGAGCAAACAACTTTGAGCTTAAGCCTCAATTAGTTTCTCTAATGCAACAGAATTGCAAGTTCCATGGACTTCCACTGGAAGATCCTCATCAGTTTTTAGCTGAATTCTTGTAAATCTGTGACACTATCAAGACTAATGGGGTTGACCCTGAGGTCTACAGACTTATG
>NC_029773.3:64324342-64324693 GCF_000817695.3 Arachis duranensis | reverse complement strand
CCTCATGCCTCTCTCTGTAATGGAGAAGCTAGGGATCTCTGAGGTACAAGCTGCAAAAATCTCACTAGAGATGGCAGACAATTCAAGAAAACAAGCTTATGGACTTGTAGAGGATGTTTTGGTGAAGATTGAAGACTATTACATCCCTGCTGATTTCATAGTCCTAGAAACTGGGAAGTGCATGGATGAATCCATCATCCTTGGCAGACCCTTCCTAGCCACAGCTAAGGCTGTGATTGATGTTGATAGAGGAGAACTGATCATTCAAGTGAATGAAGAATCCTTTGTGTTTAAGGCTCAAGGATATCCCTCTGTCACCATGGAGAGGAAGCATGAAGAGCTTCTCTCAAG
>NC_029773.3:64323974-64324248 GCF_000817695.3 Arachis duranensis | reverse complement strand
CCACAACCAACTTCTAAGTTTGGTGTTGAACCCCCACATTCAAACTCTAAGTTTGGTGTTGGGAGGTTCCAACATGGCTCTGAGTATCTGTGAGGCTCCATGAGAGCCCTTTGTCAAGCTACTGACATTAAAGAAGCGCTTGTTGGGAGGCAACCCAATGTTATATTTTATCTATTTCCCTTTGTTATTTTATGTTTTTTATAGGTTGATGATCATAAGAAGTCACAAAATCAATTGAAAAAGCAAAAACAGAATGAAAAACAGGAAGAAAAAC
>NC_029773.3:64322346-64322947 GCF_000817695.3 Arachis duranensis | reverse complement strand
AAAGGTTAGACCAAGTCCTCACAGTCATTTGTGAAGAGGGCGCCCAATGGAAGAGAGATTCAAGAGGGAAGCCGGTTCAATTGAGAAGGCATGACCTCAAGCCCATGGCTAGAGGATGGTTGGAGTTTATCCAACGCTCAATCATCCCCACTAGCAACCGGTCCGAAGTTACTCTAGACCGGGCCATCATGATCCATAGCATCATGATTGGAGAAGAAGTGGAAGTTCACAAGGTTATAGCCCAAGAACTCTATAAGGTGGCAGACAAGTCCTCCACCTTGGCAAGGTTAGCCTTTCCTCATCTCATTTGTCACCTCTGTTATTCAGTTGGGATTGACATAGAGGGAGACATCCTCATTGATGAAGACAAGCCCATCACTAAGAAGAGGATGGAGCAAACAAGAGATCCCACTCATCATGAAATCCCTGAGATACCTCAAGGGATGCACTTTCCTCCACAAAACTATTGGGAGCAACTAAACACCTCCCTAGGAGAATTGAGTTCCAACATGGGACAACTAAGGGTGGAGCACCAAGAACATTCCATCCTCCTCCATGAAATTAGAGAAGATCAAAGAATCATGAGAGAGGAGCAACAAAG
>NC_029773.3:64298904-64320704 GCF_000817695.3 Arachis duranensis | reverse complement strand
AGCAAAACTCTGAAAAAGGCTGACAAAAGGACTGCTGATGCTGTTGGAATCTGACCTCCCTGCACTCGAAATGGATTTTATAGAGCTAAAGAACTCTAATTGGCGCGTTCTTAACGGCGTTGGAAAGTAGACATCCAGAGCTTTCCAGCAATATATAATAGTCTATACTTTATTCGGAAATTGACGACGTAACTTGGCGTTGAACGCCAAGTACATTCCGCTGTTTGGAGTTAAACGCCAGAAAAACGTCATGATCCGGAGTTGAACGCCCAAAACACGTTATAACTTGGAATTCAACTCCAAGAAAAGCCTCAGCACGTGGATAGCTTTAGTCTCAGCTTGCTTCATACCAACAATCTCCGTGGGATCGACCCTTACTCGCGTAAGGTTTATTACTTGGACGACCCAGTGCACTTGCTGGTTAGTTGTGCGGAGTTGTGATAGAGAGTTGAGATTGCAATGAGCGTACCATGTTGATGGCGCCATTGATGATCACAATTTCGTGCACCAACATCTTTTTGATCACTTTAGATCTAAAGAACATCTGGGGGCGCATAGTTCTCAGATCATGGGGGCTGGCCATTCGGCCATGCCTGAACCTTTCACTTATGTATTTTCAACGGTAGAGTTACTACACACCATAGATTAAGGTGTGGAGCTCTGCTGTTCCCTGAGTATTAATGCAATTACTACTATTTTCTATTCAATTCAAGCTTATTCTTGTTCTAAGATATTTATTCACACTTCAACCTGATGAATGTGATGATCCGTGACACTCATCATCATTCCCACTTATGAACACATGACTGACAACCACTTCCGTTCTACTTATCGTGTATCTCTTAGCCTCCATTCCGAAAGATCAGAGTCTTCATGGTATAAGCTAGAATTATTGGCGGTCATTCCTGAGATCCGGTGGTATAAGCTAGATAGATGGCGGCATTCATGGGGATCCGGAAAGTCTAACCTTGTCTGTGGTATTCCGAGTAGGATCCTGGGAATTCGGAAAGTCTAACCTTGTCTGTGGTATTCCGAGTAGGATTCCGGTATTAAATGACTGTGACGAGCTTCAAACTCCTGAAGGCTGGGCGTGATGACAAACGCAAAAGAATCAATGGATTCTATTCCAACCTGATTGAGAACCGACAGATGATTAGCCGTGCTGTGACAGAGCATTTGGACCATTTTCACCGAGAGGATTAAAAGTAGCCATTGATGATGGTGATGCCCTACATACAGCTTGCCATGGAAATGAGTAAGAAGGATTGGATGAATGTAATAAGAAAGTAGAGATTCAAGAGGAGCACAGCATCTCCATACGCCTATCTGAAATTTCCACTATTGATTTACATAAGTATTTCTATCCCTTTTTATTTTCTGTTTATTATTTATTTTCGAAATCCATAAACCAATTTAATCTGCCTAACTGAGATTTACAAGGTGACCATAGCTTGCTTCATACCAACAATCTCCGTGGGATCGACCCTTACTCACGTAAGGTATTACTTGGATGACCCAGTGCACTTGCTGGTTAGCTGTGCGAAGTTGTGAAACATTATATAGAAACCATGGTATTGGCATCCTGTTTTTGGCGCCATTGCCAGGGAATGAAAAGCAATGAATTTTGCAAAATGGAATAACAAAGGAATCACAATTTTGTCCACCAGTAACTGCTCCTAAAATCTCTCTACCCACTTCCAGGAGCCATATCTCAACCTCCCTAAGATAAAGGGACGGTTATCCACCTTAAATGGCGGAATTACTTCAACGGTGGTTATGGGTTCACCACTATAAATACACTGACACCTCTCAGGTATTTTATAAGCCCAATACTCTCTAGACCTGTCTTACTCCTTGCTGACTTTGGCATCGGAGTGCCTTTACAGGTACCACCCCCATTCTCTCACACACAAGTCGGAAGGAGGCTCCCAGACGTAAATCAAGTCGGAGACCACCCTCCTCTAGCGCTTGGGCCTCACAAACAAGCCCAACCACTGTCCGGTTCTAGGTAAGCCCCAGAACACCAGGTATTGAGCACGATAACTCTTTATGTACGTATTTCGGATATTCAGTACCCAATTTTTCTTTTATTTTATATCCCAGATGCATCCGAAATGTGTTACAAAGCGCGTGTATCATATCCTAGAAATGCACCTTTAATATAGTTATGGACACAATATTCGAGATATGGCATGTTATGTATATTGATAAATATTTGACTATTTATATATTTTGATAAATATTATATTTAATAAATTTAAATAAAAAATTTTATTCTATTATATCATATTTAATTATTCTAATGGTTAATTATTTTAATAAAAACAACGTAAAACAACATATATATATATATATAACTAATTTTTTGCGTTGACAAAAAAATAATCATTTAATTTTTGTACAAAATTTTCTGGGCTTATTTTTTACACAAATCATATCATTAGTTAAAAGATTTTGTAAAATTTGTCATCCATATTTTCTATGTCACTAAATAAGTAACGATGGCTATCCCACGAATGTTGATTGTATCTATGCTAGTATCATCTAGTAGAAAATAATGACATAAACGCTTTGTGTTTTCTCCTCTTCTTCTTCTTTTCTTTTGTTTTTTTTTGTTTTTTGGTGTTTTCTACTTCACCTTGATGCACCTGCATTTTAGCGCAAAAATTCTCACCAATTAGCAGGTTTTAATTAGTGCGTGGACACTAACCCCACTTGCCCTTCTTTCTCCTAACTAAACAAACACTTGAGGAAGACAATAATTTTTTTTACGATATCTCTCAATTTGGCAGGTCAATGACTAATCGTCTGCAAATCTTATCTCTATTTAAGAGTTCAAATCTCAACATTTGATTAAACAACTAGCGAGCTAGCTATTAAACCAAACTAAGATAATAAATTTTTTTTTTTGTGACACAAGACAATAAGTTTTTTTTTTATGATAACAAGACAATAAGTTTTAATTACATAAAAGTTACTCACTTGAACCTTTTTTTTGTGTGTGATATTTCCAATTGTGGATTAGACAATCCCTAATCCTAGGTATACAACACACCCACACACTCCTCACACATATTATCACATTTTTCCTCAATTGCTTTCTTTAGGGTTTGAACCCTTGACCTTTGATGTGGGGAGGGGGAGAGATGGCATTAAAGCCAAGGCTCATTGGCGGGTCCACCTCATTTCAACTTAGTTATTATTTATTCATCTTGGTCTAAAATTACCAAAATTCAAGATAAATTAATATAGTAGACTCCCGAACCCAAAATATATAGCTTTTGGGCCTTTATGAATCCATTAGACAAATATTGATATCATCAATAAATTACCAAAAATAAATAAATAAATAAATAAAATACAAGTATTAACTAACTTGGGTTGGTCAAGTACTTAGATCATTTGTACGTTTAAATAAGTATTGGAAACTCAAGTTCTATTTTGTGCATGCAGCAATCTATTAACCAACGACAGACCCTTGATCTTTGCGTACAGATAATGATCCGATTAGTTTGCGTACGTATTAATTTTTGGTCTGGCAAACTTAGAAATACCGTAGACAACCAAAAAATAATAATAAAATACAAGTATTGTCCGAAGAGTTCACCGTGGTTTTGAACATTGGCATTTACTCATAAAAAAAAAAGAGAACATTGATATTCATAAATAAAAAATATATATTATTTGCATATCAGAATCAATTACAAAAAGAACCCATTATGTATTGTATATAAATAAATGTATAATTTAACTCATTACTAATTTTAGTAGCTACTTTTAGTAAACACTTAACATGGTTACATCATTTTTTGTGTACATCTTTCTTGAATTTTTTTTTTTCTTTTATAGTATAAAAGACGAGTCTTTTATATTTTTCCACTTCTTATCAATCACTTATACAAGCAAAATGTAAGCAAAAATAATGCGTATATCATTACTCATCAGTCAAAGAGAGTCATGATACTTATTACATCCTTGTACGTACTAATAGGTTTTGGAACATGTGGATATTGATCGAAGGTGTATGTTGAAGCAAACAACAGAAGCATGCTTCAGTTTCATTTCCTAAATCCTGTATTGAAAAAAGATTACTGGTTAACTAGTCCAGCAAGTTAAGGTCCATCATTGGTTTATATCTATATGATTTTGCGATTAGGTGTGAACAATAAATAAACATTCGCACTCAGCCTTACTCAACTTTTACAAGAGAGATGGTTGACTAAGAACCAAATTCTTGAATACATGATCATTGGGGCTCTAATACTATGTGATAGTTGCTCAGCATTGGTTAAGTGTTCAATTATTGGACTGATCCAGCACAAGAGTCAAAACTCAAAACAAAAATTTGTTGTGTGTAAATATCTAACATGATATTAAAGAGTATCACATCTTAGGATCAATTGAACACAAGATTATAAGGCCTTGATAATTATGCACAAAGTAGCAATCTTTCTCTTGGATTGAGAAATTTTGTATTCCTTAACACTGGATAAGTCAGACAATTATCTTGTAGCAACAGTTTTGAGGCAGAAAAACAAAATCCTACGCAAAACTGCAACGAAATTTTGAAACTGCTCTTTTACAAAAAGCATACTATGCCAAGTTAAGAATCACTAGATGTTAATCAAAGTATTAAACGGGGCCACCTAATTCTACTAAGAAAATTATGAAAGCTGGCCTCAAGCTTGCTTCATCACCCAAAAAGGGAAAAAGGTAAATACAACGCATATTTTCCCGGAAATCAGTGGAGCATATGACGTGGCGGAAATTGGCGGATTAAGAATTATTAAGAAAAATAATGTTGCAAGTACAACTCTTAACCAGCAAAAATCCACTTGTCAATTTAAAAAAGGGTTGTCACAAATTTTAGAAATAAAATATTGAGAATATGAGTTTCAGGTCGTCTCCCAACGAGTTGCAGAAAGATTTGCTATTTTACTAATTAGAGATTTTTCAAAATGGTTTTGAGTTTGGTAAATAGGAAATTAAATTAGAGAATTTCTGTAATTTAAATAAAAATCTTGACCGGAAGAGAATTAATCGAAAGTTCTATCCTTGTTGGAATTTTCTCAAAATCAATTAATAATTAGTAGTTGTTTCTACTTAGTTAACCTTCAACGAATGAAAGAAAGTCAAGTTAAAAGTCAACTTTTATTCACAAGTCCTAATCCTCTCCCTTGGGAAGGATTAGAGTTAGTGACTAACAAGCCAACCAACAACAAACTAATTACAATTGAACTCTTGAGTATTCCAACTCAATGTTCTCCTTTTAATCAACTCCCAATCAAATTAGGAAACTACTCCATTATAATAAATAAAGACTTCACAAAATAAAAAGGGGAAATAAAAAGAGACATGATAAACAATAATAAAAAAGATTAATTAAAAATAAAATAGTGTTTGTATTAAAAAATGAAGGACCACCTATTAGCTATCACTTCAAATCTAGATTAATACAAAACTCCTTATACAAATCAAAATGTTGTTCCCATTTTGACATATGTTTCTTTAGTAGATTACATGCCTCTAAACCTTGAGGTTCCGAGTTTTCCAATGAAGCATTAAGCCTCAACTCAACAGGGCAATGATCATCAAATACCTCGCCTTCATGAAGTTTTGTCTGCTCCCCAGGCTTCCGGACATGGAACATAAATGTATCATAAATTCCATCACTATAAACAGAGTTCTCCGTAACAAAATCTTTAGTGGAGCAATTGAATGCAATTGGCCGATATGACAAAAAAGATTTTCGTTTCAAGGAACCATCCCAAGCTTCCTCTTGATCATGAGAAAGAGATACTGCATCATCATTGAGGTCCATAGAGCCATGTGTTGAAACAGTGATGTCACTTGCCACCTTCATTACTTCATTGTACTTAAGTCCAAGCTCCGCTTCTACTGAAAACTCATCATCTTCCAAACTTGAGCAACCATTGTAAAATTCATTTAGCACAAGTAGAAAAGGAAATGGCCTAACTGGACCCACAATGTCATCGTTGCTGTGGCATGAAGATTTCCGTAAGAAGAATGGAGGCAACTGAGGAAGGTCAGGTAAAGCTAAAAAATCTAGCGCTATCTTATGCTTGTTTACAAGTTGCGGACATTCAGAATAATTCAAAAATGCCAATTGCAATATCTCCATCGGCAAGTCAGCCCAAAGTCTCTTCAAAGCAACTTCATGAACGCTTGTGGGTAATTTTATATCTTTAAAGACAGCAATAATTGCAGCAGACAATCTTAACCGACCAAACCCATAGGCATTTAATTTCTCGCATAAAAACTCATGCACTTCAGTAGCAGAAGATTCCTTCCATCGAGTTTGCATATGAATCTTTTCTAGTTTCCTATGTAGTGATTTAGTAAGACTATCGCTTACATATGCCTGAAAGTAGGCCAATTTTAGGTAATGAAATCTTTTTGGAAATTTGTATTCCTCCTCGCTTAAGGGATGCAAGTGTTTGTCCAAATATAATTCTTGTTTCTGGCAGTAATCTAAGTTCCTAGCTGGAACCGGAGAAGAATGATATCTTTGCAATTCAAACTTTCCTGATGACAATAGCCTTATCAGTGTAAATCCACCATTTTCATCTGGTTCACAAAGTAAGGCAGCCAGGTCATTGCTTAAAATTCCAAAACCCAAGACAATCTCTTTCTTCAGCTGGCAATCAATCCATTCAGGAAGAGCATCCTTTGACAGCTCTTCCCTTAAGAGACAATCTCCACAATGACACTTGCAGCCAGATAAATCGATCTCAGACGGAAGCTCCCAAGCACAGAAGGATTTGTTAATCTTTGAAAGTTTCGAAGCAAGATATCCTTTTTGGAATGGCAATTCAGGTCCATAGCAGAAGAGACTAAAGTCACAATTCCAAAATGATCCCAGTATAATGCAATATCCATACTCAGAAGCCAACTTGAAAGTATCTTCCCTTGAGTGGGACCTCAAGGTAGACAAGCTTAGCACAGTTATGTAGCAAGGGTCATCAATATTATGCATCCATTGTAACACAGACATCATAGGCTTCCTCGCATCAATGAGAAGTAAAAGACTGCTAGAAGCCACTGCACAGAAGAAATGGTTAGGACCTGCCTTTGACAAGGCAAGAAACTGCTCGTTTTCGCTTAGAGCATACATACGCAACATATCAATCTTCATTAGGCAACTCACATTACATTCCTTGGATCTCAAATCAACTAAGAAAACGGCATCAGAACGAGCAACCACCAAAATCCGAGGATGCCAGCTAAATTCACAGCTCACCCACACACTATCACTACAATAACCCGAATCATTCCACGAAACTTTCAACCTAGTCCCCCTGAAAGCAGTACTTGAACCATGACAATAAGACTCCAAATCAAACAAGAACAATTGACCACTTCCTAACAACACCACACTCTGTTCCAATATATGAGGGCTCCAACAAGCATGAACAACAGAACATGTCTTGAAAACTTTACCGCCGGCATGTAACACAACAGGCCTATTGAAAGTAGAGCTATGCTTCACAATGAACCAATGCACAGAATAAAGAGTACAAGCCAACAAATACCCAATAACAGGAGAAGAAGAATCATTACCCAAATAGGGAGGAGGTTCAAGAACAGGATTCACCGAAATTATGAGTATACGGTGAGCAGAGGAGGATCCCAACTCGGCACGGAAAACGTCATCGTTTCCGTCAAGGTGGACTTGCAACTTGGAGTTTGTGACGGAGAGCATGAAAAACCCGATTTTGTCATCGTTGAGGCCAGTGGGGAAGAAAACGACGGCGTTTTTGCGATCTGGATAAGCGAGGAGGTGGGAGGTGGAGAGAGGGGAAGAGAGAAGAAGAGAAGAGAGGAGTGAGGGAGTTACGGTTAGGGTTGAATTTGAGAGGGCCTAAAGTGGTGGTTGGTTCAGAGAGGAGAAGAGGGGCCACGGTGGAGCCACCGGGCGTTCCGATTGGGATGAAGGACCTCCATTCCTGTGAGAACTCCATTGCCCTGTTTTCTCCAACCTAACCGTATAAAAATTCTTCACTTTTATCAACCCATAAGCCCTAACTCACGTCTTTGTCCCAGCCCCTACTTTCTTCTTCAGCAGCAGCACTTCAATCCTCAACCTGAGTCCACCATTTTTCACTTCAATCCTCAACAATGCCTCTTCCATTCGTTTGGTTCATCAGCATCCTCTTTTCACTACCACTGTCCCGGTGTTAGCAAGTCCTCCATCTTTTCGTGCGTTTTTCGTTCTTCGTCTTCTCCACTACTTCGTCTCTGTCACCACCGCTTTAGTCCAACGTCTTCTTTGTTGCCTTCGTTTGCTTTGTCTTCAACTCCCATACCTTTCAGCGGCTTGATTTGCATCACTGGTGGTTGAAAATTTTACAAAAACTTCTGTTTAAAACTTTAAAGTATCACACATTTTAATTTTGTTTCAACTCCCCTAGACAGATAATAAGGAATATTATTAACAATGTGAATAGTAGATTTTGAATTTGGTCTAATACAAATAATAATAATAATAATAATAATAATAATAATAATAATAATCTCAACTCTAATTTATTAAAGAAATTTATTCAACCATCTTCTTCCTTTTCAAACATCACCTCAATCCTCATCAGTCATCCTACTTTTCTAGCTATTAGAAGTTCTTTTATTAGTTATTATTGTTCACCTTATTAGAAAATTAAATCAAGTGATATGTAAGTAACAAAAGTTTAGAAAAGTTAAAGACAAAATTCAATTTGAATTCAAAGTGGTTACAAGTTTATGGTTCATCACTAAGATTCTACAAACTTCTTGTGCTCTCTATTAACTTGCATGTATTAGAATTTTCATAAAACATGATTAAAGAATTGAAGAAGCAAAGTTTAAGTTGAATATAATAATCATCAATTAGCTAGATATTGTTAGAAACTAACATATTGAATGGTTGAAGATTTTTGAAGAACATTCAAGAGAATAGTACAACTACAACATTGAAGAAATTCAAAATCAAATTGAATTGAAATTATAAGATTATGAAAACTACATGAATACAAGTTGAAAGATGATTCATGAAGCCAACTCAAGAAATAATGGCCATTATAAAATTGATTTGTGATTTATAAATTATTATTTTAGTAGGAAGCATTGCCTATATAAAGGCACATATGCCTTTTGTATTGTATGTTCCATGAAATGAAAAAAGATATGATTATGTGAAGTCCTTCTTTGTTCTATTATTTCATATAAGTGTTGGTGAGTTTGAGAGATTGAAAATATGATAGTGTTATTTAAGAGAGTGAGTGATCTTCGGGCCAATTGAAGTGTGGGTATTATACTTACATTTGGTATCAGAGCTGGTTGATCTAGCGCCTGGTGTTTGAGAATTTGTGAAGTGTGAGAGAGTTCTGGCATAGCTGTTCATTCATAGAGTCAGTATGACAAACACTTTTAATATTGTGTGGTCCGATCCCAAGTTAGATGGAAAACTTTATTATAGTTATTGGGAGACTTTGATGTCTACCCATTTGAAGGCCCAGAACCTGTAGAATTCCATTGAACCGGGTTTACAAGAAGGAACAGATGCTGTCCAACAGAGGAGAGATCAATTGGCACTATCTCAAATTCATCAAGGTGTAGATTATACAGTGTTTGACAAAATAGCAAATACCAAAAGTGCAAAAGAAGCATGGAACACGTTGAAACTATCATATAAAGGCGTAGATAAAGCTCAGAAAGCAAAGTTATAGTCTTTCAGAAGAGAATATGAAAGGTACGAGATGTCTAACTCAAAAACTGTTGAGTAATATTTTACTCACGTTACAGATCTTGTAAATAAGATGAGAGTCTATGGAGAAGATATGCCTGATAGCAAAGTGGTGGAGAAAATTCTTCGCACCATGCCGATGAAGTATGACTATGTGGTGACTACGATACTAGAGTCACACGATATGGATACCACGACGATTGCAAAGTTGCAAGGAACTATGGAAAGCCACATCAGTAGAATACTGGAGAAGTCTGAAAAATCAACTGAGGAAGCCCTGAAAAGTCGAGTAAATTTAAACAATGTTGCAAAATCAAGCCGTACACAAGAAGGACGAGGACGTGGTTTCAATCTTTAAAATAGAGGTAGAGGAAGTTTCAGAGGTAGAGGTCGTGACAATTACAACCAAAGAAGTTATAATATTTTACACCACCTAATCAAGGAAGAGGTGGAATGAATTTCAGGCCTGTCAACCGAGGAAGAGGTCGAGGTAATTTTTATCATGAAAGAACCAATTTCAACTGCTTTCATTGTGGAAAGTATGGACACAAAGCAGCAGATTGCATATTCAAAATGATGAATAACAATCAAACACACGTTGTAGAAAAACAACATCAAAATACTAATGAAAATCCGAGTACTCAGACTTTATTTTTTACAAGTAATTCATGTGCTAAAGATGAAAATATATGGTACTTGGATAATGCTTGTAGTAATCATATGTCTAGTAGAAAGGAGTTCTTTTCTTCATTAGATGATTCTGTTAAACTATTATTGAAGTTTGGTAATAGTACAAACATCCCTATTGAAGGAAAAGAGCACATACCAATTAGATTGAAGGATGGTTCTCTGAGTTACATTTCTAACGTTTACTATGCTCTTGAACTTTATTACAATTTACTGAGTATGGGGCAATTATCTGAGAAGGGATATAAGATGATAACTTATCATGGATATTGCGCTGTGTTTGACAACAATGGAAGGTTCATAGATAAAATAAAGATGACTTCAAACAGAATGTTTCCATTAAAAATTCAACATGTTAATCCCTCTTGCATGAGCTCTGTGATACTTGATGATAACTAGCTGTGGCACATGCGGTTTGGACATTTTTATTTTTCTAGCCCAAACTACCTGTCAAGGAAAGGACTTGTTTCTGGCCTACCACAAATTCATATTCCCAATTGTATTTGTGAGATTTGTCAACTAGGAAAGAAGCACAAAGATCCATTCCCTACAGGAAAGTCATGGAGAGCTAGAAGATTACTTGAAATTGTGCATTCAGATCTCTGTTCTGTAGAAGTTTCAAGTAATGGTGGTAGTAGGTACTTTATCACTTTTATTGATGATTTTAGTAGATATACATGGGTATACTTTCTGAAGCAGAAATCAGAAGCATGTGATGTCTTTAAGACATTCAAGGCCTTTGTCGAAAAACAAAGTGGCTATAAAATCAAAATTCTCAGAGTAGACAGAGGAACAGAATATCTTGCATGTTCAGAATACTTTAAGCAACACGGAATTCAACACCAACTAACAACTAGATACACTTCTCAACAAAATGAAGTTGTTGAAAGAAAGAACAGAACCATCATGGATATGGTCAGATGCATATGATGAAAGATTCTATGTCGGTAAAGAATTTCTCAAAGAATTCTCGTTGCAAGTATAGTTCTAAACCAGCAATGAATCCTCACATCAAATTTAATATGGTTGTCACTATTTCAACCCCAATAAAATAACCGAGAGTATCAATCCCGGGTCGTTCTCCCTAAGAATCGTAATGAAGTGCTCAACTATTGGCTATGAAAGTATATTTTGGGGTTTTTGTAATAAGAGACAAGGAATGTAAATAACAAGAGAAATAAGCTAATAACTAAAAAAGATCTTGGCAAGGGATGAGAACTAGAAGTCCTATCCTCATTATCATCATCAATTGTGACAAGAATTGTCCATTGCTCTCACTTAGTTAACCTCTAACTATGAAGGAAAGTCAAGTGGATGGATTTGGCTCTTGTCCACAAGTCCTAGTCAAATCATAGTGAAAGACTAGCTTTAGTGGCATTCAAGTCAACTACCAACTTCCAATTATCAATCAACAAAGGAGTTTGATAACTCAAGAGTCTCCAATTACTCAACCCAAGCCAAGAGGAGAAAAATCTACTCTAAAGTCTAACCAAACATTTTATCAAACACTTGGAAGGCATAAAAGGAAAGCATAATAAAATGACAAGAAACATAAAATCTAACACTACCAAATGCAAGGAAATAACAATAACAAAGCAATTAAACAATAAGAACATCAAACATAAATTGCATTAATTGAAATCAAAGGGAACAAAAGTGCATGAACATGAGAATAACAAAATAAAGGAAATAATAAATAAAGCTAAGAGAGCAAAGATGTAGGAACAAAAAATGGTAAAGAAAACTAAATCAAAGAAAGAATTAAAAGCTAGATCTAAGAGAAATTAATCCTAAGAACCCTAACCTAATTCTAGAGAGAAAAGAGAGCTTCTCTCTCTAGAAACCTAACCTAGAACATTATGAAAACTCTACTAACACTACTTGGTTCATTGGTACGCGAAATCATGATCTCACACACTTTCTTCACAACTCCGCGTAGCTGACCAGCAAGTATACTGGGTCGTCCAAGTAATACCTTACGTGAGTAAGGGTCGATCCCACGAAGACTGTCGGCTTGAAGAAAGCTATGGTTATCTTGTAAATCTCAATCAGCCAGATTCAAATGGTTATGGAATTTTGATAATTAAAAGACAGATAAAACATAAAACATAAAATAGGATAGAGATACTTATGTAATTCATTGGTAGGAATTTCAGATAAGCGTATGGAGATGCTTTGTTCCTTTTGAATCCCTACTTTCCTACTGCCTTCATCCAGTCATGCGTACTCCTTTCCATGGCAAGATGTATGTTGGATGATCATCATTGTCAATGGCTACCGTCCGTCCTCTCAGTGAAAATGGTCCGGCTATGGGTTATGTAGGGCTAATCATCTGTCGATTCTCACTTGTGTTGGAGTAAGATCCAATGATCCTTTTGTGCACTGTCACTGTGCCCAGCACTCGCGAGTTTAAAGCTCGTCACAGTCATCCCATCCCAGATCCTACTCGGAATACCACAGACAAGGTTTAGACTTTCCGGATCTCAAGAATGCTGCCAATTGATTCTAGCTTATACCACGAAGACTCTAATCTCACGGAATGGAAGGCTCTGTTGTCAGGAGAGGCAACCATGCGTCATGGACCAGGAGGCCAAGAGATATGCATTCAAGCTTGTTTTCAGGTATAACAGAAGTGGTTGTCAGGCACGTGTTCATAAGTGAGAATAGTGATGAGTGTCACTTGATCATCACATTCATCATGTTGAAGTGAGAATGAATATCTTAGAACAAGAATAAGCTTGAATTGAATAGAAAACAATAGTAATTACATTAATTCAAGAGGAATAGCAGAGCTCCACACCTTAATCTATGAGGTGTAGAAACTCCACCGTTGAAAATACATAAGTGATGAAGGTCCAGGCATGGCAGAATGGCCAGCCCCATAAACGTGATCAAGAGATCAACAGTGATACAAAGATAGTCTCAAAAATGATCTAAAGATCTCCCGATGAAAATACAATAGTAAAAGGTCCTATTTATAATGACTAGTAACCTACGGTTTACAGAGATAAGTAAATGATGCAGAAATCCACTTCCGGGGCCCACTTGGTGTGTGCTTGGGCTGAGCATTGAAGCTTTCACGTGCATAGACTTTTCTTAGAGTTAAACGCCAGCTCTGGTGCCAGTTTGGGCGTTTAACTCCAGCTTTTATGCCAGTTCTGGCGTTTAACGCCAGAAAAGGGTAGAAAGTTGGCGTTAAAGCGCCAGTTTACGTTATCAAAACTCAGGAAAAGTATGGACTATTATATATTGCTGGAAAGTCCAAGATGTCTACTTTTCAACTCAATTGAGAGTGCGCTAATTGGGCTTCTGTAGCTCCAGAAAATTTATTTCGAGTGCAGGGAGGTCAGAATCCAACAGCATATGCAGTCCTTTTTCAGCCTCTGAATCAGATTTTTGCTCAGGTCCATCAATTTCAGCCAGAAAATACCTGAAATCACAGAAAAACACACAAACTCATAGTAAAGTCCAGAAATATGATTTTTGCATAAAAACTAATAATTATATACTAAAAACTAACTAAATCATACTAAAAACTACCTAAAAATAATGCCAAAAAGCCTATAAATTATCCACTCATCACAACACCAAACTTTAATTGTTGCTTGTCTCTAAGAAACTGAAAACAAAATAGAATAAAAAAAAGAGAATATACAATGAATTCCACAATATCAATGAAGCTTAGCTCCAATTAGATGAGCGGGACTAGTAGCTTTTTGCTTCTGAATAGTTTTGGCATCTCACTTTTTCCTTTGAAGTTCAGAATGATTGGTATCTTTAGGAATTCAGAATTAAGATAGTGTTATTGATTCTCCTAGTTCAGTATGTTGATTCTTAAACACAGCTACTTTATGAGTCTTGGCCGTGACCCTAAGCACTTTATTTTCAAGTATTACCACCCAAAGCTAGAGTTAAACGCCCAAACTGGCACCAAAACTGGCATTTAAACTCCAAGAAGAGCCTATGCACGTGAAAGCTTCAATGCTCAGCCCAAACACACACCAAGTAGGCCCCGAAAGTGGATTTCTGCACTATCTACTCATTTTTTGTAAACCTAGTTTACTAGTTTAGTATAAATAACACTTTTTACTATTGTATTATGAGTCTTTTGAACCCTATTTCGAATGTATTATGCTATTTGGGGAGGCTGGCCATTCGGCCATACCTAGACCTTGTTCTTATGTATTTTCCAATGGTGGAGTTTCTACACCTCACAGATTAAGGTGAGGAGCTCTGCTGTTCCTCAAGTATTAATGTAAGTATTATTGTTTCTCTATTCAATTCACGCCTACTTCTCCTCCAAGATATACTCTTGTACTTAATTAAGTTAAGTCAGAATGAAGGGGTGACCCATGACAATCACCCAATCTTCGTTACTCGCTTAGCCAAGATCCGCGTGCCTGACAACCACAAAGCGGTCTACATGATGTTCAATGTAGTCATTGGACGACAGTTGGAGTATATTCTCTTTGGTCTCTGACCCATGGATCTGAATCACCTCTCCCGACAACAGAGCATTCAAATCCGTGACGTTAGAACCTTTGTGGTATAAGCTAGAATCAATTGGCAGCATTCTTGAGATCCGAAAAGTCTAAACCTTGTCTGTGGTATTTCGAGTAGGATCTGGGATGGGATGACTGTGACGAGCTTCAAACTCGTGACTGTTGGGCGCAGTGACAGTGTGCAAAAGAATAAATGTATTTTATTCCGATACGATCGAGAACCGACAGCTGATTAGCCATGCGGGAAACCGTAGAGGACATGTTTTCACTGAGAGAACGAATGGTAGCCATTGACAACGGTGATCCACCAACATACAGCTTGCCATGGAAGGGAGTACGCATGATTGGATGAGGACAATAGGAAAGCAGAGGTTCAGAGGCAACAAAGCATCTCCAAACGCTTATCTGAAATTCCCACCAAGGAACTACATAAGTAACTTTATTTTATTTTATGCTTTATTTTTCTTTTTATTATCAAACCTCATAACCATTTGAATCCGCCTGACTGAGATTTACAATATGACCATAGCTTGCTTCAAGCCGACAATCTCCGTGGGATCGACCTTTACTCACGTAAGGTATTATTTGGATGACCCAGTGCACTTGCTGGTCAGCTATGCAGAGTTGTGAAAAGTGTGAATCATAATTTCGCATGCCATCTCTACAACAATATAGATTATTTTTTAGGGTTATATGTGTCAAAAAAGAATTAAAAATCGTCAAAAAATAATTTTTGACACTATTTTAATTATGAAAATATGTTAATAAAAATTTTGTCAAAAATAGTACTTTTAACATATAAGTAATTGTCAAAAAAGCTTAATCTTATTTTGATAAATATTGGCCGTCAAAAATAATGTTAGAAAAATTTGAGAATATATTTTTTTGTGATACTTATTAACTGTCAAAAATACTATTTATTTTGACACTTATTAACCATAAAAAATTCTCAACAATAATTTTTTACAATTATTAACCGTGAAATATACTATATCATGGATATTTTTTGACAATTTTTTACCATTTAAAAAACTCAATCATATTTTTTTGACATTCATTATTATAAAAGTTAAGGTTTCACCTATTATTTTTTTTAAATAAAAATTATTATAACAATAGACAAAACAAAAATTCTACCATTATGACATGAATATGCTTTCACTTTATCATACATAATCATTGTATAAAATCAAACAAGAACTTTGCAATTTTGCTCATTGATCATGATTCAAAACTAGTACAAATAGCATTCCTTATTTAGCACTTGACAAGTATATCAACAACAATTAACACCAAGTACCAAAACCAATACTCAATATCATAATACCATATGAATGTTCTTTTTTGTATAGTGCTATATGAATCACACATAAACTCATTAAAGTCTTGAGCATTAATCAAGTAAAGTAGGATTGTTATCACTTTGAATTATAGGCAACCTTCCATCCAATAGTTGCTAAGTATTCCTGCCATATGATCTACCTTTTTCTTTAAATCTTCCACCTCTATTTTAGAGTCTTTGTATTTTTTTCTGCACATTGAAGTTTTTTTTGGAGATCAGAAAATATGAATGATCTAGGACCCCATAACTGTGTAGGTGTCACGCTATTCACTACACTTTCCCAATAATATTGATGAATCTGCTATTGGTAAGCGCACCAAAATTATCGTCAAGTAATAACCCACAGTGGAGTGGGATCGTATCCACAGAGATTGGCAAATTCAAGCAATTTTAATTGATTGATGAATTAGTCAAGCGGATCAATAAGATTGTGAAGTGCAGAATTGTAAATGACATAAATGTAAATGACTAGAATAGAAAGAAAAGCAATAAAGTGCAGAATTGAAAATTGCAGAATACAAAGTGTTGAATCATAAATGACTTGAATGTAAATGGGAGTGGGGAATTGCTGAATGTAAAGTGCTGAAAAGAAATGGATAGATAAGAATGGGGAAATTCATTGAGATTGGGAGATGTTGTCTTTTTGGATCAAATCTAGCTTATATCCTCTTCAATCATGCAACTCATTGACCTCTTGGCAATCATGATTGATTGAGCCCCAATCCCTTGGTGACTCAATCTCTCAGATCTTGATCAATAGCCAATTCCTTAGTCTAATTTCTCATAAAGAGAGATATGCTTGGTCCCTGATTATACCACACACCCTCATAGGTCCAGGTAGAGGGAGGATTATATGTCATGTATCCAATCACCAAAACCCAGAATCTACTCAAGTGTGAGAAGGGATTTCAAGCATGGTTTCATGTTTCCTTTCCCAAGGTTCCCATGAAACCCAATTGCATTCAATCTCTTTCATAAGATAATTGAACACTAAGCATTAAGAACAAAATTCTTTCTAGCAAATCAAAGAGAAGATGAAGAGAAGAAGAATTTCACTATTATCAATCCATCAAGTACAACAGAGCTCCCTCTCTCAATGAGAGGGAAGTTAGCTACTCATAGCTCAAAAAGTACCCAAAAGTGAAGTGTAAAAGTGGATCTAAAACTAACACATAAACTCATATTAATGTTCTTTTTTTTATAGTGCTATATAAATCACACATAAACTCATCAAAGTCTTGAGCATTAATCAAGTGAAGTAGGATTGTTATCACTTTGAATTATAGGCAACCTTCCATCCAATAGTTGCTAAGTATTCCTGCCATATGATCTACCTTTTTCTTTAAATCTTCCACCTCTATTTTAGAGTCTTCGTATTTTTTTTTCACATTGAAGTTTTGTTTGGAGATCAGAAAATATGAATGATCTAGGACCCCGTAACTGTGTAGGTGTCACGCCAGCCCCATAACCACAAACTCGTCCATGTCGTTCAGGTCCAAATACTTCTACCATCACCTCATGTTCATTCATCTCTAATGTTCCTTCATTTACTTGAGATGATAATTGATGACCAGAATTCACTACCCATTTCAAAAATTAGTGAATTAGTTCTTTTGGCAAGCGCACCAAAATTATCGCCAAGTAATAACCCACAGTGGAGTGGGATCGTATCCACAAAGATTTGGCAAATTCAAGCAGTTTTAATTGGTTGATGAATTAGTCAAGCGGATCAATAAGATTGTGAAGTGCAGAATTGTAAATGACATAAATGTAAATGACTAGAATATAAAAAAAAGCAATAAAGTGCAGAATTGGAAATTGCAGAATGTAAAGTGTTGAATCATAAATGACTTGAATGTAAATGGGAGTGGGGAATTGCTGAATGTAAAGTGCTGAAAAGAAATGGATAGATAAGAATGGGGAAATTCATTGAGATTGGGAGATGTTGTCTTTTTGGATCAAATCTAGCTTATATCCTCTTCAATCATGCAACTCATTGACCTCTTGGCAATCATGATTGATTGAGCTCCAATCCCTTGGTGACTTAATCTCTCAGATCTTGATCAATAGCCAATTCCTTGGTCTAATTTCTCATGAAGAGAGATATGCTTGGTCCCTGATTATACCACACACCCTCATAGGTCCAGGTAGAGGGAGAATTATATGTCATATGTCCAATCACCAAAACCCAGAATCTACTCAAGTGTGAGAAGGGATTTCAAGCATGGTTTCATGTTTCCTTTCCCAAGGTTCCCATGAAACCCAATTGCATACAATCTCTTTCGCAAGATAATTGAACACTAAGCATTAAGAACAAAATTCCTTCTAGCAAATCAAAGAGAAGATGAAGAGAAGAATAATTTCACTATTATCAATCCATCAAGTACAACAGAGCTCCCTCTCTCAATGAGAGGGAAGTTAGCTACTCATAGCTCAAAAAGTACCCAAAAGTGAAGTGTAAAAGTGGATCTAAAACTAACTGCTTAACCCTTTCTTCAGTACTCTTTTGGGGTATTTATACTACTCCTAGTAAAATAAAAGAATTACAAAAGTGAAAAGGGAAAATTATATTTTGGAGGGAAAAGAAAACTCAATAAGCGTGATTTCTCAGCTGGCATGTGGCTGGCGCTTTGCTGGCGTGTCATGTGCCCTTCATTTCTAGCTTGGCGTGCCACGCCCAATCCTTCAAGTGGCACTCTCAGCTCTCTATCAACATTGGCGGGCCACGCCTTCAAACTCAAGTGGCACGCCATAGTAGAATTCTTGTGTTGGCGTGCCACGCCTTCGAACTCAAGTAGCACGCTGATGAGCGGATAATTTATACGCTTTTTGGCATTGTTTTTAGATAGTTTTTAGTATAATCTAGCTACTTTTAGGGATGTTTTCATTAGTTTTTATGCTAAATTGATATTTCTGGACTTTACTATGAGTTTGTGTGTTTTTCCATGATTTCAGGTATTTTCTGGCTGAAATTGAGGGATCTAAGCAAAACTCTGATAAAAGGCTGACAAAGGACTGCTGATGCTGTTGGATTCTAACCTCCCTGAACTCAAAATAGATTTTCTGAAGCTACAGAACTTCAAATGGCGCGCTCTTAACGGCGTTGGAAAGTAGACATCCAGAGCTTTCCAGCAATATATAATAGTCCATACTTTATTCGTGATTAGATGACGTAAACTGGCGCTCAACGCCAGTTCTATGCTGCATTCTGGAGTCAAACGCCAGAAACACGTCACGAACCAGAGTTGAACGCCAGAAACACGTTACAACTTGGCGTTCAACTCCAAAAGAAGACTCTGTACGTGTAAAGCTCAAGCTCAGCCAAAGCACACACCAAGTGGGCCCCGGAAGTGGATTTCTGCATCAATTACTTACTTCTGTAAACCCTAGTAGCTAGTCTAGTATAAATTGGACATTTTACTATTGTATTAGACATCTTTGGTCTCGGTTTTATTCCATTATTCATCTTAGGAGACTATTGATCATTCATGGGGGGGCTGGCCATTCGGCCATGACTGGACCTTCATCACTTATGTATTTTCAACGGTGGAGTTTCTACACACCATAGATTAAGGGTGTGGAGCTCTGCTGTACCTCAAGTTTTAATGCAATTACTACTATTTTCTATTCAATTCAGCTATTCCTGTTCTAAGATATTCGTTGCACTTCAACATGATGAATGTGATGATCCGTGACACTCATCATCATTCTCACCTTTGAACGCGTGACTGACAACCACTTCCGTTCTACCTCAGACCGAACGCATATCTCTTGGATTCCTTAATCAGAATCTTCGTGGTATAAGCTAGATTCATGGCGGCATTCATGAGAATCCGGAAAGTCTAAACCTTGTCTGTGGTATTCTGAGTAGGATACATGGATTGAATAACTGTGACGAGCTTCAAACTCGCGATTGTTGGGCATGATGACAAACGCAAAAGAATCAAGGGATTCTATTCCAACATGATCGAGAACCAATAAATGATTAGCCGTGCCGTGACAGAGCATTTGGACCTTTTTCACTGAGAGGATAGGATGTAGCCATTGACAACGGTGATGCCCTACATACAGCTTGCCATGGAAAGGAATAAGAAGGATTGAAGGAAGGCAGTAGGAAAGCAAAGATCTAATAGGGACAAGCATCTCCATACACTTATCTGAAATTCCCACCATTGAATTACATGAGTAACTCTATCTTTATTTTCTGCTTTATTTATTATTCGAAAACTCCATAACCATATATTATCCGGCTAACTGAGAATTTCAAGATGACCATAGCTTGCTTCATACCAATAATCTCTGTGGGATCGACCCTTACTCATGTAAGGTATTACTTGGATGATCCAGTGCACTTGCTGGTTAGTTGTGTGGAGTTGTGACTAATTGTGATTCACGTTTGAGAGCACTACCAAGTTTTTGGCACCATTGTTGATGATCACAATTTCGTGCACCAAGTTTTTGGCACCGTTACCGGGGATTGTTCGAGTTTGGACAACTGACGGTTCATCTTGTTGCTCAGATTAGGTAATTTTCCTTTTTTTTATTTTCTTTTCAAAAAGTTTTCAAAAATATTTTTCAAAATTCTCCCTCTATTTTCGAAAAATCCTTCAGAGTTTTTAAGAATGAATTCTAGAGTTTCAAAATGGTATGCTGAAGCTTGGCTGGCCATCAAGCTTTAGACTAACCTGGTATGATTCTTGGGATTTTGATTGAGGACTTTGAATTCATTACTTCCTTTTTCCTATATGTTTTCGAAAAAATAAAATAAAATCCAAAAAAAATAATAAAATTATAAAAATAAAAAATATTTTTGTGTTTCTTGTTTGAGTCTTGTGTCATGTTTTAAGTTTGGTGTCAATTGCATATTCATTTTGTTCTTGCAATTTTCGAAAATTCAGGCATTCATAGTGTTCTTCATGATCTTCAAGTTGTTCTTGGTAAGTCTTCTTGTTTGATCTTGATGTTTTCTTGTTTTGTGTCTTTTATTGTTTTTCATGTGTCTTTGCATTCATATTGTCTAAGCATTAAAGATTTCTAAGTTTGGTGTCTTGCATGTTTTCTTTGCATCAACATTTTTTCAAAAATATGTTCTTGATGTTCATCATGATCTTCAAAGTGTTCTTGGTGTTCATCTTGACATTCATAGTGTTCTTGCATGCATCATTGGTTTTGATCCAAAATTTTCATGTTTTGGGTCATATTTGTGTTTTTCTCTCTCATCATTAAAAATTCAAAAATCAAAAAAATATTTTTTCCTTTTTTTCTCTCAAAATTTCGAAAATTTGGGTTGACTTAGTCAAAAAAATTTTTAAAATTAGTTAGTTCTTATAAGTCAAGTCAAATTTTCAAATTTTAAAAAAATCTTATCTTTTTAAAACCTTTTCAAAATTCAAAATTTTTTTTTCATTTTTCTTTCATGATTTTCGAAAATTTCAAAAATTATTTTCAAAATCTTTTCTTAATTTTTTCAAAATTTTTGAAACTTAACTAACAAGTAATGTGATTGGTTCAAAAATTTGAAGTTTGTTAG
>NC_029773.3:64292904-64298888 GCF_000817695.3 Arachis duranensis | reverse complement strand
CTTATCTTCTTATCTTTTCAAATTTGATTTTCAAATCTTTTTCAACTAATTATTTGACTTTTTGTTTGTTTCTTATCTTTTTCAAAACTACCTAACAATTTTTCTCTCTCTAATTTTCGAAAATACGTCCCTCTTTTTCAAAAATTCTTTTTTAATTAATTAATTGTTTTAAATTTAAATTTAAATTTTATTTCTTATTTTTATTTTCGAAAATTATTTAACTCCTTTTCAAAATTTATTTTTGAAAATTTCTCCCTCTCTCATCTTATTCTATTTATTCATTCATTTACTAACACTTCTCTTCATCTCAAATCACTGCCCTTATCCTCACCCTTGTGTTTAGATTCTCCTTTCTTTATCCCCTTTCTTCTTCTACTAATAATAAGGAACTTCTTTACTGTGACATAGAGGATTCCTCTTCTTTTTCTGTTCTCTTCTCTTTCATATGAGCAAAAACAAGAAAAAAGGCATTCTTGTTGAAGCTGATCCAGAACCTGAAAGGACTCTGAAAAGGAAACTAAGAGAAGCTAAATTACAAAAATCCAGAGACAACTTTGCTGAAATTTTCGAACAAGAAAAGGAGATGGCAGCCGAACCCAACAACAATAATGCAAGAAGGATGCTTGGTGATTATACTGCACCTACTTCCAAGTTTGATGGAAGAAGTGTCTCAATTCCTGCCATTGGAGCAAATAATTTTGAGCTAAAACCTCAATTAGTTGCTCTAATGCAACAGAACTGCAAGTTTCATGGACTTCTATCAGAAGATCCCTACCAGTTCTTAACTGAGTTCTTACAGATCTGTGAGACTGTTAAGACTAATGGAGTAGATCCTGAAGTCTACAGGCTCATGCTTTTCCCTTTTGCTGTAAGAGACAGAGCTAGAACATGGTTGGACTCTCAACCTAAAGATAGCCTGGACTCCTGGGATAAGCTAGTCACGGCCTTCTTGGCTAAGTTCTTTCCTCCTCAAAAGCTGAGCAAGCTTAGAGTGGATGTTCATACCTTCAAACAAAAAGATGGTGAATCCCTCTATGAAGCTTGGGAAAGATACAAACAGATGACCAAAAGATGTCCTTTTGACATGTTTTCAGAATGGACCATGATAGATATATTCTATTATGGTCTATCTGAGTTCTCTAAGATGTCATTGGACCATTCTGCAGGTGGATCCACTCACCTAAAGAAAATGCCTGCAGAAGCTCAAGAACTTATTGACATGGTTGCAAATAACCAGTTTATGTACACTTCTGAGAGGAATTCCGTGAATAATGGGACGCCTCAAAGGAAGGGAGTTTTTGAAATTGATGCTCTGGATGCCATTTTGGCTCAGAACAAAATGTTGACTCAGCAAGTCAACATGATTTCTCAAAGTCTGAATGGATGGCAAAATGCATCCAATAGTACTAAAGAGGCATCTTCTGAAGAAGAAGCTTATGATCCTGAGAACCTTGCAATAGTAGAGGTAAATTATATGGGTGAACCTTATGAAAACACCTATAATTCGTCATGGAGAAATAATCCAAATTTCTCATGGAAAGATCAACAAAAGCCTTAACAAGGCTTTAATAATGGTGGAAGAAATAGGCTCAGCAATATCAAGCCTTATTAATCATCTTCTCAGCAACAGACAGAGAATTATGAACAGAGTACCTCTAACTTAGCAAATTTAGTCTCTGATCTGTCTAAGGCCACTTTAAGTTTCATGAATGAAACAAGATTCTCCATCAGAAATCTGAAGGCACAAGTGGGCCAGCTGAGTAAGAAAATCACTAAAACTCCTCCTAGTACTCTCCCAAGCAATACTGAAGAGAATCCAAAAAGAGAGTGCAAGGCCATTGCTATAATCAATATGGCCAAACTTAGAGAGGAAGAAGAAGACGTGAATCCCAATGAGGAAGACCTCATGGGACATCTCTCAAGCAAGAAGGAGTTTTCTATTGAGAACCCAAGGGAATCTGAGACTCATATAGAGACCATTGAGATCCCATTAAACCTCCTTCTGCCATTCATGAGCTCTGAAGACTATTCTTCCTCTGAGGAGGATGAAGATGTAACTGGAGAGCAAGTTGCTCAATATTTAGGAGCTATCATGAAGCTGAATGCCAAGTTATTTGGTAATGAGACTTGGGAAGGTGAACCTCCCTTGCTCATTAGTGAACTAGATACATGGGTTCAGCAAACTTTACCTCAAAAGAGACAAGATCCTGGAAAATTCGTAATACCATGCACCATAGACACCATGATCTTTGAAAAAGCTCTGTGTGACCTAGGATCAGGTATAAATCTTATGCCACTCTCTGTAATGGAGAAGCTGGGAATCATTTAGGTACAACCTGCCATGTTCTCATTACAAATGGCAGACAAGTCAGTAAGACAAGTGACGTTAGGATTTTTGCTAGTAAAGAATTTTATAAAAATATTCGCGTTGCAGATATAGCTTCTAAACTAACAGAAATACCTTCGTACAAAAGTTTTGGTTGTCACAAGTAACAAACCCCTTTAAAATTGATAACCGAGTATTTAAACCTCGGGTCGTCTTCTCAAGGAATTGCAGGGAGATATGTTCTTATTATTGGTTATGAAAAAGTGTGTTTGGGGTTTGGATTAAGGTAAAAGGTATGTTGAATGACACTTAAAATAAAATAATAATAACTGTAAAATAAACTCTTGGCAAAGTATGAAAATTCGGAAGTCCTATCCTAGTTATCCTTATCAATTGTGATGAGAATTGGAGTTTTCTCCCACTTTGTTAACCTCTAACTATGAAGGTAAGTTAAGTAGATGAATTAATTCGAATCCTCAAATCCCAGTCTTTCCTTGGAAAAAGTTAGAGTTATTGGATCTCGAATCAATTCTTGAAGAATTCCAATTTTCAATCAACAATGAGTTTGATAACTCAAGAGTCACCAATTAATCAACCAAAGCCAAAAGGGAAAATATCTAAATTAAATTAAAAGCATTGATATAAATAAAACAATCATAAACTGAAATACCTCAAATAACATTAATTAAGAAAATCAATCCAAACATAAAGAGTTCATAAAATAAATTGGGAAAATATATAAAAGGAATATTGAACCTGTAATTGAAGAAGATGAAAATATTCCTAAGTCCTTTAAGAGGAATCCTAATCCTAATCCTAAGAGAGAGGAGAGAGCCTCTCTTACTAAAAACTACATCTAAAACTAAAATTGTCAATTATGAAAGCATGATGATGAATGGATGCATTCCCCAACTTTATAGCCTCTAATCTGTGCTTTCCGGGCCGAAAACTAGGTCAAAAATAGCCCAGAAATCGTCCCCTGCGTATTCTGGTACGTTCAGGTCGCGGGCAAGTGACGTGGAGGCATCGCCCACGCGGCCGCGCGGATTGAAGTTCGCAGATACGACGCGTCCGCGTGGATCATGCGTTCGCATCATCTAGCATCAGGGCAACTATGACATATTATATATCAAATCGAAGCCCCGAATGTTAGCTTTCTAACGCAACTAGAACCGCATCGTTTGGACCTCTGTAGCTAAAGTTATAGCCGTTTGAGTGCGAAGAGGTCAGGCTGGACAGCTTAGCAGTTTCTCCAACTTCATGGCATCGAATGGTATAAAGGGAAATGAATTTTTTTGGTAATTTAAAGCCTTGGGAAGCAAGTTTCCAATTATAGAACAAAATCTGGGAAGGATTTGTAAAACCATGCAAATAGTATGAATAAGTGGGTAAAGAGTTGATAAAATCCACTCAATTAAGCACAAGATAAACCATAAAATAGTGGTTTATCAACAAGCTTATGGATTAGTAGAGGACGTATTAGTGAAGGTTAAAGGCCTTTACATCCCTGGTGATTTCATAATCTTAGACACTAGGAAGGAGGAGGATGAATGCATCATCCTTGGAAGACCCTTCCTAGCCACAGCAGGAGTTGTGATTGATGTTGACAGAGGAGAACTAGCCCTTCAATTAAATGGGGACTACCTTGTGTTTAAAGCTCAAGGATCTTCTTCTGCAACCATGGAGAGGAAGCATGAAAAGCTTCTCTCAGTACAGAGTCAAACAAAGCCACCACAATCAAACTCCAAGTTTGGTGTTGGGAGGCCACAACCAAACTCTAAGTTTGGTGTTAACTCCCCACATCCAAACTCTAAGTTTGGTGTTGGGAGTCTACAACATTGACCTGATCAACTGTGTGGCTCCATGAGAGCCCACTGTCAAGCTATTGACATTAAAGAAGCGCTTATTGGGAGGTAACCCAATCTTTATTTATCTAATTTTATTTTATTTTTATTGTTCTTTTATGTTTTATTAGGTTCATGATCATGTGGAGTCACGAAAAAATACTAAAATTAAAAACAGAATCAAAAACAGCAGAAAAAAATCACACCATAGAGGAAGGACTTACTGGCGTTTAAACGCCAGTAAAGAGCATCTGGCTGGCATTCAACGCCAGAACAGAGCATGGATCTGGCGTTGAACGCCAGAAACAAGCAGCATCCTGGCGTTTGAACGCCAGGAATATACCCTGAGGAGAGCTGGCGCTGAACGCCAGAAACAAGCATGGAACAGGCGTTCAACGCTAGAAACATGCTGCAATTGGGCGTTGAACGCCCAAAATATGCATCACTTCGGCGTTTAAACGCCAGAATTGTATGCAAAAGGCATTTTACATGCCTAATTGGTGCAGGAATGTAAATACTTGACACCTCTGGATCTGTGGACCCCACAGGATCATCCCAGGATCTGTGGACCCCACTGGATCCCCACCTACCTCAACTCACCTTCTCTCCTCTTCTTCACATTCATCCTCTCTTCACACAACCTGGTACGCGGAATTGTGATCATCAATAGCGCCATCAACATGGTACGCTCAATTGCAATTTCAACTCTTTATCACAACTTCGCACAACTAACCAGCAAGTGCACTGGGTCGTCCAAGTAATAAACCTTACGCGAGTAAGTGTCGATCCCACGGAGATTGTTGGTATGAAGCAAGCTATGGTCATCTTGTAAATCTCAGTTAGGCGGATTCAAATGGTTATGGAGGATTAATGATTAAAAGATAAATAAAACATAAAATAAGGATAGAGATACTTATGTAATTCATTGGTGAGAACTTCCGATAAGCGTATGGAGATGCTTTGTCCCTTCCGTCTCTCTGCTTTCCTGCTGTCTTCATCCAATCCTTCTTACTCCTTTCCATGGCAAGCTGTATGTTGGGCATCACCGTTGTCAGTGGCTACAGTCCCGTCCTCTCAGTGAAAATGTTCAACGCGCTCTGTCACAGCACGGCTATTCATCTGTCGGTTCTCGATCATGTCGGAATAGAATCCAGTTATTCTTTTGCGTCTGTCACTAACGCCCCACAATCAAGCCTTGTTTGCTTGTAGAACGGAAGTGGTTGTCAGGCACGCGTTCATAAGTGAGAATGATGATGAGCGTCACATAATCATCACATTCATCATGTTCTTGGGTACGAATGAATGTCTTAGAACAAGAATAAGCTGAATTGAATAGAAGAACAATAGTAATTGCATTAATACTCAAGGTACAGCAGAGCTCCACACCTTAATCTATGGTGTGTAGAAACTCCACCGTTGAAAATACATAAGAACAAGGTCTAGGCATGGCCGAATGGCCTGCCTCCCAAAGAGGGTTCAATCATAAAAACATGATCCAAAAGCTCCCTTCTAATACAATAGCAAAAGGTCCTATTTGTAGAGAACTAGTAGCTTAGGGTTTACAAAGATGAGTAAATGACATAAAAATCCACTTCCGGGCCCACTTGGTGTGTGCTTCGGCTGAACTTTGAAGCTTTCATGTGTAGAGACTTTTCTTGGAGTTAAACGCCAGCTTTTGTGCCAGTTTAGGCGTTTAACTCCCATTCTTGTGCCAGTTCCGGCGTTTAACGCTAGAATTCTTGAGCTGACTTAGAATGCCTATTTAGGCCATCAAATCTCGGGCAAAGTATGGACTATTATTCATTGCTGGAAAT